>NW_011888832.1:2814933-2817308 GCF_000151845.1 Pteropus vampyrus
TCAATGTCCGGGGTGGCCCGTTCCACGCAGGCGCCCAACCTGTCCACTCTCCTGGCCTCACTTGCTAATAAGCTTTAAGCCGTAATCACAGTAAACGTGGACCCGGGTAGTCAGGCGGAATGGTTGGACCAGAGGAGACTGGGATTATAGGATCCATGTCCACCCAGAGATCTCAGATGATACGGGAACAAAACATGGGAGGCCAAGGTACCCATCTCAACTTTCCAAGGGCCTCCAAGTCCAGATGTGCACATCCTAAAACGACCCGCTTCTCAGCCCCGTTCCCCCTCAAAGCTTACCTCTCCCTCTGCAGCTTCCATGCCGTTTACTGTTTCGGTCCCATTCCTGATGGCTACGGTGATTTTCTGCTTTTTGGGTTGGGATGCTCGACTGGGATTCCCATTGAAGCTGCACTCAACGGGAGGCCTGTGCTTAGTTCTCCTCTTGTTAGAGTTTATGCTCAACTCATCCTCACCCTTCTGTGAAGGGGACCCCTTGACACTGATATCTTGACACCCTAACAGGCAGAAGAGAGCGCCTAGGTTTGTTTCCCTTCTTTTTGCCTCTTTAAAATAAATTGGCCTGTACGGGCTGCCATGAAGCCGAGCTATTTCAAGTGCGTAACTCGGGGTGACAGGTATGCCATTCACTATGCCAGCATCTGGCCTGCCTTATAATCTCGGCTTTTATTCACTGCAGTTCTCTCTCTCTCTCTCTCTCTCTTGACCAAAAGACTCAGTCCTGAGAGTGGTGTGGAGCTTGGACAGTTGTAAGATGTGTTGTGTGGGCTGAATTAGTTGTTGCACGATTCCCGTCTATCTCCTTGAACACAGCTTTCAGTGGGCCTTCGTGCCAAGTTTGAGTCCAATTAAACTACAATGAAAGGTACCATGATTTCATTTGCTTGGATTGTCACATTTCAGAAGTTCAGTAGCCTGCAAAATGTTCGCTGTCTCTCATTAAGCCAGTTCCAGCAACTGTGTAAAGTCTCTAATTTAGCTGCTTTTTATACTCTGCTTTCAGCCCTGAAGATGGCTGCCTGCAGGGAAGAATCCCATGCCACCCGTGGTATTAGAAAATGTCTCTGACCATACAAATGGAAAATGCTCCAGAATAGCAAAACTGACTCTATGACAAAAATGACATGACATTCTCAGGGTTCCGGTTATGTTTTCCAGTGTTTCTTTGGAAGAATTTTTGCCTCAGAGAGGAGGGGGAGTGTGTGCATGCGTGCGCGCGTGCGTGCGTGCGTGCGTGTGTGTGTGTGTGTTTGGGGGAGGAGTACATCCTATGCTAAAGAACTATCAGTATGGTGATATTTTCAGAGCCATAAATAAAGACCTGTAACTCTCCTGATACAAATGTTTATTTATTTAAAAATCCACAGAAAAATATAAAAACAAAATTAAGTTTAGATACACATTTGAAAATGAACTGCCTTCAACCAAGGAGTGCTCTATGAAAATCAGGTCTGTCCTGGAGATCTCGCATGTTTTAGACCCTGGAGAGATCTTAACTGAGTCCCAGAGGGACTTAAAAGAGAAAGAACCGCCGTTCTGTGGGCTGTACACACGCTCACTCCCATCATGGCTCTGGCTTGAGGAAATCGCTACCCAGATGCCAGTGATGACAATTAGCATTTGTTGATCGCTTACTAGATGCCAGACATTATGTTAAGAGCTCACACACACACTATCTCATTTAATCCTCTCAGTAACCCATTCTCCAGATGGAGGAGACTAAGTAGAGAGAAAGCTAACTGACTTGCTCAAAGTCACGGCTGGCAAGAGAAGGGACCTAGGACCAAGCCCGGGCCTGTCTCATTCCAGAGCCCTTCTTCCTGACCGTTGTCGCACTTCTGCTGCAGTGGCAAAGGCTAGTGCCATCCCCTCTGGATTCGCAAAATACAAACTGGCAGGTGGCATCTGCCCCGCTTCCCGCAGAGCGGAGGTCGCATGGCGAGGGAGTCGATTTCAGCCTTGGCTAATGCATTCGCTTTCTGGATTTCAGCCTTGGCTAATGCATTCGCTTTCTGGACAGGAATCTCCTGGAGTTCCAATCCTTCTACTAACCTTTCTATTTTTACAAATAACCCTTATGAGTTACCAAAAAAAAAAAAAAAATATAACCTGCAATTCTACCACCCAGATAATAATCACTTTTGCTGCAGATTCTCTACTGCCTTTTTGGGGGGGTCTGTAAAACGGACCCGTTTACATGTTGTATGCTTCCACTGGATAGATGCGATTATAATCACTGGGTTAGGCTGGATTTTCCTTGAATGTTAAACTCCTTCCTGGTTCTTTTAAACACACTGCCATGTCAGTTGACTCCATGGAGGAAAAACACTGAATTTTTTTTTTTTTAAGTCCAGG
>NW_011888832.1:2818152-2830168 GCF_000151845.1 Pteropus vampyrus
AAAAAAAAAAAAAAAAAAAAAAAAAAAAATTTAGGAAATGCAGAAATCCCCAAAGAAGAAAATAGAGATAACCTGCAATTCTACCACCCAGATAATAATCACTTTTGCTGCAGATTCTCTACTGCCTTTTTGGGGGGTCTATAAAACGGACCCGTTGACATGTTGTATGCTTCCACTGGATAGATGCGATCATAATCACTGGGTTAGGCTGGATTTTCCTTGACTGTTAAACTCCTTCCTGGTTCTTTTAAACACACTGCCATGTCAGTTGACTCCATGGAGGAAAAACACTGAATTTTTTTTTTTTTAAGTCCAGGTGGTGAGAATAACCCCGGCTGGCTGAGAACTCAAGGTCAACGAGGGCCAGGCTCTGGATAAGCGTCCAAACTCTGAATCCCAGAAGCTTAAAATGGAATCAGAGTTCTTTCTACCAGCTCAGAAACCCATACATCTTCCGGTATTCCTTAAAAAACAAAATAAAATAAAATAAAATAAAATAAAAATACACAAAAAGCCCGATATAAAACTGGAGAGGTCAGTTTAATTATGTATGTGTAAAAAAATAATCAAGATCGAAAAAATGCTTTCATTTTCCCGGGTAATTTTTTTTTTTTTTTTTTTTGGAAACGCATATGGTTGATATTCTTGCTTGGAAGATGGAAGCGATACTTCAGCCTGCAGCAGTCAGGGGTTTACGGAACTGGGGCTGCTGCTCTTCGCCTGGCCCCGGGAAGGGTGTGATGAACACGGTCGGAAATCAATATCAGGGAACAGTTACTGCATCTCAATATTATTTGCCGAGATGGGCTGCTGGAAGGGGAGTGGGGGAAGGAGATCTATGTCAATAGCTCTAACGAAGCTCTCCACGGCCATGCACAAAGGGAGGTCGAATAACTATCAGCCGACCAATCCCCATTGTAAGTAGTAAAAATGATAAAATCAATATTATTAAATAAAAAGTTAGCACTGCTATTGAACTCTCTCACGATCTTGGCAGCGCCTGGCTGAAAATGAAGGAGGCTATTTTCCAATCTCTTTAGGGGCAAATGTTTAGGATCATAAACATCTGTAAACCGTGGGGGCAGATGGGTATTTTTTCACATGTAAACTGAGCCATGGGAATATCTGAACAATAGGTCCAGGTAACTGTCACCTTGTTAGAAAACAACAGTCCTTCCCACCCAGGTGAACCAATATTCTGAGGGCCACTAAAGGCTACGACGTCATTTAGAGAGAGCTAGGCTTCGGGCTGGCTCAGGGCTTTCCAGGAAATGAGAGAGGTTCTGTTGGCTGTCCTTTCAAATCTCGAGATTTGGAAATGCACCAGAAAAAAATATTGGGGCGGCGGGGGGAGGGGAGGTCGGGAAGAGAAAGAAAAAGGAAAAAAAAAAAAAAAAACAAAGGAAAAAACAAGGGCATTTCAATAGCAAAAGACTGACCTGTCCTTGTCAGGCCAGAGAACTTCGGGGAACCTCCCAAAAGGCAGAAAAGGCAGGATGGGTTCTTCGCTGCTGGAGCGGGGTGGTTAATTGTGCAAGCTGAAGGGAGTATATAGCAAGGAATTGGAAAAGATAAACAGTCCAGCCAAAAATTCCTATGAAAGCGGCAAGCTCCAGTTATATCTGGAGGAGGGAGAAAAAAAAAAAAAAAGGAAGAAGAAGAATGTGTAAAAGTGAGCGACAGCCCGTGGGCAAAGCTGCATCTGCGGCTCTGACCTGCATTTAAACGCGGAGCTGCTCAGCCTTTTGAACAACTAAAGTTGGCTCCCTTGTTTGCATTTCATAGAAACTACTATAGAAAGTAAACAAGAACCTTTGGTGAATTATTTAGCATACAAATAAACCAGCAAAGGAGGCTAAGTAGGGCTATATGAACTAACTGGGTTGAAATATTCATCTGTAAATAACCCTCCAATCTGGTGCTTTTCCCGGTACAAATACTACATGGAACATTAGACACAACTAGCTTCTAGGGATATTTAGGCTCACTGGAGAGCAATTTTTATGTCTGCTGGCATCTGTGGGTAGTGATATGGACTGCCTGTTAATATAACCGACATAAAATTTGTGCGAGCGCTCACTGAAATAGCAACACGCCGTCAGACAGCTGGTGGCGGGTGCGGGGCACACGCGGGCTTTCTGTGTGCCGCGTAAACTAACCTTTGCAATAAAGATTTAGCAGGTTTATTAGTTTAGGAAATCGCTATAATTAAGGATAATTCATAATGGCCGCTTATCCACTCTCCAGCAATAGCTAGCTTAATTTAGGCTCCATTTCTTTGAGCCATAAATAAGTGAGCTGCTACCTTCTGCACAGATGTGGCATTCAACCTGTTCACGTTGGCTGGTTTTTGCTTGTGTTTTAATCAAAAGCATTAGTAGATAAGACTATAAAAAGCACAGGGTTTGAAATAAATGAGCAAGAAACGCGTGGGCAAAGTTTTTTTTAAACTACTCAAAAAAAAAAAAAAAGAGTAACCTCTCCCTCCAGAGGTAAAACAATTAAAAATAAATAATCCTTTTAAATGTATTAAAGGAACTTTCATTTACCAACCCAAGGAGAGAGAAAGTGGCAGAGCAATAACATTAACGGACGCCAAAGAAATATGAGTGTGGCCTCTTTACAGTATTTCCACTTAACTGTGCGTGTAATTAAAGCCTGACCTTTGCAAACGCAGCCCGCTCTGGCGTGTGGCAGTGTCCCCTGTGATGCAGGCTCGGGCTGCGGGGACTGGAGGTTGGAACGTGCAGTCCCCTGCCTTCAATGTCTGCTCTGAGGGACGGTCGCGTTTGCTCTCTGGCCCCGCCGACAAGGACACCTTTCCTGCTTGCCCTTAGCAACACCCGACATTCTTCTTCCGGACCTCCGCTCCCCACCTCTGTGGTACAGCCCAAACACTCTGCAAAATACTCAGGTCACCGAGTCAGCAAAAAGCAGGCAGACCCAGGACGCAGGTCCGGTCACCAGCACCTCCAAGGCCGACTGGTTTGCGCATGTGCCTAGGTGTGGGGCACGCTGCAGAGCCCTCCCTGGCCTGGTCCGAGCAGTCAGCCAAAGGAGACCTTCCCGCCTTGTGAGCTCTCCCTCAGGAAATCATGGCTTGATCGACACGAGAATCTGGAATCACATTAACGATGAAGCTACAGAGAGACTTGAGAGTAGCTTTGTTCTCGAGATTGTCCTGATTGCGGAGTTAGTCCTGGTGTGATGGAAGGGCGTTGGTCTAAGAGTGGGAAGGTGTGGGATACGTTTCCCAGCTGTGTCACTCGTCATCCGCTGTGTCCCCAAGAGAGACGGTCAGCTTCCCTAAGCTTTGGCCTCCCCATTTGCGAAGTAGGACATCATCCCCTGCCCCGCCTACATGCAGGGACGACTGTGAGGACTCAGGGAGACAGTGCCCACGACAGTCTCCTGGGACAGCAAAAATACTATGGTGAATTCCAGACACCAAAATAATTTTTCCATTCCTGGGAAAGTAATGAAGGTGGCTCAGTGTTCTCTGTGAATAGTCTGACATAGTGAACACAGGGAAAGCCAGTGACAAGGTGAGTTCAACTCCCCAGAAGAAATTTCTCTCTCAAACCACTCTCACTGAGAAGCTGGGTTTGAAGCGACATCTGAGGAAATTAGTGTCATTTCACACTATTTAGAGAAATTCTGGTATTCAGTGCCCCGACCACAAAGTTGGCACACACACAGAAGAGCAGCAAATAAGCAGCCAGGGACAAGAGAAAGAGGACTGTGACAACAAGTGTCAACACAACTCAGCTACCGTGGGCTTCCCCACGGATAGCGGCCATCGCGAACGTCCAACGAGCACAGGCGGGTAGGAGCCGGTCGACTTCCAGGAGGACCTGTGCAAATCAGGGTGAGGAGGCCTGCAGCCTGGGAAAGGCCTGAGAAGCAGCGTGACCTTGGCTCCCACGTTAATAACAAGAGCCACAGAGCTCCCTCGGGCTCCTGAGCTCCGGCGAGCTGACATGCTTACCTGCAGCCCCGTGATGGCAACCGGCTCGCTCTCTTTTTTCATTCATGTACAGGATTATTTAACCAGGTGTGCATGGGGAGATTGATATCCCATTACAAAAGTGATCTTGGCCAAAAAAAAAAAAAAAAAATCTACTGCTGTGGGTTTAAAAGAGCCCTAGGTCACAGCACGAGGAAGCAAGTGGGGTCAGGCGACGGGCTGGCCCGTCCCCACTCCGGCATTCACACTGAAAGTATTAGCCCAAAATGAGGAACATATTTATCAGGAAAATCTTTTATTCTTTTCAAATAGAGTTTCCTTTAGGAGTCAAAGTTCACGGGGACATTTACCATTCTGGTGCCCAAATTGACATCTTTAATAAGGCTTCTGGAAATTCGGGATTTAAATCATGGTTAGAATGATCGGGTCAAAACATGTCAAACTAAGAACCTACGGTCAAAAATAATGTTTTCATTATAGCTGAATTGCTTTAAAACATTCTTAGCCTCCAAGAATTATACACTAAAATAAAGCACCTTAAAATCAACAAATAGAAAACCCAGGGTTTTCTAAAGAAATAACTCGTTACAAGAGTCTGCCTGGACAGGAAGATAAATGTTTAAATACATGGACAGTAGTAACAGTAAGAGTAGAAACAGCAGTGGCAGCTTTAGTAATAACAGTGGAAGATACATGTAACCATCTTTGAGGAAACAGTGTTCCAGAAACAGAAGAAGTACCGTATGTTAAAGCTCCTGGAAGTAAAATTAGCAGGGTAAGTACAGCTGAGGTGGATCACGACCACTTCCACTTATGATAAAGGCAGGTGGCAAAAACGAATGCCAAGGAATAGGGCCAGAAGACGCACCTAGGAAAAAAACGAGAGCTTATGCTATAATTCCTTGGTTTGAAACAAAATGACTTCATTAGAAACAATCCGAACAAAAACTTGATACATGAGTCTCTGAAGCCCACTGCAGCCATCTGATTAACACTAGCAAGCGTGATGAGCGTGATGACGGTTATAGAAAACAGACGCTTGAATATTGGCTTGCTTCCACTGCCACCTCCTGCTAACCTGCACGTCAGACACGGGACCCGCCCTGTCTGAAACCTTTGGATCCCAGTACGGCCACGCTTTCCTCCTGGGTCAAAAATATCCCTTCTAGGTAAAAGAAAGAAATGAGTGCTAAACGGCTGTGCAAAACTCTAGGCTTCTGTCCCAATGCCTGGCAGTGACCTAAGAGGGTTTTACATTGATCATTTATGCTTATTTTTCACCTCAAATCTGTTTCGTGACTTTCCAGGAAGATTACAGGATGCAGCCAAGCATCCGTGACCTCAAGAATAATTAAAACAGAGACGGCAGAGTCTGCGTAATAATGACAATGAATTTCAAAACTGCACGACGACGCAGCGCTATCTGGATCTCACCCCAAGTGGGAACTAGCAGTTCCAGCCCGCAGTCTGTTTTCTCAGACGATTCCCTTGGAATTTCTTTCATTGAGGAGAAGCAGATTCCCGACCAGAAATGACAAACCTTTCCAGCATACAAGATAAACACGAGGCCCCTTGCTTCCGCCTGCCCTTTGCCTGGTGCCACCAACAGCAGCGGCTTCGCAGTCATATTTTGCTAACTGTGAAAACTTGGAATCATTTGATTTGCAGATGGGGACCCCTATTGGTATGAAAAAAATCCCAGGGAAAGTGGAAGCAGAAACACAGCTTTCTTAACCGAAGATGCCGGAAACTTCCCAATAAAAGGACATAACGTCCACCGTTGGATTTCACAAAGAAAAATACAAAGTGTTGAAATCCTCTCCCCTCCCACCCACGCCAGCAACTCCCACCCCCCACCCCCCGCACCCCCACCCCAGAAAAGCTGAACCCTCCCGACGGGGCTCCGACGACAGCCTCCTGGCACACCCCGCGGGGGCGCCCGTGCCCGAGCGCCTCCCTCCAGCTGCCTGTGGCGCTGGGGCTGCCGTCCATCTCCGCGCTGACAGATCTCCGTGTTGGGCAGGGTTTTCAATCCTTCATGACTATCTATTTGTCACTGCAGGTGAGTGGTGGCACTCAGCCTGATCCCCAGCCACTTTCACAGTTACTTATCTGTCTTTATGGATTCATCCTGTGTGTCAAGCCAGCGCATAACAGCATTACTGTCAGGGTGACAAAACTGTCCCCAGAGTGCCACAAATGATTCTCTCTCCTTATGGCTGCGAGCGGGGGAAACACAGTGACACCACCTTGCCTCACGCATCCTTCTCCGGCCCCAGCCTGGGCCGGCACCCCCTCCTGCAGGGAGAGCTGGCTAGTGATGGGCTCAGGGAAGAGTGGGCTCGCGTAGCCTCTGAAAACTATGGAAGAGACAAAAGGGAGCCGGGCTCGCGCTAACTGCGGTGCTTCCTGCAAGGTGCCAAAGCGTGTCACCTGCTTACAGGTGAGGCACCCGCGTGTTTAACATCCGTCACTGAGGAAGCCAGACAGTGGCTCCTCCCTTCCCTTCGACTCCAAGGCCTGTTACCTTCCCGCCCTCCCCGGCACGCACATATACACACAGTCGGGGGACCAAAGGCTGTCAAGTGCCCCGCCCGTAAACCTCAACTGCGGGGGGCCGGGGCGGGAGCCGACATTGGAATGCTGTCATTTCCAGAGCAGAAATGTTAACTGGGACTAATAACGAATATGAATTTCCAGGGTACCTTGGGTTTGCCAAATGATCTGTAATCGTTTTCGTGAGCTGACGGCTTCAAAAATAACGTCTCATTTCTTTCCTGGTTTTAAACAGAGCCCCGGTTCCATGTCCCTCCACAGGCTTCCTTCGAAATGTAATTTTGACAGCAACGTGGTGCCTGTGGCCATGTTCTGAGGGAGGAAGGTTTTGGCTTTTTCTTTATTTTAATCCCACGATCAGCGTATCAAGGGGAACACTGCATGTGCATTGCCATCAGGAACTTGCTCGAGGACCCCCACGTGAAGACACACTAGCCCGAAGCCGCAGCCCTTCCGCCGGCCCGCCCAGGGTGACCTTCTAGTGCCACTCGAGGGTGTCACAGAGCCCTCCAAAATCAAGGTCATTCGTCGGGGTACAGCTCCGGGCACCAGGGCAGCGACACCATCGTCAGGGGCGTCCGTAAGCGTTCAAAGAATGGTCGACAAGACGCTGTACTCACCAGGTGGGGTCGGGAACGGAGTCTAGTTGGAAGGCTTTGCTCCCCCTTTGCAAGGTCAACTGCCATACACATGTGAGCGTGCGAGAGCTCACATGCGCCGGTTCAGGCGTGCCCCCGACTCCGCTTTGTTCTCATCCTGATGAGTGCTCACTGTCTGAGGGTTTTTTTTTTTTTTTTTTAAATAGGTTCAATCTGATTTCTGACACTGGAAAAACAAACCTAAAAGCAATTTAGAAAACACCTGCCCGTGAAGTCAGATGGCAAAATATCTAAAGCTTCTTCTCGAAATCTGTGACCTCAGAGGCTGACATGGTTTGATGGGAAATTTAATGTAATAGGCTGCGAAAGCCAAGAGGCCTGTTGTCAGCAATGAAGTCTGAAAGTTAGCAGAATTAATAACACTGTACAATGGAAGAGCCCTCGAGGGACCGGGCTGCGGCACCAGGCCAGTGGGGAAAAATGACTTTTGAAGTCATTTCGCTATGACATTCTGTCATCACTGCTAAGCGGAAATAAAAAATCATCCGAATCACCACATGTTTCTTTGTGTGTCCTTCCCTTATCTAATATAAAGTAATAATACCCCACCCAGGCTGGGGACGGACCCTCGAGGGATGCTGAGCGCTCCGTTTTGAATCGCTAAATGCAATAAGAATAAATGCAAGTGGGAGTCTGTTGAGCGGAGAATGATGCCTGGTCCGTTGCCCACCCACAGCCCATAAATCTCAATGCTTCAACAAGAGACGAGAATGGTTATCTCATCGCCGTGCCAGGGCGGAATTTTCTCTGAGCCGGAGTATTTTTATAGATGATTTATGTCCGGGAAGGATAGTTATTTAGCAAAACGGCAGATAATGATGAATAGAAAGTAAATATGAATAGTAGCAAGGGAGCGGTATTCTGCGGCCGCAACAGAGCAAACCAAATACCTCCATAAAATACGCGCCACAGATAATTGCCATTACGCTGAAACTGGCATCCGGGTCTGACGGGGAGCGAAATACAAATGAGCCCATCTGATTAAGTAAGTGATTGCTTTTCCCTGTTTAGAATACACGCCCCGGGAGTCTGCTAATTTTTCTTGAAAGCATACTTGGTATCTCTGCAGAGTCACAGTGACGAGCCCAGGCTCCGAGCTGCATTGATTGGGTTCAAATCCCAGCACAACTTCCTGGTCGTCAGACCATGAGGAAGTTCCTGAGCCTTCCCTACACCCAAATCCCCCCCCTCCCACCCACCCGTAAAATGGAGATGACAGGATCGACCTCTTTGGGTTGGCTGTAAGGAGTATAAGAGGCACTGTCTGTAGGAGCTACCGTGATTTTTGGCGTGGAATTAACGCCACATAAATATTGGCTCTTGCTATTAGTTCAAGAATAGCCACCCAGAGAACTGTTTAGAACGCTTTGCATTTCGTCCAATCTCCTTCATTCACGGAACCTTTCAGCTGGACCCAGAGGAGTTGTAAGTGGAAAATGTGCAGTTTCCTGACTGGGTGGAGGTCAGCGTTTACCCATCACGTTTTTTGATCATTTCACCATCACTATCCTTAATTCTCGGGGCCTGTGAAACGGTCACATTATCAAGCTGGAAGGGAAGGAACAAAAGAAATTATTCATGGAATCGCAATGGAAAGACAGACTATCTTAAAAATAAACAGAACTGAATTTGGGGAGCCTTTGAATAAAAGATAAGTTGAGTGCACACGGAATGTCAAAATGAGATGGAAGGAAGATTTTTTTTTTTTTTTAAACACTGTTTTCCGTACTGAAGCACTACACAAGGAAAAAAAAAAAATCCTAATTATAGTTTTAAATGTCCAAAACGCCATGTCCACCAAAAGCCCGGTGCTCATTAGTACTAGTAATTAACTTTACAACTGTCAACACAAACAGCGCACAGGCTGACAGATAGAGAGTAGCTCTGAGGGTGCTAATAAATCCGGAAATAACAACTTGACACACAGATGCACAAAAGGATGCAGGTGATAAAGAAATGTTGACATCAAATCTAATTATCTCGGAAACGGCCAACTACAGCACGAGCCACAGTAATGCACTGTTACTGCTGGTGATGAGCCCACTGGAACAGCGCTTAACCGCGGCCTACGACCAAGCTTTTACAGCCCTCGTCAGAGCTGGTGAGGACAATATCACCCAGGAAATTATGAGTGCCACGACCCCTCCGAGTCAGAAATCCAGTGATGAATATGGGCTCAGCAAGGCATGGCAGATTACCCCCTCACGAGTTCCAAAGCCGGGATGATATATGACATTTTTATCAGGCACTTTCTCAGGAATGTCACCAAGAGGGAAAATAAAGGCCCTGCAAAGAGGCGACTAGGTGAATTATGCAACTGTAATTGCCGATCATAACCTGATATGAGTTGAAATTGCTCTGTTTTCATATTGAGATAGCATAAAATTGTCGGGAAATGCAATGGCTCCTTAATGTGGGCTAGATGAGTCTAATATTCTGATCATTTTTCACTCGGCTGCAAGGTAAATCGAGCTTCCTTAACACAGCCACTGTGGCCCAGGGCAATCGAGGGGCCCAATTTTACACTCGAATTGAGCAAATATGTGTAAACTACGATTTTTCATATTTTCTGCATGCATAAGAAGATGAAACATCTTTATCATCCGTATTGTCTGGCTGAGCTTATACAAAATATTAGTTTATCTCTCCGACTTCGGTTCACTCCATAAGCGAGACACATGGATCTGAAGGACAGGCAATATCCCATATATGAAACAAGTCCATCTTTTATGCAGCCTCATTTCACAAGTTCTCCTATTTAAAACAACAACCACCACGACAAAAATAGACACCGCGGCAGCATACAAAGGGAGAATTTTTTTAAAGGGGAGGCGGGGGAAAAAGCAAATAGAGGCCCTAAACGCGCCTGATTGCTCCATCGCTCTCGCTTAAGTGCACGGGAGGCAGGGAAAAGCCAAATAATCTCCGCTCTCTATCAGACGGTCTCCTTTCCCCCCACTTAAATCAGTTGTACCTCCAAGAGGGTGGTATCCACATCTTATTGCTTTCCCGCGTCAAACGGAAAAACAGCGTGTCGGCTTCCTTCCTCCTCCGCGTCATCTACAAACATGGGAGCATCCCGACCGTATTACTGGGGTTCTTCGGGGCCTGGTCCTGTTCCTTCTTGTCCCTGGGCCCCCACCCCCTAGAGGCTGGAGGACTCTGGCCTAGCAGAGCTGCTTCTCTGCTACGAAGTGAACTGGCCCCTCTACGACGTTTGTCACGTATCCTCAGGACCCAGGCCAGCCATACAATGCCAGCCAGGCACAGGGCAATCTCTGTTTAGCCCAGACAATGAGGTCCTGGAAACGGGTCTACTAATGAATCGGCCTTTATGAAGGTGATTACAGCAGGGTCCCTGTGGAGATGGGGTCCTCTGCTGTGATTTATTACTGACCATCAACGTACTAGGGCTCTACTGGCTGATGCCTTTCTCTTCTCCACATTCCCTAGAAGTATTCCATTAGTAGGCCTGAGGTATGCCTCATCCTCCTGCCATGTTCAGCTTCAAACCACAGTGAAACTTGCATTTCTATATCCAGCAAATATTCAAAGCATGACGATAATTTCAAGGGTTTTCATTTTAATAATCAAACTATTTGTTTCTAACCAAAAGATCCCTAGATGATAGGGTGTTAGTGATAGAGAGACCAGGGAGGGATACAGAAAACGGACAGACGAGGAAGAGCCAGTCAAACTCAGTCAAATTCAGCAGAGGATACTTATATGCCAGGGCCAAGAATTTCTAGAATCTTCTCTCTTCTGTAGCGGCTGGCCGGTTTCATGATGAATGAATGCTCTGTGGAGCGGTGTCGGACATCCAAGTTTGCCAGAACTGTCGAAAGCTAAGCTAAGCTACGGTAAAGGTAGGGAAGTGTTTCCCATGATGCATTTGTGCATGTGTGCTAGGATGAGAGGAAGCTACAGGAGAGGCCAACCTATGGCTTCTTTCCTTCTATGTCCACTGCACCCAAACGGACAGCCCTTCATGCTCTGTGTACATATCCGTCCCCCTGCCCTAGACTGCAAGTTCCGTGAAGCCAGGAAGCCTCGAAGCCTTGCCTTATTTGTCATGGTACCCCCGGCATCTAGCATAGTCTCTGGCAGAGCTGGCATTCACCCAGTGTTTACCGTGTGAATAAACGAACAAAGTGATAGATGTGGTAAACAGCCAGTGTATTCATTATCTATTCCGTGTAAAAAATTACTCGCCCCCCACACACACACACACATAAATTAGGGGCTTAAAACAAGCAGCAGTTTTATCTCAAGAGTTTCTGTGGGTCAGGAATTTTGGAGCTGGGCGGCTCTGGTGCAGGGTCTCTCACAAGAAGGAAATCAATATATCAGCTGGGGCGGCAGTCATCTGAGGCTTCGTTTGGGCTGGAAGATAGACTTCTAAGCTCACTGACATGGCTGTGGGCTGGAGGCCTCAGTTCCAATCATACGGGCTTCTATACAGGGCGGATCCGAACGTAGCAGCCGCGAGTGTCCCAGAAGGAGAGTGATTGCAAGTGGCCACAATGCTTGTTATGACCCCTTCGTTCTGTTTGTCAGAAGTAAGTCGCCAAGTCTAGCCCACACTAAAAGGGAGGGGATTTACAAGACTGTGAATGCCAGGAGGTGGGGACCGTTAGGGACCATCTTGGAGGCTGGCTATCGCTGCTGGATTTCCAGAAAACAATAAATTCAACCAGCATTTATCGAGTCCCCCCCTACGTAACCGACCCCACACTGGGTGCTAGGGATTCAAAGGCTGGTGGAAAGCAAGGGACTTGGCACGCGCCCTCGCAGAGCTTACAATCCAGCAGGGAAGAGCATGAGGTGGCGGGGA
>NW_011888832.1:2831188-2848268 GCF_000151845.1 Pteropus vampyrus
GGTCTTTTCCTTCCTTTACCCCCAATTTTCCACTCAGCTGTTTCTATGATTACAAATATCTTTTTTCATTACCGACTCACCTGCCTACACATCGAGATGGTACCTATTTCATCTTCCTGTCTTGTCTTTTCCTGTATGCCCCTTCCAGAGACTTAATTCAGGGACCGTTGCTAAGCAACTATACACCACAGCAGCCAGTCACCAATTACTAATTGTCCTCAGCACTTTAGCCTTACAAATCTGGACCCCCTGTGACAATGGCAAATAGTCTAGATGGCCAGAAACACACCCAGAGGTTCCTCAGCCCAGAGGCACTAATAAATAAAGGGCGGTACCATCATGGCGAGTATCAAAAACTTCCAGTGGCACAGCCACCGAATCGCACGGCTGCGAACCCGTCGGCTTGGCACTGTTCTCTGCTCCTGCTCAGGAGGCAGGTGGCACGTCTGGTTGGAACCGTCCGAACACACGCACTGATGACGAGGCAGTGACCGGCACTGCGCACGCATTCGCCCGCCTCCCCACCGGCCCCGCCCGGTCTCTACAGCTTCTGGTTGAATCGAGGATCTATTAGTAATCGAATTTCAGCCTCGATTTTACGGTGAGTGTAATGGAGTTAATTTCTCTAATGCTGGCGGTTCATGGAAGGGGTCTCCTGTGGCAACGCAGACCTGGGATTCGCGGCAGCTGTCAGAGAAGCCGCTGAGGAATCCCTTATTAGCTAAGATGCAACCAGGCAGAAAACTCATTACACAGTGCTAAATATACTTAATCACATCTATTAGAGAAAAATGAACTTGATAATTACAACAAATAACTAAACTGCTGAAAGTGTTCAAGGGAAAAACAACAACAACGACAACCCCCACCAGGATCTAAGTGTCCTGGGAAACGTGAGCTGAGCCGCACAAGGCTAAGGAGAAACTACTGGGGACACGTGGCTTTGCGCTGAAGGAGAAACCGGTCTCAAGGTAGGTGGAGCTGACTTCCGCCTGTGAAAATGACAAATCTACATTTCAAACGTGCCCTCGTTTATTTGGTATATGTAAAATTTTAATTAGAAAGAAATCCTCTGAAGGTAAACGCTTTGTTTGCAGACCGGTTCCTGGTGGGGTGGTGGGTTGGTGGGGCGGTGGGGCGGTGGGGCGGGCAGGGCTGGAAGGGAGCCCACAGGAAACACTCATTTTGACAAATAGAGATGCTGAGTAGGGCCGTTACACAGAGGTCCCTGGAGCCTAAAGAACTTTAAGAATCAAATTTGTCTTTTTCTCTATCACAAAATTGAAGTCCCCAGGTAGGGGGACCTTTACCATCCCCGGCTGAGGAATACACGAGAGGAGCCCCAGAGTGAATGTCACCTACCAATGTTTCGAGTGCCTGACTTCATTCGGGAAGAGTCACCACTACCAGAGGGGGTCCCAGGCAGTCGGCTCCTGGAAGCAAGGCCACAGAACTGAGTTGACCCCGAGCTGAGACCCGGCAGGAGATGACCAGGAAGAGACCGAGAGACTTGCCCGTCAGCCAAGTCAGAGATGTGGGACTTCTGGGAGAGGGAATGAAGGATCAAGAACAGAAGGATCAGAATAAAGGCGAAAAGCAGGTGTTACCCTATCTGACAGTTAAGGACAGCCCCAAGAATGTGTGACCGGCAAGGACCAGGTCCGGCTGATGCCTGGAGGAGTCCCAAACTCTGGCAACTTCCCTTCTACAGAGAGAAAAGATGGACATGGTTCCAAGCATAGAAAGAGCAGGATGGTTTCATTTCTCTCAAGTTTGCTGAACAAAAAACTACTGCTTTTACCTCTGGTCGTCGATGGCAGCGGCAGGTGGCCCGCTGGCTCCGAGCACTGGGAGAATGAAAAGTCAAGTCTATACGTCCACAGGAATGATCGAGAAGCCCTTTCCTCTTGTTATTCGTATTTTAATGAGAATGGAAACAGAAGCAGTGACTGTGATTTCCCGGAGACACTCAAGTGTCCTGAGCAAAGAGGTCTTACTTCCTTGTCTTACTGTTTTGGTGGAACAGCCTTTGGCCGAGGCGAGGGACGTCTTTGTTTTTGTCACCAACTCGGTCTGTCACCTTGACCTGGTTTTCCTTCAGGAACTCTCCTTCCCAGGCCCTTGGCCCAAGGGCTCACAGTGCAGTCAACTCTGGACCCCCGTCACCCCGCTCCCCTAACTACGATCAAGGTAAACGGGCACCTGTGCTGGAAACGTCAGGACGAGGCCTCCCGCCTTTCCCCACGGGATGTGAACATAGAAGGGTGGGGGCCCTGAGAGCTGCTGGCGGCCACCGTGTGACCAAGAGAGGGCAGTCTGCCTGAACGAGGGGACAATACGAAGGAAGTGGGAGCAGCCCATGGGGCAAAGAAACCTAAGTCGCCACTACGTCGTTCGAACCCAAGATCACACTGCGCCAAAGCCAGGTGCTCGCCCTCTCCAGACACATGAGCCAATAAATCATCTTCCCCACTACTTCTCCCCACATCCCAGCCAGGCTCTTCCCCCCCAGTTTCAACCACAAATATCCTAACGGATGGAGCATGCGCACTAGCAACCTTAATGCTGCGCACGGACTCGGCCTGCCCTGGAAGAGGAATCCACAGGGGAGAACCGAGTGACGTAAGCGGGAAGACCTGAGCCAGGGGACCACTGTGTTTAGCGCCCGCACCCTGCGGCCCAGACGCCCTCGGAACGGGCATTTCGGAACCCGGGCCGTGGCGTGGCGGCCCACTGGGCACCGCCTCTTAGAGCTGGGTAGAAAGATCAGCCCGAACTAGCTATCCGGCTGCACTGTGTTTCATCACATATCAGTTTTTACTGAAAAGAAAACCATACAAATTTAATCAGCTCTTCATATGGAAATATTTAACTTTTTTTTTTTTTTTTAACCCTGGAGTTGTTTGATATTATTGTTTTAAGAGTCAGGATTAAAAAAAAAAAAAAATCGAGATGTGTGACAGTGGTGGACACAGAATAGCATCCATTTCTGGCAAGAAGGCAAGTCTCATTTCCAGTAGACTCGAGTCTTAAATGCACTGGCGTCTCTGTCAATTGCCTGGCTCAATGAAGAACATATTACATGCCCGTAACCATGAAGTATAAGACAAGAATGATCCGTCTTGCACGGCCCTCGGCCGCAGTCGAGGCGGAATGCTATTACCGGTGAGAATAATATGATCTCAGAACTCTCCTATTGCCCACAAGTTCAGGGAGTGTTCTGCCTTGGCATCCGAACCCCCGAGGTTTCCATCCGCCCCTTCGCCCTTCAGGGATGTTATCCAAAGACCTTCCTCCAGAACGTTTAATCGCGGAAAACCCATAATGTGGAACTTTCTTACATACTCACCTATTAAAGAGCTGTGTTCTCTCTCAGTAGTCATAAAATGTAAAACACCTCTTAAAAGAGACTTCCTTTGTTTCTCGGCCAAGAGCACGTGAGACAAAAGAGGCTGCCTTTTAAATATAATTTTAAAACACCGTGTTAAATAAAATGAAGTATCACTAGACAGAGTGACTTAAAAACGAGGACGGCCTTTGAGATCATGGATGTTTGTTAAGTGCAAAAGTGATGTAAGCTATAGGCCAGAGCCAAGGATTTTGCATCTCAGAAATGGGAAAGCCAGGGGTGAGGAAGTACAAGTGCCCGGCCACCAGCTACTCTGGGAAGACACGGACGTTTAAAGACCACACGTCACCCGTGCCCATCCGTGAGGAGGGAGGCTCAGCTGCGAAGCCTGGCCCAAGCCCGGCCAGAACAACTGCCCAAACTGTCCCAAACCGCCCCAGGCCACGGCCTCACATCTTCAGAAACGTCTAACTCCGAGCCACTCGCAAAGCGACGATGCAGCCTGGCTAAACAGCTCTCGGGCCGCCAATCCACAGCCAGATTAATTTTTCCAAGTGCTACTTCGCTTTATGCTGGGGGAATCTATTTACCAAATGGCACGCCATCTGCCAGGTGGGCAGACGTGATCTCCCAGGCTCCTGAAGACTTTCTCTGGCCTTCATCACGTGAGCAACGTTTACCGTTTTTTCCTTGAAGGAGAAGAAATGATGGAAACTGTTAGCAATTGAGAAGACATATATAAGCCTGTTATTGAGAGGAAGATTTTTCTTTGGAACCCGAAGTATTAGAAAACTTTATGTCAAAGTTATGGGTAACACTTTTTTTCTTTCTTTCTTTTTTTTTTCAGAGGGAAAAGAACTCCTGTTTCTATTATGCAAATCAGGAAACTGAGGCCCTCGATTGCTCACGTGCCATTTCGGTTGGAGACGTTCGTGTAGAATGCTTTCCCACTGTCCGTCCTGGTGTTTCTGTCACTTCCCATTGACTTTTCTTTCTTTTTTTTTTTTTGCTCTCTGTAGTGAATAAATCAGAAAGTTAACAGTTCTGTTGACTTGTTGGAGTTTTTCTTTTTTTCTTTAAAAAAAATAAAATAAAGAAAAGAATAGCTTTAAAGCGTGTTAATGACTCCGTCGTGGTTTCGGGCTGGGGTCGTGCCAACTGTCCAGCAAAGAAGAGAAATTCCATCGCAGCAGAAGTAATAAAATCTTCTTTTAAAGCACAAATACCATGCAGGGAGGGAACTAAAGCTCTGAGTCGGGACAGGGAAGGTGGGGGCAGTACACAGTAAACCATGGACTGGACTAGTGGGGATTCGTGGCCGCCACCCTGCTCTGAATTATCTTTCGCCAAAAGCAGCTGTTTCTATGACCCAGAACCTTCTCTTCCTCTTAATCCATCACCCAGAGTTCTTTGGAAAGATGTAAGCTATTATCTGAAGCTATCTTCATTGTTATTCATATGACAAAATATTCATCGCCCACTCTGCTTTTTCAAAGACGCTGATCTCTGAGATGGGTAGTTAGAAGCGTCTCTCCAGCACAGCTGCCTGCTCCTGGCAAGTCCAACGCGGATGCTGGGAGAAGAGACAAGTAGAGATGAACCGGAAATGTCTGCTTCACAGTGGCTGATACACTGTCATCTTTCCCAAATCAGGGAGCCGGGCCTTTAACATCCGGGTCTCCTATCTGGACTGCTAGGTCTCATAATTGACAAATAATCGACTTTGCTGAAAATCAGGGTCAACGCTGCCCGCATCGCCACCCTTGGTGATGAGCACACTGGCCTGACTGTCCCCCAGGCAGCCGGGAGGAATCCATCTGCCCCGCCCCCAGGCCTGCCACTTAGTTACCCCAACAAAAGGCAGCAGCAGGATGTAGAGAAAAGTCAAGTGCACAGAGCTGGGATCCTCTGACATGAGGCATTCGCCAGCCAGATTGTTTCCACACGGTCACTCGATTTCTCTGATGATGGCTGGACCTAGGAGGGAGGTCCGTTTGCCAGGTAGCGCTCCGACAGTGAGAGCCAGCAGGCGGGAGGCAGAACGCAAAGCCAAACTCCCGTTTCCTAATTCAAGCTCTTCACGAGAACCGACGTCCCGGATGCACGGCCGAATTCTGGGAAGGAGGGGCCAGGCAACAGGGCAGGGTCCTGCAAATGGACAGGTTGCAGTTCCTGCCCGATGTGCCCTCCTTCTTCTTCCCTTTTCCTAAAACCCTGCCGGAGGGGAAGAAGGGGTAGCCTCTGGGAAGGTAAAAGGCAGCAGCAGCACAGCCGAGCCGCAGCCGCAGCCGCCCAGGCCACCCCCTTGACACCTGAATGAATAAACGCGGAGACACAAAGACACGTATTTCATTTCGTCTGGTATTTCCCCAAGCCCGCCCACCACCCCAGCTATACGTAAACATTACCGTTCCCCCCGTCCCCACCCTCACCACTTCGGATTTAATTGTGTTCCTAATTGAAAATGAAAATTAATTTGCTTTTGATCAATTCCAGGTGGTAGATCAGCCCGAAATGGCAGCAAACGTTTTTTTTCCTCCCGGTGACCACACACCCGTGGCCATAAACACCAGCATGCGTCACCGGCGTAAACAGGCAGCCGCCTCCTTCTCCTACAAGGCCTTCCAGTGTCTCCCTTCCCTTTGCTGATTGGCACCGTTCAATTTTTAATAAAAGACTTACAAAAGTGACGATCCTTATGGAAATAAACTGCTGACAGACTTGCTGAGTTAAGTGCGTAATTAGGGACGGAGAAGTACAGATGCGGACCGATGGCGGCTTACATCAAGATGCATGCGGGCATCGCGAATAACCCGGCATCTGGTTTCTTTATCTGAGTACCTTTCTTACGGTTTGGATCTTAATTTTTTACAGTTGACAGCAGTGTTATTTGAGCCAGTCAGTGGCATCTGGCTGCTGGGGGAAAAGGAAAAAAAAAAAAAAAAGAAAGAAAAGAAAGAGAGAGAGAAAAAAATCTCCATGCGCTTTAATTAATTGTGGAGAGATTACATGGTCCTTCAACCGTGTAGTCTGTCATCAGTGCACATTACAGATTTATATTAGATGTTTCTCCACAGTGTCAGGAATAATTAAAACGGGGTAGGAAATGATGCCAACCAGCAATGCTTTACATCGGTGGTGAAAGTTTTATTACAGCCAAACAATTTTAGAAGAAGATGTCAACTCAGAGGCTTGACTGTGCATGGAATACATATCAAGCTGGAGGAAAAGCCAGTACCGCTGGAATAATGAGAGGGTTCATGTTTAATCTATCAGGCCGACCAGAATTGCTATGGCGTGCCAGCGTTACAAATGACGCGGCATCCCCTTTGCTCATAAAAACACTCACCCAAAACAATAAGTAACATATGCTTTTTTCTTTTTTCCTGAAATGATCTTCGTCCAATTGCTCTTTCTGACTGTAATAAGAACAGAAGTGCCAACTGCATGCAAGTCGCGTTTTTGGCTCAGTTAATCCGTGCCACACTTGTGGCTGAGGCGGCGTTGGCAGAAAGGGATCGGAGTGACTTTTGCTTTCACTGAGCACACGATTCCTCCGTCCTGGCTGTAAGGACCTTCGGGGGCGGGGGCCACGCCCAGACAAGGGCCGACCCCGAATGGCCCTGGCCGCCCTGTCCCCACACCAGCCGAGAAACTCGAATCTCGGCTTCCTTCTTCCTGGTGCCGGTGAACGAACCTGGAACCTAACCCTTGATCGTTGTCCAGAGATCAGAGTCAAGGACTACATTCAGAACCCAAAGGTCACCAAAACGCTCTCAGAAACGCCGCCCCGTTCCGCGGCCAGGGACCCGTCGAGCGCGGGACGCAGTCTTCTGGTTTGCTCCTCACATACAGCAGAGTTCCTTTTGCGGCAGGCAGCACATTGCGGGGGATTCTTAGGCGCCCTCGACCTTCATCGTGTGTCGTGCGGGAGCGCCGATGCGTGCAATAATCCTCTCCTATGTGATGCCTGTCACTTCTTATTTATGAGCTGCTTGCCCTGGATATTTTCATAATTTCCATTTAGCTGGTGTGGCCCCAGAAGTGTAGACGTCCTGGGATTCTCGGTGTTGGCACAGCCTCACCTCTGCCCTCTGCGGACTCACATGAGAGCGAGGCGCCAAACGGGGCTTCTCTCCTCGGGGCCTGTGGGTCCAGATGGTGGGAATCCGCCCCCCCTCAAACCTTCGCGGGATACGGAAAATGGCCAAGGGGTCTCACAGCAGTGCAGGTCTCACGGAACTGTCAGGTGGGGCGCAGAGGGAGCGCGTGCTGCAAGCTGAGCGCGAGTCTTCTACGGTCACGTGACAGTACCCGCGACGATGTCAGATGCGTTGATAACAACATTCTTAAGTTTATGGAGTGCTTTAAAATTTTCGAAGCACTTTTGTAAATATTTCATTTTACTAATACTTGTACAACTCGATGTAGAGATTAAAAAGAGGAGAAACCTTAGCACTTTCTTCTTCAGACCGAAATAAAACACACGCCTTAGGCACATTTCCCCTTTGTGGATGGCTTGGAAAAAAAGTCAGTGTTTAGCTTTCTAAAGGACTCTCCGTACCACGAATAAAATTTAAATGTCTTCCTGTGGTCCAGCCTTCCTTTCCGACCGCTCCCGTGTCCTGTCGCTTCCCTTCGACCATTGCTCTGCACACTTCCTGTTCCTTCCAGACACCAAGCCCATCCCCACCTCTGGGACTTTGCGCTTCCTGTTCCCATCGTCGGGGACACTAACGCCCTGTCTTTGTGTGACTGTCTCCATGACTTTCAGATCTCAGCTTAAATGTCATGGCTCAGAGCTTTCTCTGACCTCTCTGTCTACTATTACCCACTCTACTACCTCCGTTTCCTAGTTCACTATCAGAAATTATTTATGTTATTTACTTAACAGGGGGCTCTCCCATGGGAATTGAAGCTCCAAGATAACTTGGAAATATAAAAACTTCAGGATAGGGTTCTCCATGTGCTTCGACATATCTACAATTAGTTTCAAATAATCTGTGTCAAGTTTTCCTTTCGTTCAGGAGAAAGTCTTTAATCTGGTTAGTATAACTGGGATTTTTTACCATATAACTGATTTTTCTTTATCCCATTTCAAAGCCACTGATGGAACCTCTCTTTTGGAGTGCTCCTAATGGAATTAACCAAATTTAAAGAGATGTCGACTTAAACCCATTATTATTAGAAAGAAAAGAATATTAATAAAAGGTCAAACCACTCATCTGGAGTCCCTAAAAGGATTATTTTAAAGTCAATTTTTTTCACTGTCAGCATGAAAGCAGTTCACTCAGCCAATCACTAGGTTTGAACACTGATTTGAATTGAAGTTTGCAGAGGTTCAAACAAATCCCTGCTAAATCCAGCTTCAGAGAGGGGAACAGCTAAGGTCAACTGCGGCCAAGCCCAGAATCGCTGGTTCAACGACACTCTTGCCTCGAACGGCAGGCGCTCGGCGCTCGGGCGACCCGGCCCACCGAGGACTGGCCGGGGCCAGAAGACGGGAGCTGACGTCAGAACAGGCAGATCCGAACCTGACAAATTCCTACGTGGAGCGAGAAGCCTAATCGGCGACTGGAGAAGTGACGAAATCTCTGGAGAGACTAGGATCGGGATCAAACCTCCCTGATGCCTGCCCTTCGTGAGGACTATGACTGGTTTGTCTTTGTAGCTCCGCAGAGCATTTAATAAATAAAGCACTCGAGACGGAGTGAGTCTGGGGGACAGGCCTACCTCGCGGGCACCTCAAGGTGTGGCCATGGCTCCCTAGTTGTCCGCTGAAGCCAGCACTCCGTACGGTGGGAGGTGCTCAGGAAAAGTGTGTTGAGTGAAAAACATAAGTCAATGAACAAATCAGTGCGAGAATGGGCCACACCATCCCTGTAGGGCTGCAAGGCCTGATTATCCTGCAGAGATGGGACCCTACCTCCAGCCCGTCTCTCCACCTTCACGGCTTCTTTCCGGAAGGCAAAGTCCCTTGCCTTCTCCCCGACCCCTCTCTATCAATACTGAAACAAAGACTCCTACTTCCGGAGAAGCAGAGGTGCCTCTGAGGCTGCCCCTGACAGCCTGTCCTCCTCATCAAACCCATTAGGCATGACCTTCGCCAAGCTACAGCCACGCAGTGCTCTAGAAAGAGCGGTTCATAGGGTCTGCGAACTAAGAGTTTCGAAGCTCTGACAGGCGTGGCACGGCTAGTGCCAGCCGGGCTCTGAGCCCTCCCTCCGATTTTCATCTTCCTTGAGAAGCCAGTTTGCCGTTCAAGAAGGTACAACGCAACCACGAGGCCCCCCTCCCAGGTGGGTGCTTCTGTCCTCGCAAGCTCTGCTGGCCGCTCTCATCGCCCCTGGACTGCACTGCCTGCGGACTGCCATGACGGCAGACTAGAAATCGGGTGGTGTCTAAGTGACTTGTTTGCCGCTCCCCCCGCCCCCCCGGGGCGGGGGGGGGGTGGGCACACTTCCTGTCTTGCGACAATCATGATGCGTCGTCGGTGTGGCTGCAGGAAGAAGTCCATTGGGGTCCTCGGTCTGGGTTGGGACCAAGCTGTGCCTCTCGAGGCCTGAAACGCTCCCTGTCACCAGTTAGGGAGGGCACAGGGGCCAAGGTGCAGGATGCGAGCATCTTCCCAGCTTCTAGACTCCGGTTCTACTTGTGCTCGAAAACGTCTCAACGTCTGACGGCCTCTGGTGGGTCATCGCGCTGGGGCCCAGTCTCTGCTTAGACCCTCGTTTAATGCAGCGGCAGCCACGGCCTGAGGCTTTCACTTTCGATGTGCTCACTATTGGAGTGAAAGCGTGCCTATCCCTGAGGGAGGGCGGGGGTCACTCCCAGGGGCAAGAACACCCAGCCGACGGGAGCCGGAAGCTCTGAGATGAAGAGCAGAGTCGTGTGTATTCTTATTCGACGTGCTTTCTCAAATTCTAAAAATGATTTAATGAGAGTATTAAGGAAAATTCAGCTGTACGTAATGTCGCCATTCTAAGGAACCGAGCCGACATCCACGTGCATGTATAAGTTTTACCGTTTTTTTTTTTTTAACATAAAGGCTACACAGCCGTTAATTTGTTGTTTTCACTTCATGATGATCGTGAGCATTTTCCCATGTGTCTATGTCTTTAACATAAACGCTGCCTATGTTTTTCTAGAGCAAAAGAGTTATAAAACTTAAACCATCTGTTAAATGGGGGACTACAAATATAAACCCCCTGCGATTCAAAAACTTCTAGGTAAGAGGAAAAAATAACATCAAATAGTGAGGTGGCAGAAGAAAATTAAACAAAGCGTACACTTTTACCGAAAAGCATGAGCGGCGGACACTATTAACTAGCTTCGCGACCTCTGGGAAATTAGTCGCTTTCTCTTTCCCTAGGTTTCCTGAGCATGACATAGGGAGTAGGGTCGGGTGAACTTTAAAATCTTTCCCTGCTTTAAATTTTAGGTGCGTTCCTTAAAGCGACTTTACCCTGAGGAATACAAAGAACTGTGGGTGCTTTATCTGACTCCTTAAAACTCTGGTACGGTGGAACCACGTTAGGGTGTCCCTCGCCCCCCTCCCTCTTGTGAACGGACCTGTCCCACATGCACACAGTTTCAGTAAAGGCCCCTGGCAGCCTCGTTTGTTCCGTGTGGCCTCACCCCCTGGCCAGAGCTGACTGTCGCAGAAGTGGCTGCCCGCTTTTGGCCACGGAAGTTGGTGTGTGGAAAGAGGGCGTGCGTTCAAACCGTGAGCTCCCAGACCCCAGCAGGCAGACGTGCAGGGAGATGCAGAAATCAAAGATGGAAGGCCTCCCGATCTAGTCCCGAGATCGGGTTTCATGAGACATCCTGATTCTGCAGAGTTCTCTCGGAACAATCACGTCTCCCATTTCACTGGTACCTCACACAGCGGAAAGGACTCAGCTAACAGTCTTCATTAAGTGTCCTCTCTATTACTACACGTCCATACCTCCTGGTAATTTTATAAGATAGCTCCACTTGGAGAAGAGGAACTGAGGCAAGGAGCTTGTAAAATCCCAAATAAACATAGAAACGTCCTGGCTGAGCTACAACTCGATCCACGGACTCCTGCCCAGCACAGAGACTCTGTGTGTTAATCATTTCTGACCCCATAGCTTAATTTCTGTTGTAAGAGAAGGAGCTAGAACTCCCCAAACTCCAGTGTTTTCAGAAATGAACTCATTTCTGAAGGAGCCAGGAGTCCTGAGCAAAAAGAGGCTCAGGGTGTTTAGTTTCGACCCTCCACTCTAGCTCTAGGGCTCAGGGAGGCCTCTCGCTTCCTTCTGCTCCCAACGCTACTGCCTTGGATTCCCAGCCCCAAGAAACGGCGTCTGGTGGCTTCCCCTCGCTCCGCCCCTAATGACGCCCTCTTCGGCACGCAGACATGTTCACGGAGACACGCAGCGCGGAAGCCGAGAGCTCGGTCCAACCAAAATGTTTAAAGTATTAAAGAGCCAAATATTAAATTAGGACTAATCTGGTAAATTCAGAATACTGAGGGGCGAAATGGGATGGATAGACAGCTGAAAAACACGAGCTATTTTGTGTGCGTGCGTGTGTGTGCGTGCGTGTGTGCATGCGTATGCGTGTGTGCGTGTGTGTGTGTCTGTGTGTGCTTTGCCTTAATCCACCAACCTATCTGAAGGTCTAATCTATCAGGTACTTAACCATATACCAGAGATATTTCCTTCACTCCTTGGGGGAAGAAGGCGAGGAAGAATTGGTTCCTTATGAGACGATGTGATCTCTATTACCTTTTTAAATTAAAGCTTTGCAGCCACTGGATGTGATGATTGTATTTGCGCGTTACACCATCTCCACCACCACCACCACCGCCACCACAGCCAAAAAAAAAAAAAAAATCCCAACCTCAAAAACAAAGAAATCAGGGGAAAAAAATGAATTCGACATATATCCAGCACCCAGGGATCTATGTACAATCGAGGTTCGATTTAAAGAGGGAAGAAGCGAGGGGAAGGTACGAAAACCTCTGACGATTCCAGCTTCTTAGTTTAAAAGCACAAACCTAAATTTAAAACAGTTTCCCCAGGTTTCCCATAAGTGGCAGGAAGCTGCTTTGCCAAAGACCCTGAGAAGCCCTCGTAACATACTGGGACAGTCATCTACAATTAAATGCTCTCCAGTGGGCCTGGGCATGACAAACCATAATGGCTCCAAGGGAGCCCTTAAAACCTACATGTCAATGATCTCCCCCAAGCTTGGGGATTTAGAGTTATGGATTAGACCTCTTGACCTCTCAAAATACCTTAAAGACCCCTTTCTCCCAGGGGAGGAGCCGTTTAAGCCAGTATCTGGCTAAGAGATCTTTGGAAAGTCATGTTTAGACATGCTTATAGGACATCTCCTGAAGACGCTGCAGTCATCTGAGACGCCCCCACCCCCACCCCATGGAGCCATAAGCCAGATTCAGGGGCCAGGAACACAGTGACCCCACCAAAGGGAAGATGATGCCTTTCAGGGGTTTCAGGTCATTTCTGGATATGAACAGCTATGTGGTCCCGGAAATATCAACTGTGTTCATGATGCTTCGAGTTTGCTGCCGAGAAAGTACTGGTGTGGCTCCTTCTCTTGCAAGTTTGCAGTAAGGAAGACGTTTAAACCAAAGTCGAGGATTTGACTAAAGAGAATATCTGTTTTACAGAAAAAGAAAATTGATGAATCGGATCCTGTTCAGTCAGTCACTTTGAGACATGAATTCTTTCAAACCACAGGGAAAAACTTGGAATCAGCTCTATGTTTTCTGACCTGAATGGTTACAGTAACCGCGCCTCCCCAAGCCCCCACTGCCCAAATGATAGCAAAATGCATGATCCCAAACTCTACGTATTTAGCCCGGTGACCCTATACTATTATTTTGGAAGGGATTTATGCTCCCAGTTACGTTTTGCTGGTGACTCAATGCGCTTCGTCCCCTGAGCACACTGCCAACGGGGGCTGATAACCTAACACAAACAGCTGTGGACACCAGCGTGTTGTTTAAGATTCATTCAAGCTAATTTATGTACAACTGTGAAATAGGAATGTGGGAAACAATAGCTCCAGAAGAATTAAAGAGACTTTAGTGGTTTGAAAGCATTAGTGACCCTTTTCAAGACCCCAAAACTACTGGCACAGCTGTCACCTGCTCTGATGTTCGCAGTCTCCTATCGGGTCTCGAAAGCTCAGGTCACTCCCCACTCCTGGCTGAACAGGTTCCGACATATAGTACTGTACGAGGGGTTTGGGAAATTTTTTGGATAATGACTGGAACTGAACTGGAAACGATTATTTCCTAATAAAAGCTTCCTCCTTCCAACATACTCACGCCAGCAGGCTACGCTGAAACGGGAAAGTGAGGTACATTTTTTTTTTTTTTTTGGCAAACCTTTTCCATCACTTTCTTTTCCTTGTATAGCAAAGGAATTCTTTTCATTTTAGAATCAGAAAGCACTTAAACTCTGGTTTTAAGATGGAAAAGCACCTAGATCTTTTATCGACAAGGGCTGTTGAGAGCAGCTCTGTTTCCTTGTTACACAAACACCAGACTTCCCAGATAGGGCCGAGTCGGTGTTTATTTTCAGATTTTTAAACGGTTTTAAAATTTGGCGAGCAAGGCCGTGCCCTCGCAAGGGGTCGTCGGCCCCTGCGCCATATCTCAGGAGTGACGCTGAGACAGATGAAATGGGGGGGACAGGGCAAGACAATATCGAGCACCTCGTAAGTCAGACACTTGGAAAGCTGTAAGAAGGACTTTACAGGCGAATCGTCTATTGAAAAGTCACATTATCTAGGGCTCACAGAACTCGGTCGTTTCTGACCAACATGAAACTTGTCCTCCTGTTCCCTGGGATGGGACGACTCTGTTTTACAAAGACGGTTTTATAATAGACAACTGTACACACTCAACCCGACCTCTGACCCGGATCTAGAAAACAGGCTTGGCAAAAAGGAACTGGGTGTTTTTTTTTTTTTTTTTTTTTGCTCGATTTCTCCTCACTCTTTAAACCTGAGGGTATCTCCCGAGAGATTTCCCAGCTTCGCTGTCTCAACTGGCCAATTCTTCAAAGATGACACAGGCTTAGCCATATCACCGAAGGAAAACACTAGTTCTTCAGAGATAACAGTATCTCTTTAAGCAGGTGAAAAAAGTCAGTCTGGATTTGACAGGCCCTTGGCAATTTGTCAGTTTCTGAAACCGGAGGTGACATGAAAACATTTTAAGCTAAAGAGCGAGGGAGAGGGAATGTGGCCATCAGCCGGTGAGGGCATGAATAAGCTCTTAACTACGCGCCCTACAAGAAGGAAGTCAAGGTCACTAGTAACCCACAATAAGATATCAAAATCACTAAAAAAACCTGGAAATCTCTTTCTTTCAATTGCTGGCTTTGTAAGTTAGGTATTAATGTATCTGAGGTCACTGAGTTGACACCAAGATTAAAGCAATCTTTTGTGGAATGATTTCATACTTTTCACAGCCAGGAGAACGTCAAGGCCGTGCTCTGCTCCCTGTATTTTAGGTTTTCCCAATAGCTACTTACATGGCTGCATCCTTAAACCCTCTCCCTAGACTTAAACCAGTGTCGGAGCACCCCACCCCTCCCCCAAATGTTCATTTACTTCCGAGGCTGAAATCAGGTTATCACCCTTGACCCCCTTCCTCTTCTTCATCCCCATAATCAATTGGTTATGAAGTTCCCTCGCATGAGAAATCCTTTGAAATTCACGCTTACGCTGTCACGGCTCCGCCTAGAGCATGCCCACATCGACTCATTCCAGAAACAATGTTCTTTTCCGAATACACCCCTTTACACAAGAACAACCCCAATCTCCTGTACACCCTGCCACCAAACTACCCCTCCTAAAATATCACAGTGCCATGACACTCTCGGCCTTGGAAACCTCTTAAGTCTTCCCAGGACTTGGCCATCTTTGAGACACTCACAGATACTTGGTCTAAGTTTCCTGAACTTTCTGCTTCAGCCAGGGAGCCTAACATATTGAACCTGGTTGATACCATCTTATTCTCACCCTCGTAATGAATCGTACCTAACTGGACTGATCTCTTCCTGTTCACGTCTGCATCTCACCCAACTCAAAATGCGTCTTTTCCCTACAATCTTACTACATAGCTTGAAATGAACCCACCATTTGAACCTGGAACTCGCTCATGAAATGACCACCTACTCGGGTCTGTGAGGCCCACTGGCATTTTCTCAGAGGTCCATGAGTTTTATGAGGATTTAAAAAAGTTATACCTTCCTTTCAGCGATAATCTAAAATGCTAATTTGACCTGTTACATAGACCAGATCTCTATTTCTCTTTTGCACTGAAATATCAAAATTGAAAAGCACCTTTTATGCAATAATATTTGGTTTCTTAGCATTTCAGAGATTCACAACTAGTATCCACGGGCCCCTACAACTAACTAGAAGGGTCTAAGAGCATTGTTCTTCTGAAAGACATCTGTAAACACACCTGACAGGCATGTGTTGTCATGAGATGCAATCTTCCCTACCATTGTGTTGAGCGGTTATTTAAATCCTTCATTAGACTTTTACTTTTCATGTTTTTATGCCTTATCTTCCCAAACAGATGGTAAACTCTCTGAGGACAGGGATTATGTCTTAAGATTTCTTTGGATTCCTGATGCACCAAAACAATCTCGCAAAGAGCAAGTGCTTGGTCAAAATCGGTTGCTCTGGTTTCGACTACAGAGGCCTGATCTGGTCCACACTGGATGCCAGGAGAGGAGGGAAAAAAAAAAACAAGAGAGACGGTTTCGTTAGGTATCCCACTGAAAATTCTAGAAAGGGAGCACTCGCATTGTCCAGAGTCCCTCACTGCTGCTTGGGCTGCGTCGCTCACAAGCATCACCCACTGAGTCACGAAGGTCTTGATCATTCCTTTCTTCCAAGAAGACAATAAAAATCAAGGCTGTTTATTCGTACTAAGCAGTAAAATTGAAGCATTTCTTTCTCATAACTGGTAGGCAGTACAAGAATTTTTTAAAAGGTGTTGAATCTTACATATTCTTAATATTTCTGGTAGTTCTTAATCTAGGTTAATTTAATGCTTTCTAGAGAGAATTCTAGAACTGCCATTCATCTTCCTTATGAACAGGGTGGTCCTGTGTGTCATTCTCGACTTCAACAGCAGCAAAATGAAGGCAGAGGGTGATGTCAGGGAGACAGGCTCAGACGGAGCAGAGAACCCCAATATGGGATTTTCCTCCTTGAGAACTGTAAGAAGATGGGAAAATTAATTGGCCACTCTCCGCACGCAAGTGCTTCATTGATTACCTGAAATCCTTTCTCACGCGAGTGCGGAGAGTTGATTTCGATGGATTTACAAAGTTTACTTTATCGCCTTGGTTAAGAACAATCGACAGCAGAGGCAGCACAAAAGCAGGCCTGGACTAACTTCCTCGATAATCGGCGTCTCTCCCACTGCAGGAATGGAACCGGTAGAGGAGGACTATGGCACAAGACGGTTGTGATGTGATGGGATGTGCGCTAACTCTGTGGGTCACTCGAGATCGTTCCAAAGAATGTGCTAGAACTAGGGACAAAAGGAAGAAAGTCACAGGGACAAGTGGACTCCTTGCGAAACAGCCCGCCCTGACACCTCGTGTCTCCGCTGAGAAAGGGGCCGGGGAGGTCGCTTGGGTAAGAGCAGAACTAAAGCCAAGGCAAAGTGAGGAAACTCCCCCAGGAAGCGTTCCTTGCTCAGGG
>NW_011888832.1:2848318-2853541 GCF_000151845.1 Pteropus vampyrus
TGAATCTTACATATTCTTAATATTTCTGGTAGTTCTTAATCTAGGTTAATTTAATGCTTTCTAGAGAGAATTCTAGAACTGCCATTCATCTTCCTTATGAACAGGGTGGTCCTGTGTGTCATTCTCGACTTCAACAGCAGCAAAATGAAGGCAGAGGGTGATGTCAGGGAGACAGGCTCAGACGGAGCAGAGAACCCCAATATGGGATTTTCCTCCTTGAGAACTGTAAGAAGATGGGAAAATTAATTGGCCACTCTCCGCACGCAAGTGCTTCATTGATTACCTGAAATCCTTTCTCACGCGAGTGCGGAGAGTTGATTTCGATGGATTTACAAAGTTTACTTTATCGCCTTGGTTAAGAACAATCGACAGCAGAGGCAGCACAAAAGCAGGCCTGGACTAACTTCCTCGATAATCGGGGTCTCTCCCACTGCAGGAATGGAACCGGTAGAGGAGGACTATGGCACAAGACGGTTGTGATGTGATGGGATGTGCGCTAACTCTGTGGGTCACTCGAGATCGTTCCAAAGAATGTGCTAGAACTATGGACAAAAGGAAGTCACAGGGACAAGTGGACTCCTTGCGAAACAGCCCGCCCTGACACCTCGTGTCTCCGCTGAGAAAGGGGCCGGGGAGGTCGCTTGGGTAAGAGCAGAACTAAAGCCAAGGCAAAGTGAGGAAACTCCCCCAGGAAGCGTTCCTTGCTCAGGGCCTCCCGCGTGCTCAGCACGAAAGTTAACGCGCACGCAGCACGCTGCCGCCTGGAACGCCCGACGCAATTACACCCGGAGTCTGACTGGGTAACTCTCCTACCCCGTGTCTCAATCACCCGATCACGCATCTCTCTCACAGTCAGGCCAGCATTCACTTAGTGGCACGCCTGTGAAATCAAAAAGCTGTCACTTCCAACATGTTAGATGCACTAACAGCCTAAATGGGGTTTCCCATATGCCTTTCATGCAGAAACCGAAATCCTGACAGAAAGCAGGGTCTTCCTGGATTCCGGTGGATTTTCTTCCGGTGTCCACGGGTTCCAGAATAGCATGCCAGGCAGAATTATACTAGACTGATGTCAGGGCCAGGCAACCGCTCACGGAGATATTTGTGCTGCTATTCATTTAATTTTAAGAGGATGATATTTCGTTAATATTGATTAACTCTGAGCTGATGGAATTAGGGGAAATTTAAAAAATTCTTTAGACTTTTCTGGAAATTTCCAAGCTTTCTATAATGAGGAAATATTATCTTTATGCTAATAAAAGTATAGAGAGGAAAAGAAAAATTGATGAAAAGCTCTTCCGTAAAATGATCCCATCCTTAACTTTTTCGCAGTAACGTGACTACCATGTAAAACACACGATGTAGCATTATTTCAGGATTTTATCCCAGAACTTGAAACACTGTGTACAACGAAATGTCAATCTACAACAAAAGCTTCTATTTATGTGATCAAATTGAACCAACGTGCAAGTCATGCTGTCAAAGATCCCGAAGAATCCACAACGCGGTCAAGCGGGGCACAGATTTTAGTGACGTGTGACATGACAAGAGTTGTAATCAGTAACATTGAAAAATATGTGTATTTTTTTTTTCCTCTGACCAGTGTTTGCAAGTGACACCATCATCACCCTTGACATCTGTCACTTGGCTCGGCACACCTTTGTTATCAGGTGAAAATGACAAAGGGAACACCATATCTCTAGATCTTTTGATCACATGAGGGGGTTCGTAAGAGCCAAACTCCACCCAACTATTCTGAAAATAGGTGGGAGGGGAGGGAGGACAGGGGGTGGTGAGAAACAGAACTTAATTAGGCACAGTGCCTGGGTTCGATGCTGCAATCGGCGATACTGCCCAACCGGTGGGCCAGGCCAAAGGGATGAGAAACAGGTCTGCCATGGCCAAGTGCACACTGCCCGCAGCGACTGTCAACTCGTGATAGATGAGACAAATCTGATTGCTCTATCAAAACATTCATCTCGAACCTTGATTAGTAAGCCTATTGAATTATGATTAATTCACAAGGGTGCTGCTGACAGATAAGATACTTTATCTGACAATGTAGACTAGTTGCTTTGCCCGAAGCCAAAAAAAAAAAAAAAAAAAAGCCCACCCTCCCCAATACAAAACAAAACACAAACTCTTCAAGCCGCTGGTAAAATAAACAGTATCAAATACAGCACATTGAGAAGGACAATGAGGCTACATGCACCTTTTAATTTGATAAAGAGCTTGTTTGTGAGAACCCAGCCCTGGTGGGAACACCAGGAGGGAATGAGGGCGAGAAATGTATTGAGTGTGCAATCCTGCAGGCACGAGAACACCAGGGCACCCTCAGCCAGGAGTGTGTAAGAGAGGCGACTCGAGATCGCTTCAGGAGGCATCGCCCTGTTTTGGCGACGTCCCAGTTATGGGGGCCCGAGGCGGGGAACGACTTGCACGCTGTTTTCAATGTTGCCATCCAATTACTCTCCTCGTCTCTGGGATGAAGACATCTGTGCCCACAAATACTCAGCAGACCTAAACTCTTGGGATTTTCAGAAGGTGGATTCATTGTCATCGTTATTTTTAGGGACTGCAGGGATGAGGAGGGAGGAGCAGGCTTGTGTTTTGTTTTCTTAAGAAAAGGCATAAAAACGAGTCAAAGAAGATTTTCCTCTCTTTTTCTTTTAGCTTTGTCTGAAGCAAAGAAGCATTTAATATAACCGTTAAAGTTACAGTTTAGTACTTAGGGACTCAATGACTCAGAAAAACTAAAATGGCATCATTCACTCTGTGATCAAGCCAGCTCTTCAGCCCCAAACCTAAACATATCAATCAGTCTGTGTCCATTTGCAGTTCTGCCAATCCCCCAAATTCAGCTGTGTTTTTTGGGGGGGGAGCTGAGAGGAGGGGTAGGGGTACACACTAAGATGATGCTAAGTACCCCAAATCTCATGTAATTTTAGATGGTATCATTATCTTATCTCGACCTTATGATTTTACCAAAAGCCTAATGTCCTATAATGATGATTCTCTTTAGCTAGTATTAACCTTTCGGTGACTTCTCTCTCCTCTCTCTCTCTCTGTCTGTCTCTCTCTCTCTCTCTCTCTCATAACTATCCTCTGTTAATCAATTGTGCACTGCAGATGGGGTCAAGGAACCCTACTTCCTCCTTTGATAGCCTCCAATGTTTCGACTCCTGGGGATAAAAGTGCTTTAAATGGAGTTATATTCTAGGAAAATCAATATATGATTACTGCAAAGATTTCTATTGATTGTCCTGTTGCATTGCAAAAAGGCGAAAGAAAAATGGCAAGGGACATTTCCCTCCAATCCCTACTCCACAGAGTTTGCTGTGAATGTTTTGGGCAAGAAGAAAATGTTGGAACTTTATTTAATGACCTACGGTTTTCATCATTCAATCCACTTACTTCTCTCTCTACCCTAGAAGACGCTTTATGATTACTCTCCTGGCTTCTCGTCTATAATCCTGCCGACATCCGGGACCTGCCAGGAGAGTTCACAGAGCTGGGCTGTCTGCTTCGGGCACGGGGGCTGTGCCAGAAACTGCTGGTTGCCTTCTTAATAGCCACTCTCCCAGCTGAAAACCATTTCTCAGCTTCCTTTATCAATGAGTGTGACCAAGTCCCGCTACTGGAATCCAGGTGGAGACTGCTGGGTAGGGCTTCTGGGGAAGTTCCTTAAAAAGGGGTCAGGGTAGGGGGAGGGGGCGACTCAACGGCTAGGCACGCCTGCCTTCTCTCCCTCTCTTCCTTCCTCCTTCGTGTAGATGAGATATTGGGAGCCGCAGTAGTTCTCCTGTGACCATCAAGAAAACCTGGAGACGGAAGCCATGTCAAAAGCATGGAGGAGCAGAAAGACCGAAGGGATCCTCAGCCCTGGTGGTGGGATGGAGTCACGGCCAAAGCCCTGTGCTTTATGGACTTCTTTCACGTGAAGGAAATATAAATCCCACCTTCTTTTAGGTCTGTGATATCTGCAGCCAAACATGAGACATTTCTCTTACAAATACCTGATTCTATGAGTCCTCAACATGGACTCATGTCGGCTAATAAAAAATGAGCGGCTTTCATCTCTAGGGCTAATGTCATAGGCAATGGCCACTGGGTGATCCCAATACTTCGTGGTGTCTGTAATCATTTAGTTGTTTTCCCAGTTTTTGGTGCCGAGGTACTACAGTAATACAATGCTTAAAAAGTTCAGGGTACCCTTGTTATTTTTCTAGCTGTCCAGCCTCCATTTTCCCTTCTTCTAGTAATAAGACTCCAATTTTCTTTTGGAAATTACTTCCCCCGCTGGTTTGCAGTCTTAGTGGAACTGTCCTCAAGGTCTCTGACCTCCCCCAGCCGAGAAGCAGGCACGGGATGCAGGCTGGGGGCCCTGTGAGTCTGCACTGCTTCCTCTCTTGTCTGACTTATTTTCATGGGTACTATCCTCCTCCCCACCCCACCCCCCAAAAAAAAGAAAAAGAAAAAAACTCTCTTGCTTTTTTTTTTTTTTGGCTTAAATTAGCCAGCGTTTCTTTCTGTTCCTTGCAACCACAGAATTCTAACTCATAAATCATCATCGGAAGGGAACTATAAGACACCTACGTTCTTCTTGGTTAAAAGGAGTTCTCGAGAGCGTAAGTTCCAGCCTCTGCCTCGGGCAGGTAAGGCCCGGCTTCCGCCCAGGGGTTTCGCGGGCGCCCAGTGCACACTGCTCTGACTTCCGGCTTTGGAAGGCGCTGTCAAGTCTCAAGAAGATGTATGTGGCACGTGCATCTCATCGACATCATCCCATGAGATAATAAAGTTAGTTTCAGTTTCTCTTTGAAAAATAATAAATTTGAAAACAATTTTCCAATTTATTATTTAAATTTATTATTAAAATCAAAGAATCCAGGAAACCAGTTCTTTGTCTTACTTACAAACCTGCAAACACCTGATGATATTTAATGCCCAGCCCAACAGCTAAAAGTGGAGAACTTGGGGTCTCACTGACCGTGAGAATCATGGAATCCACACACCATGCCCCTAAGGTTCCAGCAAAGATCCATCTAGAAAGTTCTGGAATGGCGGCTATTTTATCATTAGAAATGTAGAGAAAGTGCTTCCTAAGCCTCCGCTTTACAAACAGAGTACTCATCACTACAAAGTGTTTCCTGATGGCTCGTCCCCAAGCGAGTGAGTGACAATTTTCCCTGAACACGGACAGAAGTTGCTAATTATGGACTCCAT
>NW_011888832.1:2853591-2864417 GCF_000151845.1 Pteropus vampyrus
AAACCTGCAAACACCTGATGATATTTAATGCCCAGCCCAACAGCTAAAAGTGGAGAACTTGGGGTCTCACTGACCGTGAGAATCATGGAATCCACACACCATGCCCCTAAGGTTCCAGCAAAGATCCATCTAGAAAGTTCTGGAATGGCGGCTATTTTATCATTAGAAATGTAGAGAAAGTGCTTCCTAAGCCTCCGCTTTACAAACAGAGTACTCATCACTACAAAGTGTTTCCTGATGGCTCGTCCCCAAGCGAGTGAGTGACAATTTTCCCTGAACACGGACAGAAGTTGCTAATTATGGACTCCATTGACAACTTAGCTTCAGTGACCTACATTTCCTGTAAAGACCGCAGCTTAAATAGAAGGTGATATTAAATTAGGAGAAAAATTAAATTTTAGTAATAATAATAAAAGCTAACCTTTATTAAGTGCTTCCTATGTGGCAGACACTAATCAAAAAACTTTACATATATAAAGTAATATAGAATAATCATCCGTTATTCAGATGGGGAATAATGAGGTTCAGATGAGGTAGAGAGGTTAACCTGCCTAATGTCACTTAGTCTGTAAATAGAAGAACCAGGACCAATCTCAATGCTACTTTGATAAACTTGTATATTCCTCCTACATTGCAGGTGGCTATAGTATAGTATAAACTATATCTAGTCCAGGGATCTATTTTGGTAACATAAGGCAAAAAGCCACACAAATGTTTATACCTTTTACCTAATAACTACACTTCTAATAATATATTTCAGGGAAATAACCTGAGTGAAGAAAATACCTAAAGAGATTTTCATTGTAGCATTTATTCACAATAGTGAAACTACATGGAAGTAACCCAACTTTTCAATAAACGGGGAATAGTTAAATAAAATACAGTATATAAAGTTAATGAATTATTATCGTCATTAAAACAAATAATTATTAAGTTATGAAGCAATACCGGAAATACTTTGGTATTAAATAAAAGAGCAGAACACAAAATTATACGTATTCAACGATTATACCTAAATTAGACAGCATATTCATACGGTTCATGGCTGGAAACTGACTTTCAAAATGAAAGCAGTTGTGTCAGGAGAAAACAGTTATGTGGCTAAGTCTCACCTCCCGTTTTTTCTCTATCATTTTCAAAATTTCAGAAAGAGGGGAAAAAAACGAAGCAGGGAAAAATGCTTTCAGGAAAGGAAGAGGAAGGGCACAGAGCTGGCCCGGCCCCAGAAGGCGCTGGATCCTGACTGGGAAAGCCCATCGCCCCCCTTCTCTGAATGCTGAGGGATGGGGCGCTGGGCAACGCCACACTCTTTATCCAGTCGAGGTAAATGAAGTTCGGCCCGTCAGGAGAGTAAATAAGATTAGTTATGGGCTCCAGGTCATCCACTCATGGAGGTCAGAGAGTGTGAGATTATTATCCTTGGTAGAAGAGCAGCAAAATAGCATTAAGGAATAAATTAATGAAAAAGGTAGAAGATTATCTGAACTAAAGCTCTAATCAGTTTAGAGATTTCACTCAACTGCTCGACTGGCCGTAAGTCAAGCTCACAAAACAAATATGCTTGTTCTCTTAAGTAATTCCAGGAGATCTCCCTTCTTGCTTCAAAGACATCCAATCTAAGGAGTCATGAATAAAGTTGCCCCCGTCTGCTGTTACACCTCATCCAAAACCCACCGAAGCGTCGAGGTGCACGCTATTTATACTAGATGCATAATTGCTAGTCCTGTTTGGCCTTTGATTCCAAATAGGACATCATTCTCTATCCATTCAGAAACACTGAATTTGCCAATGTGCAAACTGCATATTTTATTAAATAAACACCAACTAGGAGATAATGACATACATTTGTTTTCATTACAAGTAGTAATGCAATATTTCTCCAAGGCTTACTGCATTAGCATTTCTTGCCACGTTTCAAATGCCTTTGAACTTTCTGAAAAGCTACATCTGTTGGCTCCCGTGTATACAGCAGAAAGTTACCAAGTGAATTAAGTTTTAATATAAATTGCTTTGTTCACTATTAAGATTGATGTTGGACACACTGTACTGTAAGTTGCAAACTGCAATTACAATTCGTTGCAATTATCTCTGGTTGTTAATAGCACAAGATAGCGTGTCACTTTCTACCAAGTGTATAATTTATCATCTGTGGTTTTTTTTTTTTTCATGAACTCTCGCGGTATTCCAAATGTATAATCTTGTTGTATTTATTTCCCAGCGGTCCAACAAAATGCACAGCAAGTGCTGACTAGAACAAACTAAAAAGCACTGTTATTGACAAGCCGTCACTTGAGCGGTAATGGACATTCCGCCTCCACATTCACCTCGACAAACCCGCAGCTTTAATTTATGATGAAGCGAAGGAGCGGCGACCTCCAGGTTTATTATGCCCTCAGTGCTGTTTCAAATAAAGTAATTAGAAGGTCAAGAGACAGGTCTGAAAAGCCAAGTATAAATGCAACCCTGCTGTACCGACATTAAAAAAAAAAAAAAAAAGACTCGTGCGTTCAAAGAGCATTTTATCCATCTTTCTTCTCCAGATCGGGGCAAGTCAAAAAAAAAAAATTTTTTTTTTTTTTAATACTACCGTAACCAATCAGAAACAGCGGCAGCTCCATTCTCTCACTGTCTAATTTGCTCCATATGGACTAGGAGCACCACACCCAAGAGATATCATCCTTAGGAGAAAATGACTGACGACTCAAAAAAAAAAAAAAAAAAATTCCTGATTAGAAATCTTATTATTTTCTTAAATTAAAAAAACTCAATAGGTGAAGCAATGAAAAGGGTCTGGCGAAATCCTAGTAATATGACAATAGCCCACAAATGAATCGCTTTAAAAATCTACTTTAAAACATTTTGCTTCCTCTTCTTCTTGAAAAACACCAAAGGGAAAGGAGTTGACTTGGAGAAAAAGTAACCTTTCAATACGTTTTGTTTCCAGTGATGGAAGAAGCAATTATAACAAACTAGCATGCTGTTTCTAAAGCCCTGCCCATAATATCATCCTTCACGTTACAGGCTCCTCATTTTGCACACACTGTGGTCTGTGTTTACTCTCCTCTCTCTGCCTGTTCTCTTACACGACAATGGCACCATGCTCAAAACACTCCTCATGGCCATGAAACCCAACGGACCTCGACTTTGTATCCGGTCTACCCTCTGAGGAGTAAGTGAGAAATTTCTAAAGAACCCTTTAAACTCTTCAAAGCCAGCGGCTGTCAAACATTTTGATCCATGGATCACTTTAGCTGGAAATAAAAGTCCCAGAATCTCCATCATTTCTTCTCGTTAGCCTATTGTTTCAAACCATTCTCCCAGCCCCTAAATGAAAGGAAGAAGTAGGGAGGAGGAGGAGAGAAAGAGAAAGGCGGGGAGGAAGTACAGAGAGACCCAGTGAGGGGGAGAAGGAGACGACACGGAACCCCACCCACCACCTTCCGCACAGGGACGCGCAGTACACATCAGGGGTGCCACGTTTGAAAACCTCTAATAGCTACTTGAGGGCTATGATGTGTATCTTGATCTACCTCTTTGGGAGAGGGGGGTCTGTGGAGCATAAGTTCCAAAAATCTTTCTGAAACAGCATTTTGTTGTGTAATTTTTTGCTTCAAGTAAATTTTAACACTGTCTGTTCAAGTAGTCTATGCTATTACATTCGATTATGTAAGTGGTGGAAATGTATGTAGTCTCCTGATTGGAAAATGTAATTATGTTGTAAAAATACTTATGAAACCATAAAACAAAAAGTACACGAGTTGGTGGGGTCTTTTTTTTTTTCCCTCTTTTTTTTTTTTTTTTTTTGGTTTGGTCTCCTCCCAGAAAAACAACTGATGTAATGACTCCATCATAGCATGGTAAGAAATAGGTGTATTTTGGCCCTCGTCTACCTGGATGAAGGAATGGGCAGCTTTGACCCGAGATCACCTTGATGTCTTGGTGCCAGGTAACATTCTAACTCAGGCCTTAATAAAGAGACAACATCTCTAGCTTATGATCCAGTCGTGCACACGGAATGCAAAATGGTACTGAATTTCTGAGGCATAAAGTGTAGTCTTTCGGCTGGTTTCTTCAATCCAGAGCCATGTTTTCTTCTGCCACTGCTTCTTAAAACATTTTCTTATTTATTTTACACTTAAATATAATCTTCTCACGAATTTGTACAATTAGTGGGGAAATAAGTGTAGAAGTAAATTGGATTATTTTCAAAATACTCTGTGAGGCGTAATTTCAGCCGTTTATCCAGCCAGATTAAACAAGCAGTTGACTGATCTGCATTCCTCAGCCCCCTCCCCTTCTTTCTTGATCTCTCAAACAGTGAAATGCTCGACGCTGGGCTGGGTAGTGGAGAAAGATGCACAGAACCTGAGTCGTTTGGCCTGGGAGGCAGGCCTGTGCCATCGGGCTGTAAAAAGCCTTGGCAATGGCACTGTCGCACGCCAAATCCACCAGACAGGAATCCTCCAAGAGAGAAGCCAGCTCTGCTTCTTTCTCATCAGAGACCTATATAGCAAAGGTATGTAAGACGAGAGGGGCTCCTGGTTTCTGTCGGAGGGGCCCGGCCCGGAGGTAGAGGCTGCAGGAAAGCGGAAAGGAAATACGTGGCATGAACACGGTACACGAGAGGACCCGACACGCAGGCCCGGTGGTTGCTCTGTTTTGCAAATGTCCATTAAATGCGTAAGCTGTGACTAGAGGATTTTAAATGGTTCTAAGGAAGTGCCAGGGGCTGAAGAAAGAAAATCATGGTGTCCACGGGAGGCACTGCTGGTCTCCTCCCCGACAACTGTTCCCTCCTCCTTCCTTTCCTAACAGAGCCCCCGTTTTACTCAGGGGTTCAGCGCTCAGAGGAAACTGAAGCAAATCTTGGTCAATAAGCCAAGAATGGTGCTTCCATTCCGCCCCCCGCCCCCCGCCAGTCCTGCGCTTGGGGGGTGGGCGCCTGAGCCCGAACTGAGAAATGAGAGCTGAGGGAGGGTCACTGGGGAGTCTCCAGGTAGAATTTCCTCACTTTTAAGAAGGAGGCACAGGAGAGTTGATCTCTTCCTATTTCTGTTGTTTCTACATCTGGACGTGATGGCTGGAGCAGCTGCAGCCATTTGAAGCATAAAGTCGGCCTGTGTGAGGCTAAAGGTTACGACGGCAGAGCTTAAAAGAGAAGAATCCAGGTCTTTAAGGACTTCCCTGGACCTATGATCATATCACACCTACAGCTGTCCTACTTCTGAACTTCCTGTAATGTGAGATAATAATTGCCCTTGTTTAAGCCGATATGTGTCAGAGCACAATTTGATACTGTACCCATTTGTCCATTAAGGAGGGGTAGCATTTATATTTTTAGCTTAGCTACAAGCATGCCAAACATCCAAATTTAAATCTCATTCACTAATATTAAATTGGAATTTGCACATATTACTGGTGCTTTGTTTGTTTGTTTTTAAATTGGTACAGTCCTTTCGGAGAGCAGTTTGTCAATATGTATCGAGAGTTACAAAGAAGTTTATAAATTTGATCCAGTATTTTACTTTGGGCAATTTATATCAGGGAAATAATCCAAAACATAAAGAAATATATGCTCTATATTTGACAAGAATATTATGCATCCATTAAAAACGATGATTAAAAACTGTTAGTAGGGTGAGAAAAATTATGATGACACGTGAAAAAGAATACCATAATAATAATAATAATAATAATACTAAAACAACTCAACGCGCTACGTCTGTATGTTTAAAAGCTAGAAATAAAATCGACCAAAAAACAGTTACAGAGTTGGTGTCACGGTGGAAGAATAAGGGTGAGCTATTTTTCCTGTTCTTCTTTTTCCAAATTTCCTTTAAGATTAAAAATAAATATTACATATATATATATATTCCACCACCCCCCTTTCTAATTTCCACCCTGCATTATTTAGCTGCCTTAGTAAAATCTGTGAGCGATGCTGGTTGAAAATGTCTGGAGAGGGAGACCAGGCCAGCCCGGGGGAAAAGGCTGGAGGCAGACGCAGAAAGCTCACTGGCACCAGGATTCCTTCCCAACTAGCTGAATTTTTCTTTTACATCTTGATTTTTCTTTCTTTTTTTTTTTTTTTAAAGAGATGATTATTTCATGATTGCGGTAAGGTGAACAAGAATAGTTAACAACCATGGGATGGTGAGCTAACAAACCATCACCAAAAGAAATCCGTTGGGGAAAATTCTTATTTCTAAATAAGAAAACGCCAACTGCTTTGATTCGAGTGTTCTGCTTCAGAATGAATTTGCTTGGAAGTGCAGAAGAGTATAAGATGGGGGCCGGGAGGTAGCAGAGCATTTCTTTAAATAAAAGCAGGGACATAGATGCTCCTTCCAATCTAAGCCAACAACGGAGTTATTGACAGAGTCCCGAAGAAGCTCACAATATTCCATGTAATTAAGAGGGATTGTTGGCATCAGAGGAACCAGGAATGTTCTGCAGATTAACTGCTTACTTCATTGCTAATGACTGCCCAATTTCTATAGACTAATTGGTGCAATCTACATTTTTGCAGCAAAGATGAAGTATCAACTTGATTTGGTGTCGATAAAAAATTGATGGATGCTTCTGACTGCTACTTCTCAACAATACACGGATTATTACTACTATAATTATCATAAATGACAAAACATGGGCAAGTGGTGATTACAAGCCTAATTCTATCTTGAGGTTTTAATGGCATAAACCACTCAGGCTTTACACTCATGATTTACTGCATCATCAAAATCTCTGAAAGGATTACCCTTGGGTGAATGCCACTCATTATCTTACCTACCAATAATGCACTGGTTTGGCCCAACACGGAACGAATAATCAAGACTGAGTTCTTAGAAAAGCCCTTTTTAAACATCTAAATCTCCAGTCTGAGGAGGAGACGCGAACCTGCCAAAATCTTTCTCTTCATCTCTGGATGTTATAGTTGGATTTTGTTCTGATACGTATAGAGGCTGGGTGTCTCTGGGTCACACCCTCCGAGCTGAATGCCAAAGCCTGGAGATGCTGCTATCAGCTCGGTCACTGCCAACCAAGCACCAGCAGAGTGCCATCGACCAGGCAGAGAGAGAGAAGATGACACACACCGTGCACGCCCCCAGCTGGTCGGGCACAAACGCTAAACCTGCACAGTCGTCTTTCTCTGGCGGAGAAGGACAGAGAGGAAGACGGGGAGGAGGAGGTTGCCGTTTTTAAAAGGAACACCGAACGACTTATGCTACGATACGACACGTCAAACAGAAGGACATCGGGCTGCCGCAGAGAGAGCTGCAGCACGAGGGAGGCCCGAGGCCGGGGCTGCAAAATAAAATGTGCTCCAGGCCCGGGAGGGCGACCAAAGCGTGAAGCAGCCAGCGAGGGCTCGTGGCAACGAGGCGAGAGATCCGCCCTCTGAAGCAGGGAGCCGCCCACTGTCGCCGAGTGACCGTGGCCAGGCAGAAGGGGACCAGTGTCGTCCTATATTGTTTCTTTTTTTTCTTTTCCAAGAGCAATCAGATGTCTTTGTTTGTAGCGTAAAATATCCGGGTTGTAAAATGTTGGCAAACAGGTGCGTTTTTTCGCATGACGGTTAAGAGCGTGGTGGCCGGGACCAGACTGCCTGGAGTTGGGCGCTAGCTCTGCTAACATCTGCGACACATTACTTAATTTGAACGTCAGTTTTCCTCCTACACAAAATGGGAATAATAACTGCCACCTACTTCGTGGCAGTTATATCCTCCGCTAATCGGGGCACAGTAAGCTAATCGGGGCACAGTAATTGCTCAACAGCTACGATGTTACCTAAGGCTGGCCTGCTGCCTCTTAGTTCCCAAGCTCTGCCAGAGGAAAAAATGATAAATGAGGCAAGATAGAAAAATGGCCAAGAGCGACCGCTCCGAGGCCGACCGTGTGAGCTGGAATTCTGTCCTCCCTCCTTGCTGGAGGCTGTCTGACCTTGTAAGTCACCTTACGAAACCTCGGCTTTCTCGTCTGGCAAATAGGGACAATAAATACCTGCTTCGCTGACTGTCGTGAGGTCGAAACAGAAAGCTCTGGGAAGCGTGTACCACAGGGTTTGACCGCTCAACAGTTATTTATAGTCATTATTCACGCTATTTTTTTACATTGTGTTTTTTCCAAAGTCTTAGAATTTTAAATCTCTCTCTCTTTTTTTTACGCTGGTTCAAATTTCCTGCTCTTATGTCCATCCCTTCTGCTCTGAACATTTCTGCCACGGGCAAAGCTTAATTATTTTATTATTAGTTATGAACCGTGGGACATTGCTCTCTGGAAGCTAATCTACGTTGCTTCTTAAGGTGCCACTTTAACTATGACGATTGTCGCCAAGTGCAAAGGACCTCGCTACGGCAAGCCACTCTGTGTGAACGGCTTAGGTGATCTACACTCTAAGGAGCGAAAGCTGTGACGATCCTTCATAGGAAACACGACTTGTTTTTTGCAACATGCAAATCCCTGATAACATCCCATTCGAGGGAATCTGCAGTTGAAATGTCCAAGACATCTCTCCCCATTTAAAAATCCCTGAAAATCCACATCTATTTTAGAGCACACTCTTTAGGCGAGCGAGATGTGCGCCGATGGCACGCAAACGACATTCTCCAGTTGAGCCACGACTGTCATTACTTGGTTCAGTCGGCCAAAGTGCTCGTCCATGCCAGACTAATGGGGGTTCTGCTGTTTGCCTGACGGTGGAGCCCACTTTTAGGCGGAAGGGGAGCTGTAAATATCCTCTCTAAAACAGAGAGCATCGCTCGAAAAAAGAGAGCGTGTCAACTGAAACACTGCAGGCTCCCGAAAACCAAGCGTGTGTGTCACTAGCGAAGAAAAATGCATTTCCCTTCACATACTTGTGCATAAGACAGGATACAGATTATACTAGAAGGGTCAACGGGCAGACGCAGCTGAAAGTGGACATGCTTCAAGTCACCAAAGGTCCTCTATCACTTACTCGCGACTTTCAAATACCCTTTTTAGTGCATGGAGAATCTTATATGTCACAGCTATTTGAGAAAATAAATTACGGATATGATCTGGCATTCTGAGAACCACCAGACTGTCAGGTACAGGCTCCTGCTTCCTAATATCAAGTTTTACTCTGTGGCAACCGGGTAAATCCCTGGGTCTCTCCAAATCTCAAATCACTGAAAGTGAGTCAATTAATAAAAAATTGAAAAAAATTAAAAAAATAAACAAAAACAAAAAAACAAAAAAAACTATGCTTTGCAACTCAAAGTCATCAGAAAAACTCGCAAACGAAATTTCTCCTCTAGATGAGGATCTCCATGGCTTCTTGTTGTTTTAAACTCCTACTCATGGGTGTTACAATAACTGGCTGCAAATTCACTTTGTTTTCTCTGAGATCATTTAACTATTTTAAAGAGTAATGTTCCTAAGGCCACCCTCGATTCCTTCCGTGTCATCTCTTTGTGAATGCGGAGCTCACACGATGCACAAGAGTCGGAGGTGGGTGGCATTAAAGGGAGGCTCCCTCTGGAAATATTCTAATACGACCATCCAGCCCCCTACCTCTCCCCTCCCCTCCCCTCCCAAAGACTCGCAATTTAAAAATGCCCAAATCTAGTAAGAGATATCGCTTACTGTCGGGGATGCACATACCAGAGGAAGTGCTGGGGATCAAGGAAATCTGTGAATCAGAGAAAGATGTTGGTATGCAAGATTGAAGAGGTCCCAGCTGGCCCACCGCTTCAGCTGGTTTCCAGAGGCCAGGAAGAAATTAGTCTCACAGTTCGGTTGAAAGAACACCTGGCTCTTCACCCAGAGGCACAAATTCACCGTTGAACAGGGTAATCTTTGTTTCTACTCTGAACACACCTAGGAATTCGGTGATTGAAAATCCTGTGGCTCTGTCCTAAATCGCCTGCGTTCATAAAAATCAGGCGGTGGGGGCGAGCGGGCAGGGAGTGGTTGTAAAAATATTAGTGTCGACAGGGCGGATTTTAAAGGCTGGGACGGTCTCTCTCTGACTACTCCAACTGGGTTGGAACGTGTGTCGCCTTGATTTCCCACATGCGTTTTACTGTGAAGATTCACAAACGTGAAGAGCTAGGAGGGAAGGAACTGTATTCAAGCCCAAGTATTTGCCTGCAACCGAAGACACATGAGAGCTGCAGAGGCTCAGAAGGACGGTCACATTGGCTCGAGCTCCCCCATCTCCGCGCTGCGCGAAGCTCCGAGCGACAGCCAAAAATAAACTCCAGTTCTTCATCAGTCTGCAAGTTTATGCTGAACCTGTTCAACGCTGGGAAACGTCATTTTACAGCTGAATCCTCAACTTTGACACTAATTCCTCTTTCTCCAAAGAGGGTCAGGTTGGGTCTTGCCGTGAAGTGCTGAGCAGAGCAGCCGGGCGGGGTGAGTCATGGAGGAGGCTGTGTGATGGCAGAGATTACTGGGCTGGATTCAAAGCAGCGAGGCCAGGTGGGGATGTAGGAGGCGGGTGGGACAGGGCGGTAGTGGAGGAGCTGGCACCTTGCGAAGGTGGAATGTACTGGCAAATACCACTGGCACAAGTCTTGGTGGGAGGCCCAAGCGGATCCAGCCTGGAGAGCAGCCTGGGAACTGGGCTCCTGGGAGCTGCCATCTTGGACCCACCATCACTCGCTCCTCTTTGCGAAAACCTCGACCTGCAGATTTTGTTCTTCGCTGCTTCTTTCCAGTCAGTTTTCATTCCCCTTTCTTGACTTCTTTGTGGGCATTCTCCATTTTTCTTTCTTGCTCCTATCTCTCAAGCTTGCCAAGCCTTGCAATACGTTTTATTTTTTTAACATCTCCTGCAATATTTTTTTTTTTTTTTTTTT
>NW_011888832.1:2864467-2865840 GCF_000151845.1 Pteropus vampyrus
TTTTTTTTTTTTGCTGGGGCCATTCACGGGTCAGTTAAACCACCACAGTGACAAAGGAATCCCATAGCATTCAAAGTGCGTTTAAAAAGCGGCCACTACAGAATGACCCCGTGCTTGATGCTGGGGTGAGTGCAGAGACGACAGTCTCTTTCTTCCAAGAATTTACGTTCAATTGTTAGTCCCCAACAGGATGGATACTGCCACACTCAAACTGCTAGATGCCTTGAAAATAAAGTCAGAACCTTTGGCGACACCTTTATCTGCAAATGCTGGGGTGGCAGAGAAATTGGAAGAAACGATAGTTCCCAGCAGGTACTATAAGTTTTACAATCCAACATTTCCCCAGATGGGACGAATAATATCAGTAGCCTGGCATATTAAGATGCATTAAGTGGCCACATAAATCTGGGAAACATTCATTTAAACAAGGTTCATCAAGTGGTTTTCTAAATTGCAGAGCCTTTCATGAATCGGAATCTGTGAATCTTCAAGAAAGCTAGGGGTCTATAATATTCCCTATTTCCCAAATGACAACTGAGTCGGCTGATGGGATTCGTGTTCCACGGAACCCTTGGAAGTGTGAAGAAAGTTCATACTCTCAAAGGAGAAAACCAGGAAAATCTGTGAAGCAACATGCAAACAACGGTCAAATATCATAGCCCAAGTCCATGAGCACTGAAGAGATATCAAGTAAAAGAGGAGGATCAAAGAAAAAGCAGGCAACTTAAGAAGAACAGACCTTCGGCAGAGTATTTCTGCACTACTGTTGGCAGATGCGCTGGGTTTTAGCTGCGTCACACTATTACTAATCAGAAACCAACCGGATCACCAACTGGATCAGGTCTAGAGTGATGAGAGGTCAGAGACCTGGGAACCTGCGTTTACTGAGTATTTGTTAAGTGCCAGGTGTTGCTTTGTCTTCGAGAAACTTGTAGAGTGTGTGCATTCCTCAGATGGTCTGTCTCGGTCTCTACCGCATCCTCGGCCCCGGCACAGGGTCTGACATATAGTAGGCACTCGATGAGTATTTCCGGAATCAGAATGAATGTCTTTTTCATGGGGGGAACAATAAATTCATCAGATGGGGTTGCATAGGTTAAATGTTTAATTATTAGGCCAAAGAGGCCATTAGCTTGTGACTCAGAGCCCACACACTGTATTTTATTTGGTTTGTAGAAGGTTTTAAAATAAATTGACAACATTTAAGAGTTGGGAGATTGTCAACAAAATCCAGATTTCCAGCTTCTTCTGAAATATCAGGAGACCTGGCAACACCAACCCACATCCCTAAGGCCACACCCAGCACAGAGTCACATGGCGGCCACAGTTGAAAGGCAATTTGCCACTGTCCCCGCCACTCTCTATGATCTGCA
>NW_011888832.1:2865895-2878387 GCF_000151845.1 Pteropus vampyrus
ATTCACGGGTCAGTTAAACCACCACAGTGACAAAGGAATCCCATAGCATTCAAAGTGCGTTTAAAAAGCGGCCACTACAGAATGACCCCGTGCTTCCAAGAATTTACGTTCAATTGTTAGTCCCCAACAGGATGGATACTGCCACACTCAAACTGCTAGATGCCTTGAAAATAAAGTCGGAACCTTTGGCGACACCTTTATCTGCAAATGCTGGGGTGGCAGAGAAATTGGAAGAAACGATAGTTCCCAGCAGGAACTATAATTTTTACAATCCAACATTTCCCCAGATGGGACGAATAGTATCAGTAGCCTGGCATATTAAGATGCATTAAGTGGCCACATAAATCTGGGAAACATTCATTTAAACAGGGTTCATCAAGTGGTTTTCTAAATTGCAGAGCCTTTCATGAATCGGAATCTGTGAATCTTCAAGAAAGCTAGGGGTATATAATATTCCCTATTTCCCAAATGACAACTGAATCGGCTGATGGGATTCGTGTTCCACGGAACCCTTGGAAGTGTGAAGAAAGTTCATACTCTCAAAGGAGAAAACCAGGAAAATCTGTGAAGCAACATGCAAACAACGGTCAAATATCACAGCCCAAGTCCATGAGCACTGAAGAGATATCAAGTAAAAGAGGAGGATCAAAGAAAAAGCAGGCTACTTAAGAAGAACAGACCTTCGGCAGAGTATTTCTGCACTACTGTTGGCAGATGCGCTGGGTTTTAGCTGCGTCACACTATTATAATCAGAAACCAACCAGATCACCAACTGGATCAGGTCTAGAGTGATGAGAAGTCAGAGACCTGGGAACCTGCGTTTACTGAGTATTTGTTAAGCGCCAGGTGTTGCTTCCTCTTCGAGAAACTTGCAGAGTGTATGCATTCCTCAGATGGTCTGTCTCGGAATCTACCGCATCCTCGGCCCCGGCACAGGGTCTGACGTATAGTAGGCACTCGATGAGTATTTCTGGAATCAGAATGAATGTCTTTTTCACGGGAGGAACAATAAATTCATCAGATGGGGTTGCATAGGTTAAATGTTTAATTTTTAGACCAAAGAGGCCATTAGCTTGTGACTCAGAGCCCACACACTGTATTTTATTTGGCTTGTAGAAGGTTTTAAAATAAATTGACAACATTTAAGAGTTGGGAGGTTGTCAACAAAATCCAGATTTCCAGCTTCTTCTGAAATATCAGGAGACCTGGCAACACCATCCCACATCCCTAAGGCCACACCCAGCACAGAGTCACATGGCGGCCACAGTTGAAAGGCAATTTGCCACTGTCCCCGCCACTCTCTATGATCTGCACACCACTGGGCCACGTCCCTGTCGCCAGTGGTCACTGTGCTGTTAGTCCCAGGCACTGCAGGCATCCGAGCTTGTGACCTCTGGTTTATAAGGGTAATAATCAACACATAGAGTGCTTCCTGTGGGCCACGTACCCTTCTAAACACCTTTATATCCATTAATTCACAACCACCCTAGGCAGTGGGTGCTCTGATCATCCCCATTTCACAGATGACGATCTAAACAGAGAAGGGCTAAGTCACTGTTCCACGTCTCGTATCTCGTAAGTGGTACAGTAGGTTTTGAACTCAGACCACCTGGCTCCAGAGCCACACTCTTCGCCGCCATGGTCCGCTGCCTCCATCACACAGACATACTCTATTCCTCCACATTGTTTTCTGATTGTCCACGTGTGTATACATCTCACATCCCCCAAACTGTACTGTCTTCAACAGCACGAAATGCATCGTATTTCCTTTGTGTTTTACTTCAGCAGATTTTTTGTTTTTTCTTCAAATTCCTTTTGATTTCATTCGATCAGGAAGCTCTGTATAAGTAAACATGTCCCACAATTTCCCTAACCCTCCTTCAGGAAACTAGCCAAAGTCTGTTTCCCTAAGAGCGAGCCCAATATTGACCAAAGCTGCCACAGGCTGGCAGCGCCACAGGCGGGGAGCGGAAGTCTGCTCGCCCGTCTCACGATGACAAACTCCATGAGCTTGTATCACACGTACCCTGATGACTGGAAGACACGTGGATTTAGTTTCAGCGGTCCCCGGCTTGCTTCAGCGTGGGTTTGTTCACCCAAACAGCTTGCTCGGAGCCTGTCCCTTCCCTTTAATTAGTTCTAGTTCTCTACAGTTTTGATTTAGTGACAAATGACAAATCACTCTCTTTACCTATTAGGGGCATAAGTGTTTTGTCCGGGCAGAAACTGTGGCTGGTACAATCGGGCCGGTGGGATCACTCGGCATTTCCACGTGTGGCACTGAATAAAGAAAGGTATTTTAATTCCCAATTAGTCCATATCCGTAAAGGAAATGTATTTTCCATTATTTTTTTACTCTGGAATCTGATTCATAAAATATCTTAAAAAAAAAAAAATTTTTTTACGTGACCGAGTCTTTGATTTCCCAGGGAAACTAATAAATAATCAACAAAAATATGATTAAAGACGGCTTGAACTACCATCCAAAAAGGAACTCTAGCCGGCAAAGAATCTTTCTGATCCAAATCTTTTTATTCCTAGAAACAGAATTCTTACTTAGCCTTTCAAAAGCCCGATGAAGGCTTCAGCTAAGTTTTGACATAAGATTTTCATATTCAAAATATCTGTTGAAATAAGGGGAGAAGGGATGTGGATCTTGAAACTGCATTAGTCTGAAACAGAGCTTAGTAAGCTAGAAAGGGAAATTACTTCTCTGTAATTGGAATTCTCTCCTGAAAAATCTCTTTGAAATCATGTTCAGCTACTTCCCCATTATGTGTCGCAGAGAAGCTAACTTTAACCCTTCCCGAAACTACACATCATAAAAATCATTTCATATTTATAAACTGCTCTGGGAAGAGATTCCCGAGCAGTGGTCTGCGGCATCAAAGAACTTAATAATAAATGACTAGTCCCCAAGATTCCTAGATACATTAAAAAAAAAATGTTTTCCAAGACACCTCCTTTCACTAGGCCACTGATGCTCAGATTTATATGTCACATTTATCTCGGCCATGCAGTCCTAAGGCAGAGGCCAGAGAGGCCCCCAGTTTGAGTTCCATTATCTTTGAAATGACAGAAGCAAATTCTGCTCCAGCCCAGTCCCTTAAGTTCTTTGAAGGCAGGCATCGCGTTCGATCCTTCTTTGTAACAATAATGCCAGCATCTAGTAACTACTTCGCCAATCATGAATGAATGAATGAATGAATGAGAACTAGGCGGGTAAGCATGGCCTGTTCCTTAACTTCTATGCTCTTCCGGTTTCCTCATCTGTAAAACTGTAATTCTCTTGAGAGTTCTTCCTCAAAGAACTCTCAAGAGAATTAAATGAGATAATACAATTAATATGTATTATGTGTATTACATGAGCACAGTGCTTGGGGCACAGCTATATTACATGGCTATTAACATATTAATGTAACTAATAACATAATATAACAATTATACACACAGCTCTGTTATATATAGCTATAAACATTAATTAACCTGTAATTAATAACAATTTGTTATATATTTTGTGTATATACTTAATAAAAACACTAAGCTAAGTCCCGTGAAGGCCATAGAAAAATAGGATGAAAGAAAGTTCTCCCTTTTACATCTACCTTGATGTGAAGACAAGACACCTAGGACTTCCGGGAGATACCCCATAATGCTCAGGCATTCCACGGACTTTCCACGTTACGAGGCTACGTGGCCTATCAAGAACTGAGGTACAAAGGCTCTTGTGCTCTTTCAGGGCAATACAGCTTAATGTCCTCACAGAAATTATATTAGTTCTTCAGAAGGAAGAACATCAAGCCTGGTGCCCACCAGAGAGATGTCAGAACATAAAATGCAAAACGACTTAATTATTTTTATAGCAAGGCTGTCAGCCATAGGTTATATATATATATGAAGAAGAGATAGAATCCTTTTTTAAAACCTGAAATATTGCTATCGTATTTCCTAGGACAACAGCTCTACAGAAAATTCTAGATGGAGATACAGACCAGAGAAATGTCACGCCAGAAAAATCGACACAAACCTCATTTCTCTACTGTAAGCGTAAGGGTTAACAGAATGTCAGTCACGACAACGAGTGACAAGCAATGTCAATAAGTGAACTTATTTTTCTTTAAACGGATGTTGGCTAGAACCTGACTTCCCATAAACTCATATCGAGGGCTCACGACCCCAGCTGGGGCTCACACCAACGATGCTTGGAGGAGGCCCTTCTCTCTCACGCTGTGTGCCCCCTGGCATCGGTAGCTGGCCAGCAACTCCTCAGAGAGCCAGTCCCAAGCCCCAGAGCCTCCCTCCAGATTTGGCAAAAGACAGGAAAAGGCATCCTCATTTCCTCTGGATTCCATGAGCAGTCACCGCGGGAAAGCTGAGGCAGATATATCTTAACAGTATTGACTCTTATTCCAGGACCCAGCACAGGGCTGCACGCAGCGTGGTAGGACAGATGGCTTCTCACATCAGAGCCACCCAAGGAAGAGTACACCAAAGTGGGTCCCCCTGCGTCCTGTGGAAAGTCAACACAAGCCTGTGCTGCTCTCCTCGGGTCTCGCCATGTCGCCCGCAGGCTGGATACTATAGAGGTAACCTCCAAACACTCACGACGCCTTCGGTGAGATCCGAAAAAAGCAGAATTACTCTGTAAAGTCAAATAAACACGAAGAAAAAGGATCAGGTTCCCAGAGCGAGGCTCTCTAAAATCTAACTCCACGTCTTACTATCTAAGTCATCTGAGTTTACAAATGACAGGCATAGTGTATGCCTAGGAGACACGAGACACTGTACAGAGTAAGGAATAATTACATTTCCTACCTTCAAGGAGCTTCCAATATGATGTTACAGACACACACAAAAAACAATTAAGTAAACGGAAATACGATAGCATAATTATAAAAGTGTCAAGAGGAGAAAGAGCATTTCGAAGATGGAACGAAAAGAAGGAAGTGAGACAATCAAATTGTGAACAACATTTTGCAAACTCTCGATTGGATCATGATTTAAGGTCCATTCGTTTTTTTTCTCCATGCCTCTGGGTCCCCTCAGGCAATTAAAGATGCTACATCTCAGCCTTCCCTGTATCTCAGAGAGAAAGGAAATAAAGATGCCCAGGTAACAGGCTTTGAGTAATTCCCGATGCAGGGGACCATCCCATGACAACACCAGGCTAGCCCCTCTCAGCCGCCAAGCAGAGCCTGCGCTGATGCTCATTCATTTATCCAACACACAGGTAGTGAGTGCACGTCAGGCACTGAGCTAGGCTCTGAAGATACACTCGTTGGGAAGACGAAGGCCCTGCTCCATGAGAGCAGCTTTCATTTAGTGTGGGAGACGTCGGATATGTCGACGGACAAACAAACAGGAATTTCAGATAGACTTGGGCGTTCTGGAGAAGAACAGAATGATGCGACTGCCCGACTGTGCAGGGGATGGAGACGTCACTTCACCCAGACTAGTCAGGAAGACCTCTCTAAGGTGACATGTGGATGACGAAAATTCAAAGGTCAGAGAGGTAGAGCACATCAGGCCAAGGGGACAGCCAGTGCGAAAGCCTGGAGACAGAAATGCACTTTGTGCGCTGGAGAAACAGGACGAGGCCAGCGTGTCAGGATGAGCGTCAGGATGAGCGTCAGGATGAGTGATGGATGAGCATCAGGATGAGTGACGGATGAGCGCACAGAAGGACAGGCAGGAGCCAGGCTGCTGCTAAGGAGACGGGCTTTGCTCTGGGTGTGACAGAGAAGCAGGGGACGACGCGGTCTGACAGGAGGTTTTCTTCTGTAAATTACCAAGAGTCTGGTTAACAGCTCTACTGAAATGGAATTCGGATCCCATACGATTTACCCGTTTACAGGGTACATTTCGGTGACATTTAGTATTTTCCTTTCTGCCCGCTCCAGCCCAACAATCATTAATCTACTTTCTCTCTCTACAGATTTGCCTATTTTGGACATTTCATGTTTTCGAAATTCATCCATATCGTGGCATGCATCAGTACTTCATTCTTTTTTATTGTTGACTAATATTCCACTGTAAGGACATACCACATTTCGATTATCTATTTATCATCTGACGGACATTTGAGTTGTTTCCATTTTTGGCTTTTATGAGTCACGCGAACATTTGTGTCCAAGTTTTGTACAGACGCGTTTTCGTTTCTCTTGGGCAGCTAGGAGTGGGTCATTCTACGTTTAACCTTTAAAAAAGTTATAAACTGTTTCCCGAAGTGGCTACACGATTTCATGTCCCCACTAGCAATGCATGAAGGCTCCGACGTTCCCCCCGCCCTCACCAACACTTGTTATGATTTGCCTTTGCATGACGTGTTTTTACAAAAGATCACACAACTTTTTAAAGCATCACTGCTTTTAAAAATGATAAAAGTCACTGTTTCTTAAGAGCTCTGAAGATGTGAAGTAATCCCGGAATTCTAAAGGGTAATGTGACATCATGAGAAGTAGAGACCTCTTTCCATGAAACTGTCACCAAGTGGAAAATAAGGACGAAGAGGCTGAAGTAGAATATATGTCTTGGCTTAGAATCCAGTAAAAACGCATATTTAGCCTCATCACCAGATAAAGAGACTACGGTGCTCCTTCCTGTCAGGCATCTCCTCCTAGTCTTCTTCCACTGTTTTGCTTCTAGGTGGTAAAAAGTATGAGTTCAAGCAGATATCTATTGTCTTTTGCTAAAGCCTTTGCAATACATTACCCATTGCCCAGCCCGGAAGGAAGCCCTTTCTGCCGACAGACGCTCCTAGAGTTTGAAGGCTGAGCATGAAGCTGGTGACTTGCTTGTGTTGTCTGAGGGCACAGCTGGGGGACCATGTGCTGAAAGGTCGGTTCCCAAGGGACGCTGGGAAGGAAGGAGTTTCTTGGGGGGGCTGGTTCAGCAGCCTTAAAAGCCATGGAGTACTGTGGCTTAGACTAACGTCCTTCCCCATCCCCAACGTCACCCTCGTCATTTCATAGACCAACCGGAAGCAGAGAAAAAGCCCGGCACCGTCGAGCGTGTGCACTGTGCTTGAGAAGCAGGAGGAAAGGCAGGGGCATCAGATTCTAAGGTCATCTGAGAAAGCGAAAATTCTGAAGAGACAAAATCATACTTAAAAACCCCTTAAGTCGAGCACAAATATTTACCTGTCACTCGTCACTCAACAGACCATTTTTCAGCAAGTCTAACACGGCTAGGTTTTCCTCCATCGATGCAATAGATGTGTTGCTTCAGTTAAGAACCAAATGTTTAGTTAAGCACCCAATATGTTTAGGGGCTATATTATGCGAAAACAATATGTATCTTTAAGGTGTAGAATCACACCCGGAATAGGAAGACTGTCACCCTCTGAGAGGCAGGCACAGAGTCCTCGCTCCCACCTCACGTTCACGCCAGGGCACATAAATGCTCATGAAACGGAATGGCAGGAAAAGAACCATTTAAATGGCTGTTGCTGTTCTCTCACCTTTGGTTTAAAATAAGCTAGTTAAAAATATGTATGATTCGATTCGCTGAAATCGGTTTTAGAAATCCAAAGTTTAGACAAAAGTCATCTTTGCCATAGATTAACGAAAAAATGGACTCAATTGCTACAAAGACTTAAGATCACAGAATTCCATAATAAAATTCCAGAGGCCAGAAGGGGCCTTGGAATTGTCAAACTCAGAAGTGGAGGACGATTTGGATCTTGCCTCGTTTAAACCCGTCATTTCATAGCTGAGGAAAGTCAAATCCAGAGATATTTAGTGACTTATCCAAGGTCACAAGGCTGATGGGTGGCAGAGCCCAGCTCTGAGTGCAGACTTCCTGACTCCTACTTTATGGTGGTATAAATTCTGATGAATCAAAGGCATAGCTCAAAGGTAAAAGTATTCCAACTTTACTATTCATCACACATTATACCAATTAAAATGCAATATATGGGTGATTGTTGCTGTGCTTTAATCATATTGTGTTGTGTACAGCATGCTGATGGACATGTGTTTTGGAAAATCAAATAAAACCACAGAGCTGGTTGTCGCTGGCTCTATTTCTTTAATTTACATAGTCTCAGCTTGCCTTTGGGGAATTTACAGACCAAAGAAAAGCTGTCCCCTGGAGACACCGTGGAAAGTTCTTAAAGCAGAGCCTCTTTGCTGTCACAGGGCCTTATAATCAGAGAAATCAGAATGCTCGCATGATTCCCCAGAATTCCGTGGCGACTTCGGTTGGACCAGAATCTCTCCCCCTGAGCAGTCCCAGGAATCACCGGCAGCTGCAATAAATATCCACAATCCAGGATTTGATTTGGGCCCCCAAAGCTAGGAGGATTTTCCCCTTATAAATATATCTGTTCTCTATTCTCCAACCACCCACCCCCACCCGCTCCTTTCCTTTGAAACCTGAGTACAGGCTTCTATGCCTGGTGACCTGTTGGAATCGACTTGCTTGTTTGCTTTCTCCGGTGTTCTTCTTAAATGCAATAACTTGAAATGTCAACATGAGGTGGCAAGTAAATCCTCAGTCAAAATAAGTTTGCAACCAAACAGGAGGAGGAAAAGAAAAAAGCACATAGAAAGCCAGCCGTGGAGGCTGCTGAATGGTGGCTAAATCCACGGCTGAGGGCCTGTCGGGGCGTCCGTCACCCCATGAGGCTGTCCCCACTCTTCCGCAGCAGGCCGCACCTCTGTAGCTACTGCAGTAACAGGTAGAGAGAGCTCACGGCCTGCTGTCGGGGTAGGGATGCTGGCTATGTCTCTGTCTGTCAATCCAGAGGGAAAAAGAGGTACACTGGCTTTTAAAACTTCCCTGTGAGGCAAATTAATGACGCCCTCTGCGATGCAGACGTGGGGACCATCCACGTCCCCAAGGGGCAGAGAGGTTGCAAATGACAGAGAGAGAGGACAACACCTTCTGGCCGGCAACCGGCTGCTTTCTTGGGGCCTTCAGCAATAGCTCAAGGACTACCAAGTGTCCTGACAGTAACGATGAGCGCAGTGCCACATCATGGGAAGGTCGCCATTTTAGGCAGTTTCTGTATTTTCCCCATAAATTCTACCCCTTTTCTCCTGGGATTCGTTGCGCTGGCCCTGTGGCAGCTACATGGCCGTTTGTCTCCACAGGACCTACGCTGAGAGGGATGAGTTACAAACCCAAATCCTACTGTTTGTTAAGGGGATTTGTGCATTAGGTTCTCTGAAACTTGACCCGGAGAGTCTTCCTCGTCCCTCTGTTGGGTTTCCGGAAGAGAGAAAGCCCCGTGGGCAGCTCCCTTTTGACTCAAGGCTGTGTAGGAGTGCGGATAAATCCTGCTAACGACCTCCGCCTGAGACTGACAGGTTCTAGTCTTTGGTGAAAGCTGGGTTCTCAAAAATTGCCTTTTGTTTATTTCCAAAGAAGATTTATTGCAGGACCTCTTCGGCATTCCCTGTGATGGCTGTCAACACCCTTCACTTCCTTGGGTGCTCCAAACGGAGGGCTCTAGTTCTTACTGTTAGGTCGGGGACTCTAAGCTTTCCAATATTTATCATTTAAAAATTTGCACCCCTGGGGGAAAGAGGGTGTGGGAGTTTGACGGATTTAAGCCAATCGGTATCTCCGGGGTATAGAGACTGATTCAGGGATGGACACGTACTTCATTCAGACTGAAGGGGCATGGTAAGAAGCTGGGGCTTCTGAGAAAGAGAAGTGTTTCTTCTTAGGTGGGAATAGGGTGTGACAGTAGATGTAAAGGCTGGAGCTGCAACCACCTCACAACCACAAGAGGCTAAAGCTGCCAGGAGCCACAAGGAGCCAAGGAATGGAACCAACTAAGAAAAACCCAAGAGCAGAGAGACGGGTCCTGGTGATATAGCTGAAGCTAGTTACTATGTAGTTTTCAATCACAGGAATCAATAAACCCTTTTTAAGTCAATTCGATTTGGGTTTTCTGTGTCTGACAACTGGAAGAATACCGACAACCTAAATTCAGGGAGCAGACTATGGTATGCCCATTAGGTCTGTGATCTAGAGTCCTACCTTCTCCTAGAACATAAAAACACGGTGTTATAACAATCTTGGCATCCTGAACAGAGATGCTGGCCTCAGTCCTTAATTTAATATTCCATCCCGCCTGTAACCTCAAGCACCTGGCTTGCCCCACCCACCAAGCACACCCCCGCTCCTGCGTCTTTAACCTCTCTCACTGCTGCTCTTTGCCCTCGGCATATACACATGCTCTTGCCTCTCGATCTTATGAAACGTCTTCCTCTACTCAGACCCCATCCTAGTTGCCATCCTGTAACTATACTCTCTTTCCCAGTCAAGCTTTCTAAAAAAGTCAATACCGATCCTCCCCAAAGCCTCGGTTCCGCAGAACTGAAGTTACAGATACAAGAGCATCTGGTCAAATGCATTTTGGGGAATGGTCCACCTGTAGCCTCCTTTCGGATGGTAATAATTAACATGAGCGTATTAAGCGCTCTGGGAATTCTCACAGGAATGAAGACTATTCGGTTTTATTTAACCCACTGTTTCCCATATGTATTTCCACCATGACCCCCACCCCTCCCCCACCCCCTTTATTCTGCTTAAAATCATTTACCATCCCGAGGGGCCAGGGTCCTGAGGGTCACACGCTGGGAAATGGTGGTTTATACTCCCCGCCTTCGTCTCTCGCCTCCCACTTATTCTCTTGAGAATTATGATGAAATATTTTTAAATACCAAAAGTAGCCAGAGTAACGCAGCATGCGAGCGGCTCTCATCGGCTTTGCCAAATCTTCACGAAAAAGATCCAAATCGAATACAGCAAAAGGTCTGGTTTCTAAATGTTCTATTTCCCTCACGCCTCCTTCCTTCCGTGCGTGCTCTCGGGGCCCTGAACACCCTTTCTCTCCTTTCCCACCATCCTCCTTCGCCCGGCGAAATCTCATTCCCTCTTCAAGACTCAGCTCGGCTCTTACTCCCCAGGAGTGAAGTCCTTTCCTGACCCCCCCGCCCCCCAGCCTGTCAGGGTTTCTCCTCTTCGGAATTCCCAGAGTCCCCCGGACGCAGCCCCATCAAAAGACAGCAGCGATCACACTGTCAGGTGTCTGCTCAAAGTTCCTTCGCGATAGAAACCATCTTTGATTTCCAAATCCTCACCCTCCTGCGCAGTGCCAGGACTATCGGAGATAATTTAACGGTTCCTCAGTGACGAATGTTCCCGGGTTTCTCAGTGGGTCTCTGCCTGGACTTAACAGCAGTGTACAAGTCAGACGCCAAACTTCCTGCCCACCATGTTGTCGTGACTTCTATACATTTTATCCAGTCACTATCTTTCCTGTCAGGATACTGTCTCCATTTTTATTTTCTTCCTCTAAAAGCAAATGAATCAGCTGGGAGGTGCTCTGCTTCAAGGGGCAGAAAAACTAACTCTCAAACGCTTAAACCATCAGGATTCTTATTTATTTAAGAAGAGTCTAGAGGTGGAAAATTGGAGTTTGGCCATCGCGGATCCCAGCGCCTCCCGGTCCCCGTCTTACCGACATGAGCGTAACAGCTTTTGTCCTCACACTCGTCGCCTCCTGGTGGAGAGCTGGCCGCCGAAGCTCCAGCAGGGTCTTCTCACTGTGTGTTCAGGGTAGGGAGCCCCTGAAGGCACAAAAAAATAAGGCTCTTTTCTTTTTTTCTTCTCTCTCTCTCTCTCCTCGCCTTCTTCTCTTTCTCTCTTTCTTTCCTTCCTTCCTTCTTTTCTCTCTCCCTTCCTCTCTTCCTCCCTCCCTCCCTTTTTCTTCTTTCTTCCCTTCTCTCCTTCTCCCTCTCCCCCCTCCCCTCCCCCCTCTCTCTAATAATATGGGGCTCTGTCTTTTTACCAGAAAGAAAAATCCTTCCTCCTAGAAGTCCCCTAGCAGACTCAGCCTTACAGGTCACAGATCAGAACTTGCCCTTGGGCCCCCTCCTTGCAAAGGAGTCTGGGAAAGTCGGCCTCTAGCAAACGGGACTAGGAATGATGTGATGAACTTAACCCACCCGTGATTTACCACCTGTGGCTGGCAGAGGGGCCGACCTTCCCTGATCAAGAGACTTGTATCTGCCAGCTAAACAAAATTCGGGTTCTCTTATAGCAGGGGTGAAGAAGACAGGGCAGGAACAGGGGCATCAGCTGTTGGAGAGGCCACAAAGTGTACCTGCCGGAATAACCTTTGTATGGTGGCCATGTTATCTGGTTTAAGTTTCTAGGTCAAGGTTTCCCAGTAGCCAAACATGGGTTCTTGACCAGCTCCTAACGGTTTCTGAGTTTAATGTCCTTTAGCAATAACATGAGGTTTCCTCAGGAGCATCGTGTGGGCTGACTAATCTTTTAAAACAGAGAAACAAGCTTCTGTTCATGTACATTCTTCTGTGAGGCATCTCGTGACATCTCTTAAGGCAAGACAATATTTGCTCATGCGCACATGTGACAGTCACTGTGCACCTCCCTCGTGCCAGTTTGGGTCACAAAGGCAGTTAAGACAACCTCTGCCCTCAGCAGGCTCCCCGTCTGGTGAACAAGACAAAC
>NW_011888832.1:2879402-2886239 GCF_000151845.1 Pteropus vampyrus
CCTAAGAGCCCAACCCCTCTGCTGCTTTGAGAGAAACAAAGAAATAAATTAAAAATATAAAACCCCCCAAGTACACATAGTTGAGCTTAAGCGAGGTGGGCTGGTTTTCCCCAAATCCATTAATAAAATAAATGACTGTATTTCATATTCACAGTCATCTCTAAAAGTTCTCCTCTTAATTGCTCCATGGCATCGTGTTTTATTTTAGTAAAGTTCAGATTTTATTGCCAACGACTAATGGGCATAGAGACCCTGAAGAACCTGCTTTAAAACACCGACCAGCCAACCATCAAAGGGACATTAAAACAGCTACAGAGGCTAAATAAGAATTAAAAAGAGGGCCACTTATTTTTAAATTAGAATCCTCTTTCACATTTAGGAATATAATAAAATGCATCATAAACTTTCTACTTTCATTCCAAAGTATTGTTGTAAGAATTGGCTGTAATGCAGATACAACCCTTCGGCAGCGCCCTTTAAAACCAAGGGCTGTTTTTAAGCATTATTTACAGGCCCTTTAAAATTATAAATGATTACGATGTCATCAAAACCTTTCAGGGAGAGAAACAGAAAAGGAGAAGCAGGGGAAGGGTCTAGTGAACGAGGCCGTTAATAAACCATCAATGGGTCAAAATTCACAGGCTGAGCAGGGCCAAGGCCTGGCCCCGAGCTGGACCGAACTCTCGTTTCAGCCGGCGACTGCTACGTGATCAGATGGGATTTGTGTGGATCACGGTCGAGGCGTTCCGTGCCCTCCCTAGCGGGGTGCATTTCAGTCTCGGACCTTTTTTGTAAACACGTGACATCTTTCACTTCACGAATCTACTCCGTTCTTTCCGAAGTTTGGTACCGATGACTGGTGAAGCGGCCCTGTCTTGTAACTAGGCAATTAGCCAGGGGAGGACAAATCTCTTAGCCTTTCCTCGAATTCGGCCTGAGAGGGGCGCTCAGATCCCCAATACTCTGATTAGGGTTACGGTCCAGCTCTTCGTCTGGTGATCAAGAGGGTAAGGGCAGCTCATCCAGGGCCAAGCGTCCATTCTGATAAGCCGCCTGGGGCCCAGTCACCCATAGATCATGGAAATGACTTTTCAGGCTTCCTTTTGAAATGGGGCGTTGGGAACAGCGGAGATGGCCCTTCCCGACAGAAGCGCACTCTGGCCAAACGGGACGGACACAGGAAGGTCAACAGAAAGGAGCCATCTTTCAGTAAACACGATCTCTGAATAGACTCGAAATGAGATCTCAGCAGAAATCCAGGATGGTGCTAAAAACAGAGAGAGAAAGAGAGAGAGATGGAGGGGCGGGAGGGAGGGAGTGGGGGAGGGGTAATGAGAGAGAGAGAGAGAGAGAGAGAGAGAGAGAGAGAGAGAGAGAGAGGGAGGAAGGCAGGCAGGCGGGCAGCAGGCTCAGGAGCGAGAGGGCAAAGAGGCCCAGATGCCACTTTCTTTCTAATTCTCCAGCACCTTCTGTTCCTCCAAACAGTTTGAAATAAAAGCATCTTGAACTGGTTTACATTAGTCCCCACCAGGCACATTTGTAAAGATAAAAAGAACATGGTGGTTTCCCTTCCTCCCAGAGGGGATTGGGAGGAGAGAACCGGACCGTCTGGCCTGGTTTTATGGAGGAGAGAAAACAGGAAGAGTCAGGCGTGTTCTTATGCCCACGTTTAAAACGACCAGGCCAGGTTGCTTTGAAACGTCTAACGTTCAAAGTTGTCCTTTTAATCCCTGGTCACAGAGACAGCAAGGGGAACGGGCGAGGCAGGGGGCTGGAGGCGGGGGGCGGGGGGCTGGGGCGGGGGTGGAGCTGGAGAGAAGTGTAGTTTTCTTCTCCACCCCATGTCCCCGTGTTTGCCGCGGCAACCAGCTTGTGTAAACATTCGGTAGCCCATCTGAACCCAATTTGAGAACAAAACAATTTCAGTTTTAAAGTGTTTGAATTACTTTAGCTAAATCTGAGGATTTGCCTATTGAATCTGGAGCTGTTCCCTTTCAACTCTGAATGAAGGAAGAATTATGAGACTGGAGTTATTCAATGAGAGCTATCTGTCCTGGCACTCAATCAAAGGGATTAGGATTTGGAAAGAAAAGCCTACAGGTGATCCTCCAGGAAGCATACCAAGCAGTTATCAAAAACATACAAGTTCAAAGCAGCTCAATTTTCATATGTTAAAATGTACTTGGATGCAGCCCCAGGCTCCTTTCTAGGTAAAAATTGTGTTAAAGCTGTTTGTACTTGCATACTTAGCAGACGAGGGAATACGAAAGCATGTGGTACAGCGAGGCCGGGTCCACCTCGCCCTCACGGAACACAATAAATCAATCTCGTTTTCTGGGTGGAACGTGATCTGAGGCCGGGTCCAGGTTTCCCAGACTCATCCCCGACTCCCGCCATCACACAGATACTTATTTACCTCATCGGTGCCGAAGAGCTGTCACAACACAACCCCGGCATCGGCAGCTTAACAATTAACAGTGCGAGCTATTCAGAGCCTCGGCCACTGTTTTCCCAAGCACCGTGATCTGGGTTTAACGGCGTATTACCTACTTAATAGCTTAACTTGGGCGCATTGAAAAGGAGAAAAAGAGGACACACACTGAGATTTGGGATACAGAAGACAGCACGTGTTGGGTGGCCTTCCTGTACCGGCAAGTCGTCAAGAAATACAAATTATACTGCCATGAAGATCCCGCAGGGCACGCACACACACACATACACGCTGTACACCTGCCTTTGGCATACCCGAATGTCTGATTTATAGAATGAAAACCAAAGGAGAAAATGAACACCTACATTCGGTCGTCAGAACTGTACGCGAAACGTGTCGTAGCACACCAGACCCATAAATACACACTCAACAAATAGCCATAAAGGTAAGAGAAGAGACAGGGCTCGCTTCTGCCAGGTCCAGCTCGACGGAAGGAGAATCAGACTAACGACACTAGAAGCCAGCCTGACACCGACTCACGGGAGGGCTGTGAGGTGCCCAGAATTTCACAAGACGGAGCACTGCACCGAGAGGCAAGAGTATGGGTCTCTACTCGCCCCTGCAAACCCCCACATCTATAAAACGGGGGTAAAAGCCTACTCATCCAAAGAGGCTGCTGTTATTTATTTCGTGTATGTGCGAGGCACTGTGGTATGCACTGTACAAGCACTGACTTTTCTCCATCGACATTACAGATAAATATTAAGATTATTGCATCTTTGAGATGAGGGAACTGGGAATTAAACAAGTACCTGGCCCGAAGTCACTGTACCAGGAAGGAGTAGAGCACAGATTCAGAGCCAGGACTCTGACCATGGGGTCCATGTTCTTATCTCCCACCCGATTCTGCCCTAATGACGTGAGTTTCTTGAATGTGAGTTGCATTTTATGATTAACATAAATATTAGCCTCCTGGGCTAGAGACCCCACTACCCTCCTCGAATGCTCCCTCTCCCTCCCCATTGCTAATCAATCCATTGCCAAACCTCATCACCTACCTTTGCCACGTCATTCTACTTCCTGCTTCGTGTCCTTCCTGTCGGTGCCCAAGTGGAGGTTCAGCATCTCTAACTTTAACTCCTGCACCGGGCCAGCTGGACTTTGCTTTGCCCCTGCCGTTCCTCCAGGTCGAAATGCCACCTGCCTCTTTTGCTTATCGCGATCCCATGCCCAGGTCAACGAGGCTTCCCCTGACCTTGATTCCTCTCTCCTCCGTGTTCCCCGAGCACATCGGCTAAGTCTTCACTGAGCGTGTGCTTCGTCCTCCTTAGCATTCTGTTCATCCGGACCCCTCACCGAAACCCCTCGTGAACTGAACCGTAAGTACCATGAGCACCCTGTCTTGTGTAGTTTTATTTCAGTGGAGCCTAGGTCTTCCCCACATGGTTTTCTGAGCTGGGCAAAGGGAGCACGGGGAGAAAGAATATGTTAAGACTCTTTCCAGGTCACAGATGCGTGATTCGGCCGGTACAACCAATAAAAACAAGGACGTAACAACAACAACAAACACCCTAGCGTTACACGAGGTATGGAGAAGCAGAGCGGACATAGAATCTAGGCTTTGGTGCCAGGCTGCCAAGGTTAAAATGCTCGCACTACCACTTACTAGCTGTATAACCTTAGGGAAGATTCTAAACTTTTCTCGGCTTCAGTTTCTTCACCTCAGAAATGAGGGATAATTATAATGACCCCATGAGCTTGCTCTACAGGATTAAATGGTACGTGAAGAACTTAGAAGAACATTGGCACGTAGCGTGTAGTCTGTAAGTGCCAGCGACAGCATCCGTGCACAGAATATTTCCTTTCCTTGTCATCCGAAATACTAACGGCTTAAAACAGGTAGAAAGGAGAAGCCAGCATGACAATCTACGATCCCTCCTTCGGAATCGGAGATGAAAAAAACTAAAAAAGTTCGACACCACAAACTCTGCTAGGAGTTTTTTCTTCGTGGCTCGGCTCAAGGCCCCAGCCTACAGAGCCATGTCGGAAAGCTGGCTTCTTCCTCCCGCCTCCTTATTGTCTTGGCACCGAACGATCAATTTGAAAGTACATTAAGTTATTTAACAGGTCACCAAGTAGCAGAAAGCTAAAAGTTTAACCATATTTACAAGGAAGAATTATATGAAAATATTTTTATTGATGCTATAAAAACCGCCATTAAAAATGACTGCACTGAAAAGCTGAGCATGTATGGAACAAATGGGCAACTCTTAAAATACTACCTGGTTCCAGACAGTCCAAATTTTGTGTCTCGTGAGCAAGTAAGATAAATGACTTTGTCTGAAATGATGTTTTATAAATCCTATTAACAGGCTATAAGGGAGGCAACGGTCCCCAAACAGGAGAATTAATTTCTGAGTTCAATCCCCACTGTACACACAAAAATGTGAGGGAAATAGTGTGTGTGTGGGGGGGGGGGTGGCTGGCTGTTCATGCTGTTTTCAGACTAATATACTGATAATGCTCCCTAACAAATGCATTTTATATTTTTCAAAAGACCTATATACTCTTCATCTCCCATGATCCTCAAAACAAGTCTTTGTTGGATGAGTACTGTTACTCTTGGAGGTGATTTTTTTTTTTTAATAATGGAGAAGGTCAAGCAGCTTCACGGAAGTGAGTCTAAAGCAGAGCTAGGTCATGTGGCGCTGGATGAGCCAGTGTTCACGATACGGGTACCTCTCTGTCTGCACGGACCCACAGAACGGGGGAACCCACACAGTCATTTTAAACTCTGCACCCCAATACATCAAAAGGTACTTGTTTGTTCTTTTACTTTTTCAAAAAAAAAAAAAATAGCGATGTACTCTCACCACCACATAAATACTAGCATAGCGCTTTGTATATACTATTTTTTTTTTTTAAATTTTAAGAACAAGACGTACTCCAGTGATTGGTGCAATTCTGTTTTGCCTTTTCTTGCCAAAAAGAAAATATGGCTTTAATAGAAGTTTACATCTGCGTGGTATTACATGCATGTAAAACAGATGTAACCTAATTACATTTTCATTTAAATTGCTAAATAGCTACTTAAGTAAAAAGCTAAAATAACATACAAACAACAGTTACTATAATAACAAGTGTACTTAGAATTAAATGAAAAGGATCAAAGCTACAGCATATAGAATTTGAGTTGGTCTTTCAAAAAGACAGAGTGACATAACAGCGCTGCCTTCATTTACTCAGTAATTTAATGTCTCTACAGCTCAGCCTAGAGACATGGAAGAAAATCCATAGAGTTTATATAAAGACTCTGGGTTTCATGAAGATTAGACACACTCTACTAGAGATTATATAGCAAAACCCTAAATTGGAAATTAGAATTCCAGGGCAATACAATCAGCTTGATTATAGTTTCAAGCAGATCTGTCTAGGCTGAAATCAGAAATCAGCTCCCAACTCTGAGATCAGAGCCCCCTTTCTGTATTTTTAGCGGAAGACAACGTTACATGTCGGCCACTGCATATTCATGACCCATCCCTTCCTGCCTGCCACACAAAGGCTCTCAGAAGGATCCAGAGCCTCTGGGATGATATTCAGCTGTGGAGCATGGTGAAGGGGACACATGGTCAGTCTTTCAAAAAAAGAGTTGGCAAACACCACGCTGCCGGGCCGAGATGGCCGAAATCCTGACCAGCATGCTTTCTGGAAAACTCAAACTGGGTTAACCCAGATCTGCTGGGGAATGCCCATTCCTTGCTTTTCCTCTCCTATTTCAATTATATTTTTGACTCAAGTGGATTTCAGGTGTGTCGTGATAGTGGTCATTTAGAACGGTCGAAGAAGAAGACTGAACTTTTAAAGTATTAGAGCAGTATACGATGATTTCAAAATTAGGATAGTCTGTCACGAAAAGCAAAGGATTTGGAGCAGGAATGCATGAGGAAAACACTCGCACGTCTGCTTACATCTCTAAACTAGACCAGCCAGTTTTTCTGATTTTTGCTCAGGAGTACAGAAAATTAAAAGACTTAGATCCAGTCAACCCTTTTTGATCATGGGTCTGATATGGTTAAGAAGTCTTTAAAAACTAAATGGAACACCTCTGCTAAGGCCGAGGTTTATACCCCTCAAGCTGAGAACTTCTGTTATCAAAGATATGGACAAATTCTTTTAAAAATCAGCTTCAAATTATACCCCAATATACCCGACTTTAAACATATCATTGGCTTCTTGGTCCCTTTTCATTTTACTCGGCACTGCCCTCTCTCTAGAGGCGGGACAGGATGAAAAGGCTAAGGGTCAGAGGTGGGAAAGGAGGTTTGAGAAATCACCCAGGGCTACCGTTTGGTGTCAACCTTGGCATTTATCTCTTCAATGCCACCTCACACAGAATCTTAGGGGAC
>NW_011888832.1:2887339-2898549 GCF_000151845.1 Pteropus vampyrus
CTAAGAAAAAAAAAAAAAAAAAAACGCTGAGGGCAGCTCTGCCCTATAAACTCTTCTAGAACTCTACTCTCTTAAGCCGGCCTTGACAAAGGATCTATGTTATTAAAAAGAAATGATACAAACGTGACAAGCTTCCCTCGATGGCAAGTCTCTGTGTGTTCTTCACATTAGGGTTTTAAGCTACTAAACAGCAACTGTTCAGAATATACCAGGCTATAACCATCGGCCTTGGAAAAGGAGAAGGCACCGCCATTAGGCGCCTAGTTCCGTCTTGGGCAGTTGTCGAAAGCGGAAGTCACAAACATGTGGGTTTATAGGCCAAACCTAGCCTTCGATATGTTTTCAAACATTTAAAAACATGAGTTGCCAAAAGTTTTAGACAGGTACATTTCATATCGAAATCTGGATTTCCAGCTTCTTTTGGAAAAAAGCACTGGGATGAGTGGGCCCACTCCCCTCGCGGCCAAGGCTGGCTGGAGCAGAACCCCGTGCAGTCTAGACTGAAGCTGCAGCTGCCTGGTTTCGCCCTGTCCCCACGGGTCCCCACCCCACTGGGCCCAGCCCTCTCTGCTCGCTGGCCCTACCTGCTGGCGCCTGTATGCGTCTAAGCACACCCTCTCTGCTGCTTTGCGTGACGACCAACTAATTAACCGCCCAGGAAATCATTCTTCTCCCGACTTGAAGGTAGCGAGGAATGATTTCAGCAGCTCTAAGTCCTGTTCAGCAATTTCAACTGTGAGCAAAATTCCAGTCCACCGAGCGGGCCGGTGTGTTGGGGCTTCGGAACCACGGACACCACGAAGCTCTGCCTGCCCAAACCGTCCTGGGCCCCGATCCACTAGACTAGCTGACCGCAGGTCAGCGCCTCCTCTAGAAAGTACCCGATACCCTAGGGGTCTGGTCCACGTTTTAAAGGCAAAGGATGCAAATGAACCATGCCATTCTCTAAAGTACATTCTCGTCTTATTTATTTCTTCAAAACTAAGTTAGTTAAAAAGTTGAACCATCAGACATGCATTTCAGCTTGAGTCTTTTACAGTTATGATGGAGAAAAACTATCACTCCTCATGATGTTTTTTTATAATGAGGACCACAAAAAAAAAAAAAAACCAACAACACAAAGAGAAATCTCAGGATTTTTGGAAGTAAAAATGAATGTACATATTTTGCACTAGCTAGCAGTCATTACTGTACCACACGAGGCCCAGGGTAGGTAGCAATGTGCAGTACCTTTAAACTTGGAGCCATCCCAAAAAACAAACAGAAAAAAACCTGACCCGTGACCCTGTTTTGAAGCATCACTACCCGCTTGGGTAGTGTTTGCATGTTGAAATATTTATTCCTTCATAAAAAAATCTATCTGAATATCCAATCTCTCAGCAGTAAAGACTCTTATTTCCATGTTAGCAGAAACCCTTAAGTAATTTAGGGCTATGGTCTAAAAGCTACAAGCTTTACCCACTTAAAACTTTGCCAGCTTCCAGCTGCATGTTTTTCTCACCAGCTCATTTGCAAAACATGGTAGAGATTCCGGGTTAAAGGTGATGAGGTTTGACAGCTGCAAAGCCCAGTTAGAAAACTATGTTTCTTGAGTATAGCTTCCAAGAGTGCAATAATTCTGAGCATTCTGTCACCTGAAGACATGCGTCTGTACCGGTGAGGAGGAACAAGTTCTTGCGAGCAGATATTTTTATAATGGCAACTTCTGGATGCAGTGTGGGAGGAAATGAAGCCTCTTCGGACCCAAAAGACGAGCCTTTTTGCCAAGACACCTGATTATAACACCAGAGCACATGAATATCATCAAGGTGAGTTTTTTCTTTAGCTGTTCATTAACTAGGGCATTTGAAATGGGTCAAAGGACTAATAAAAATTCCTTAACATTTAATTTCCACTCTGAAAAAGGGAAATCTGAATCCCACATAAAGCTTTCTGCTACATCATGGTCACAAATCTGGGCAGGCAACAGGAATGGGGACACCTGTGGTGTGCCACGCCCTTTCATGAGCGTGACCCTGACCCTTCACCAACAGTAAGGCTGAGGTTGACCCCGACACCTCCTCCATGATGCTTCCTAGCAACAGTGTGTTGGGCGAGGCGTCACTTCATTTTTCTCTGAGGCCCAGGATTGAGATACTGAAATTAAGCTCAGAATGGCTCTGTAAGCCAAAAAGCCTTCAGGTTTTCCTGAATGTCTCCTGACGTTAGAGGGGAAATGGCTTTGCTTCTTGGGGAACACAGAGGAATATGCGCTTTGACCTGCAGGTGCCATGAGAACTTGCAAACGTCCCAGCAGCTCGCGAAGCGAAAACACTATGGCGAAGCCATGCTCTCTCCCTTGGAGGAAAACTGGCTACGCTCTGTCTAGACTTGCGTGAATCTGTGAGAAACTGGAGGTTTTTAATTCCAAGCTCTTCCAGAAAGTGTTTTTTGTTGTTGTTGTTTTTGGGGGGATTTTTTTCTTGCACCTAATCCTGTATCAGTTATGGTTACTTCAGGGGAAAAAAAAAAAGTGTTGCAATAATAAAATAAACTGGTTGTATGTTGAACTATTTAAATACAAACATTTCTCTACTTGATGACTTTTAATTTATATATATTGATCGGAACAAACCTAAATACTCGAGCAAAGTATGTCCCTTACAGACTGTGTCACCGGTGGCTGCTTAATGCCACTCTGGACTGACAAGCTAAAGGTTTTACGGACAGCTTTCTGGATCCTAACCTGCTTGGAAGGAGATGCATGTAGGGCCTCGGCAAGCCTTTTCGTTGCCTTTGGGCAAATTAGAAAAACGTGCCCCCTCCAGGCACCCGAAGACGTCCAGTTTGGAGAGGGGCACGCACTGAATCTCAGCCTGCTCCCCTCATTCAGTCCCCATCGGCTGGAGCCCACGTGCAGGGCATAACCGGTTTGCCTAGTACCTAACGTGAAAAAACGCACAAACAGCTCTCTTTTTACCTCCGGTTTCCAGGTAGCGAGAGTCTTGTCAAATAACCACACCAGAGAGCAGAGGTCAGTGACTAATTTCACAAGCATTTGGTAAAATGATCCCAACAGCCTCCAGTTAGAAGAATGAAGAATAAATCAAGGCGTTCTGGTCAGAAATGATTAAGAGATACAACAGAAAAGAACAAAGCCATGTGCTTTCCTCTCATGACTAACCAGTTCTTCTTGACTTAAGGGTGGGACCGGTTCGATCTTCATATTGTGACCCGTGAAGGACACACACGGCTGGGACGGGCAGGGGAAGCGGCACGAAGAGCCAGGAGGGGAGTTCTGTTGGCGGCCACCAGGAATGGGGAGGCCAGGTTTTAAGGGCCAGGGATCAGACTTAACGAGCCAACACGCTTTGGCTTAAGGCTTCCTATGGAAGCAAATAAGCTCCCACGGAGAGAGCAACCTAAAGGGTGTGAGCACCAAAGCGGCTTCGAAAATTACCGAAAGAGTTGTCTAGGAGGCCAGCACATCCTCGTTACAGGATGCCATTAGGAGAGCAGACTTGGCGACAGTGGCGTCACGCTGGATGAGCTGAGACGTGGGAGTTCCCTTCTTTACACCCCCAAAGGTTAGCTGTGAGGGTAAATCACCTAGCAGCCCCTCGATAATGAGTTCCCAGCCGTCGTAGCTGTTAGCAACTAACACGCATGCCTCAAAAGGAAGGAGGAAATGTGCGGAAGGTACAAGAACTTCACAAACACACATAACACAGCCAATAAACGTGCAGTGTCCAACCACGGCAGTGACAAAGAAATGAAATGAGGTGTGACTTTTCCCCATACAACTGGCAAATATATTTTTTAATGGTAATATTCTTTGCTACCCATATGAGAAATATGAGAGAGGAGAGGCATTCTCAAAGACTGCTGATAAAAATGTAAATTGGTATGACTTTCTGAAAATCACATTGATAATGTTTTATTCAAACACTCATGATACACATATTTATCAAGTACCTGTGATTTTTTTTAGGAAATCAAAAATGCACATTCCCTACCACCCCGTAATTCCGGATGTAAGAATCTGTTCAAAAAAAGGTTAAATATTGTTATAAAAGGGTGTCTATCATATTTAAAAGTGAAAAAGTGAAGACGTATGGCTAAATAAATTATTGTATATTTTGAGGCAAATTATTCTGGAATAGATTATAATAATGAGCACATGATAATGTTCTGTAAAAAAAGGATACAAAAGTTTTAAAAACAAATATTTCTAATCGTACGTCAAATGTTAATAGTTCTGAATAGTAGGAGATGGGTAAATTTTATTTTTTTTCTTGTGCTTTTCTGTGTTTTTAAAACTCTACGATATTAATTTTAAAGGTAAGAGGAAGCATTGACAACAAAAAAAGGAATTAGCTGAAGAGCAGATGTATTTAGAATCTCGAAAAAAATAAATAATTGAGCAAGAAAAAGGCACAATGGTGACATCAAAATTACAAAGGTACAGTTTCGTGGAGATTTACAAATGCTGAACATATATAAATTTTAGGCCCTGAAACAATGTTGAAGGAGCATGTGTAAAGTGAATCAGAAAATATTCAAAACAGAAGATCCGTTAGCAATCGCCCAGCTTAATCTCTTCATTGTACAGTTGTGGGAACTAAGAGCAAAGATTGAAATGGAGAATCTCGCACTGCAGGTCAGTGACTGCCAGTCTAGGACTCTCAGCTTCCAACTATGCCGTTTCCACGAGGACTGCAGAAAGGTTTCATCTAAATTACAAGTGCCGATCAATTGGTAGCAGCTGTGTGATCTGCTGTGCTGAGAGGCCCATACTGAACCCAGGAGGAAAAGGTGCCCTAAGCTGAGCGATGCCCGCCATGGGCAGGAGAAGGGGGAGGAGCGCGTAGGCATGCCCTGTGACTTAGCATTCCTGCAAAGAACTGCACGAGGCTGTCCTCTCCAAACCAGGTGTCACTGTGAAACAGTAAATGTCGAGTGCCGGGGAAACATTTGATATAAATTAGGACTAAATAAAACTATAGCTTCAATGGGCAGAGAATAAAGAGAAAGAAAAATTTATACTTTCCAACTGAAAAGGGGGCAATTATAGGTTTCATAAAGGTGCAGCATCCTACGTCAATGAAATATTTATACTCTCTCCCCATAAAGAAGCTGAAAGGCAAGAACGAAAGTTGAAAGAGCAAACTCACGCCTTTCCTCTGGAAAGCTATAAATAGAAATAAAGTTCAAAGACGTGAGGGGAGCTGCATGCAAAAGCCTTGATGCCAAAATAGCCAAAAGCTAATCAAGCCTTGGACAAACTTCAAAAGGGTCAACTGCACAGAAAAGTTAGGAAATGAATGAGTTCTACTAAGACCTGTTAACTAGTGTCTCTATAGGGAAGCTGCCTCCACGGGGAAATCTTACCTATGAAAATAGCATATGATACATTAGCAAATCAAGTCTATCCATAAACATCAAGATTAAGTAAGGTCTATTCCGGGAGTGCAAGGATGGTTCAACAGCAAAAAGTCTAATAATGTCATAGATCACATTTACAAATTAAAGGAAAAAATATGATCATCTCAGTAGACAATTCCCCCTACAAAAAAAAAAAAAAAAGAGGATCCGATTAAATGCAATACCCATTAAAGAGAAGTAAAATTCCTTTACTTGATAAAGGGTATTTACCAGAAATGTCAACGAATCTCAAACTTACTTATAAAACATGAGAACTATTCTAATTAACAACAGGAAAAATATAAAGATGCCTACCATCCCTACTACTATTCAACATTCTGGAAATGAAAGCACCAAAATACAACAAAAGTGACTTTATTTAAAACCATGGGATAAGAAAGATGGGCTTAAGAAAGATATATGCAAAAACTATAAAGAAAAAGAATAATATATTTACAAGAACATCTGAAAATAATATATTAAAACACATGTAAGATAAAATATAATAAAATTTTCAAATGTTAAATAGCAAGCGACAGACTGAAAGAACATAGAGTTGGCCCTTGAATGACATCAGAGTTAGAAACGCTGACCCCTCGTATGCAGTTGAAAATCCACGTGTAACTTTGGACTCCCCCAAAACTTAACTACAAATAGACGACTGCTGATTGCAAGCCTTAGCGATAACATGAGGTCGATGGATACAGATTTTTGTATGTTATGTGCATTATATATGTATTCCTACAATAAAGCTAGAGAAGAGAAAATTTTGTTACGAAAATCATAAGAAAATATACATTTACAGTATTTATTGGGTGAAAAAAAACCCATGTAAGTGGATCCATGTCGTTCAAACCCGTTGTTCAAGGGTCAACTGTATTTGAAACATATAAAATAGAAGAGAATTAATATCTAGAACATATAAAGAACCATAAATCAATAGGAGAAAGATAAACAACTTAATAGAAAAATGCATAAAGGATATGAAGAGGCAATATGAGACAAAAAATCAAAATATTCAATAACAATGGGGAAAGCTCACTCGTAATCAGGAAAATGCACATTAAAATCACAAGGTAGAATTTTTCACCTGTCAAAGTGGCAGAAATAAAATAATCGAGCTTGATAAATTGATATCAATTCTTTATACAGTATATGGAAATATGTACTGAAACCACTCTTTGAGAGAGCTATTTAATAGTTACTGACTTTTTAAATGGGCACACACTTTAACCTTTTAATATCATTTCTGAGGATCTATGCTACAGAAATTGTCCATATATGCACCGAGAGGCATAAAAAAAAGACATTCATTACAATATGGTTTGTGATAGCAAAAAAAAAGAAAAAAAAGAAAAAATCATATGTCATCGATAGCAAGGTAGTTAAATACACGGGGATATAACATCCAAGTCATGGAATATCGTGAAGCAGTCAAAAAGGAATCAGATTTCTCTGTCCTGACACAAATGTTTTCCTAAGTTAGTTTACAGTGAATAAACACAAGTTGTAGAACTATATGGAATACGCCATTTCGTAAAAATAAAAAGAGAAGAAAGAGGGAAAGAAGGGATGAACAAGGCAGAAATGATAAGACGTTGCACAGGAAAGAAAAAGACTGAATGAAAAGAATAAAACAATACTCTGTATGTTCTGCATGTATAAGTGTGTGCAGGCACAGAAGAGGAAGATCTGAAAGGATGCTGATTACGGGGCAAAGCCGCAGATTTGGTGGGGGCCGAAGGAAGTTTGTTTTTATGGAGAAGTAGCATGGAATAATGATTATACACAGATGCTGGAGGTAGGAGCATGGAATAATGATTATACACAGATGCTGGAGGTAGGCTGCCTGGGTCTAATAGCTACTTAAATTAATCTGTGCCTCAGCATTTTCATCTGTAAATTGGGGTAATAATAGTACTTATTCATGTGTTACTATAATCAATAAAATAAATTAATATACATCAAGCATATGCCTGGCACATAGTAGACTGTTAGAGCCCTATAAAATGGTGACATGTGAATGTTTTGATATACAAAAATTTTAATTTTGTATGGTTCAATTAAATGGTATTATTTTTATTCTTTTGAATTTTAAATAATATATCTTACATTTTTTTTTAAGGACTGCGGAGTAGGAAGGATGGGTAAAGTGAGTAGAGAAAGGCTGGGAGGGAGTCACTAAGCACAGACATATTAAATAATTCCAGTATCGGCGTCTAGGAAGACCTTGCCTCCTTAGGGAAGAAAGGTAATATTTAGAATAACTTTGCCAAGTAAAACTTGAGACGTACTTTCAAAATCTACTTTGTGAACATTGCCACATAAATCCACTGGCTCAAATCTTTATACAAGTGACTATCATCCATGGAACAGTAATAATTTTATTAAACCTGGAATTTCAAAGAACTATTAAAACTAAAATAATGTATAAATCAGCTTAAAATAATAAAACGTCTTTTGGCAAAGTATTACATACTACTTTATCCTAAATAAACACCATGTTGTAAATCTGTTATGATTCTAACACCCACATAATATTTAGGACACAGCTGTATCACGTGCGCGCGCGCACGCACGCACACACACACACACACGCACACACACACACACACACACACACACAAACATTTCAATATTTGAAACCAAATTAAGTGAATCTTTATATTTAAAAAAGTTTAGACGGGACAAGGTTTCGTTTTTTAACGCTAATATCGACTTTTAAATACGCTCTATCTAAAAACTCGTGAAACGTCCTCAGCTGAAGTCAATTTAGAAATAGAAAAATGTATGTAAATATTTTTTTAAAAACCTCTAACATTAAATACTCCAACAACTCAAGGAGAGTAGAGATTCCTAGGAAATATTTCTATAAATAGTTTGACATTATTACACAATCTTCTCTGAATATCTCGTAATAGAAACATTGCTACGGGTGATTGAAGAAATAAGCAAGTTTGACATTTCTAGATGTAACTTGAGGAGATTATTTCATCATAAAGGATTGGTAGAGAATATACTAACCAACAACTCAATATCAAAACTCTCCTTCCGACTCTAAAACAGCGCAGAATGACATTTAAGATAATCCATTTATCACCATCCAATACAGGCTGCTTGTTCACAAAATGTCAGTGACAAGACTGGAGCGCTCCATCCAGGCAGTGAGCGGAAGTGACAAGGAATCTTTAATATAGCATCAACTTCATTTCCTTATACGCTGTTGCCGTACCTTGGACTCCAGCTCCCAGAGTTTTTGCAATTTATACGAGCAGCTGTACAAATGAAACGCCTTCTCTTTTTGTCACACGTCACAGAAACATTTCCCTCCAAGGATAATGAAAAGTCTGCGTGTTCATTTGCAGGCAAGCAATGGATTCACGGCGGATTCTTGATGTTTTTATTAGCCATCTTTAAAAAAGCTCAGTGCTTCCATTCTGAACATTAAAAGACTAAAACGTTAAATAATTCTTTGTAGCAATAATAAAGGTAATAGTGACTTGGATTTATATGCTACTTATGCACGTTTCAAAGCGGTTTTGTACAAGGGGCCTCATATGCTCGTCACCAGATCCCTGTAAGATAAGTCACTAATTATCAATATTTTATAGGTGAGGAAATCTGAGGTGTAGGCAAATTTAAATTTTTTGTTCAAGGCCTCATAGGAAGCCAGAATCACTCAATGTCGGAGCTAAAATGATCCTCGGGGTACAGTTAAGTATCCCCCAGTTCAGAGATCGCAAAATGGAGTTCTGTTTGACCAAAGAGGGCCCATAAATCTCCATATCTTGAGATTTTATTGAAAAAATCTGAATTTCTGGATTTCTTGAAAATGTAGCAACACTGGGCCCACATTCTGCAGAGAAGCAATTAGGGAGAGCTCACCACTGCACCCTTTATTTAAAGTGTGTGCTCTCCAATTTCCACTCACTTTACACTTACTTTTCATACAGCAAAACGCATAGATCTTAAGTATAAGTTCAACGAGCTTTGAAACATGTCTATGCCCCCATGTAACCATCATCCAATCAAGAGAGACATTTGCCACCCCCCTTCCCCAAAGTTCCCCCGAGCTCCTTTCCAGTTACTACCCCTCTTCCTTTTTCTTTCCTTCTCACCCATTTTTGTTACCTGCCCATCAGCGCTGAACTGGAAATTACTGACCTCGTCCAAATCTCTTCAGATTACAAACAGGAAAACTGAACCCTAGGGCGAGGCTGAGTCAGAAGCAGCACCGGACTGCTGATCTATAACACAACCCACAAAACTAAGCCTTGCAACCTTTTGGCCGAGGGCTGACCTACGAGAAAATGCTACGATATCGTCACCACGACAGGCTTTAAAGAGACGCCCAGGATGGGTGAACAATTAAGGCTGTTACTTCACTCCCAATGAATCAGACTTGGAAGCAGCAATTAAGGAGCAAACGGGAATACGTGTGGACCGAGACCTTTCTGGAAAGGTAACTATGACCTAGATCTGATCAAGTTTACTCCTGGCAGCAGAGGTGGGACTGTTCAGTCCCCGCCAAAGGGGCAGACTCTGGGGTCACCCCCCGCCGTGCAGCCTTTTGCCACTGTCACACTCTGAAATGGCAGGAGCCCAGCAGCAAAAATAACCTCTGCTCTCTGTGCCAGGCCACCTGCTTCTCCTCTAGGGCTGATGAGCTGTGTTTAGGAGGCTAAGTGCAATACGGGGTCCTAAAACCTATTTTTTAAAAATCGGTATGTATGAAATTCAGCCTGAATGTATTTGTGTGGAGCTGACTCCGTGCCTAACTTTCTCCATTAACCACCTTGGTTAATAAAGTTCCCACCTGAGGGTTAGTTTGGAGGAAAAACAGAAATAAGGTAAGCTCCCACTTTTTTATTTAAGAGATCACAATATTCTGAGAGCCAAAGGGGCCAGTGGTACCTCATCTATCCCATGATGAGGATTTCCCCATACTCTTCAGGCACACCAAAGAGTGAAACTCATCCTTCCTGAAAGTCTGTTATTCCCCTCCCCAGAGGAACAGCTTGGAGAGACAGCTACACCGGGCAGGCCGAGCTGACTGCACGCAGCATGCATGTCCCCTACGAGCCACATGGACTTTTCTCACCAAGAGTCGGATCTGCAGCCTACGAGGAAATGTTACCTATGAAGGTGACAATGAAAATAACCCAGTTCAGCAGCTACATTTTATGAATGAAGACGGCCGGGGAGGTGCACGAGTTAATAACTGCAATTGATTACATGTGCTGGATTTCAATACTCAACACAACATACGAGACATCACTTGAGTCCCAGGCCGTTGCTCTGAGGTAAAGAGGGAAGCGATCCCACGTTGCAGATGACGAGGCCGAGAGAACTTCAGAAGCGAAAACGAAGTGTGACATCACATACTTCATCTCTCTGAACCTCAGTTCCTCCCCTCCAGAAGGACAATAATATTTCTTACCAAATAGGATGGCTATGAAGATTTGATAATATATGAAGAATGATACTGTTGTTGTTATTGTTATTAAGCTATTATTAAACAAAGGGCCGAGCCAATAACAGAAGCCCCGTCGCTATATTCCCGGCTTAGCGCCCTCTCCGTCAGACTAGCTACAAAATCTCAGATCGCGTGTCATCTATATTGTGGTTGGAATGTGCACCAAGTGGAGTGAGGAAGCGGGGAAGCGGGGAGGCAATGGACAAAAACCATCTAAGCACGGAGGTCAGCTGATACCCCAAAACAGCATCAGGTAATCGTCATCCAAATTTGTGACCGCATTTCATAGAACAGGGCGGATGGGATTTTATTGGATGGCTCTGCCAAAAAT
>NW_011888832.1:2899284-2907270 GCF_000151845.1 Pteropus vampyrus
GAAGAATGATACTGTTGTTGTTATTGTTATTAAGCTATTATTAAACAAAGGGCCGAGCCAATAACAGAAGCCCCGTCGCTATATTCCCGGCTTAGTGCCCTCTCCGTCAGACTAGCTACAAAATCTCAGATCGCGTGTCATCTATATTGTGGTTGGAACGTGCACCAAGCGGAGTGGTGAAGCGGGAAAGCGGGGAGGCGATGGACAAAAACCATCTAAGCACGGAGGTCAGCTGATACCCCAAAACGGCATCAGGTAATCGTCATCCAAATTTGTGACCGCATTTCATAGAACGGGGCGGATGGGATTTTATTGGATGGCTCTGCCAAAAACATATTGGCAGATACGGCCCTGAGCTTGTGGCTCACCAGACACACCAGAGCCCCGCTTCGAAATGGGGATCCTGCCTGGGCCCTGGACCGCCTCCGAGTTAACGCGTAGTTAAAAGCAGCAGCTGCAGCAGTGTTGAGATGGGGGGGTCCCCGGGAGGAGGGCCTTGCCAGGAAGGCTCCTCCCCGATTACTTATCAACTGTGAACAGAGCACACTTTAAAAGAACTCAAAAGCGACAAAACCTCCACCGAAGGTCGAAGGTCGCCTCCGAAAATACAGACGTCACAAAAACAAACATCATCAGTCAACAGATTTATGGGGAAATCGCAAACAAACGCAAATTCAAACATCAAGGAAGTCCAATTCTCACCTACCAATCTTGGGGGGGGGCGGGGGCAGGGGTAGAATCTCTAAAATGTAATAATGGTGGCAAGAATATATTGAAACCTTGTATCTTCATATTTTGCTGATTGAAGTATACCCTGGTGTAACGCTTTTAGAAAGCAATTTGGCGATGTGTACCGAAAGCCATGAAAAGACTCATATGTTTTGATTAAGCAATCCTTTCAGATTCTAAAGAAATCATCCCAAATACGGGAAAAGCGTATGAGTAGATTTGTAACTGCAGCATTACTTATAACCATATCGAGTCAAAAGCAACTGAAATGTCCGAGATCTGGGGAATGATTTTGCACACTGTGCTACATTTCCTTGATGGAATATCCTACAGCCGTTATAAATTATATAAGGAAACCGCCTAAATGCTTTAAGTAAAAAACGTAGACTCCTTAAAATAAAACTATTTTCAGATGCGCATCTAAAATGCATATGAAGTAGACAAAGACTCAAAGTGAAATATGCCCAAATATTAATTGTTGTTTGGGGCTGAGTTTCCTTCTATTTTTTTAAAAAGCGTTTCCACGTTATCAGTTTATTTCTTCGAATATTCCCACCTTGATAATGTTACCGTATTATGAATATCGGTCCATACGCACATGTATGTCAGGACTGTATATTTAGCTGCCCATAAAGCATATCTTACTACACATGAGGTTTATCTGGCCTGTACTATTTGAAAACAGTGAATTATCTGCTAATGCAGAAAACTCAAAAAGTTGCACATCTGCAGCTTCCGCTGAAAAACCTGAGGATTTTTCACACCCCACAAGGTGATGACCGGTTGTGGGTAGGAAGCAACCGCCCCTTGCAGATGGCGTAAGTCTGGCCTATCTGTCAGGGCGGCCACCATCCCTGCTGTCTTTCCAGCCAAGCCCGTGTCATTCCTTCATGTCACCTGCCCGATTCCAAGTCAGTATGACTGAGAGAGAGGGGAAAAAAAAAAAAAAAAAAAGATGATGGAGAATTCTAAATAATCCGAATCCCCTTTTAAAGGCGAATCGTTGCATATTAAGCTTGAGCTTCAGTTTGCATCTCTCCAGGATGCTACTCTCTCCGCGGCACAGGTGATTCTAGAGGCTCTCCTCCCCGGGAGAGGACAGCTGGACCCATCTCGTCTCCAGCCCCCGGCATGAGCCTCAGCCCATAGCCTCTGCCGGGACGATCGTCTCATTCCTTCCTCGAAGCTCGTCCCTGGCCACCCTCCTCCGTAAAAGGACCGCAGAGGTAACGCACGTGTGTTCAGCAGTTTATGGCCACATTATCCTAGCCACTTTGCCACACTCCAAATTCAAATTATGTTCTGAGCTTCTCGAGACACAGACCCAGCACATGAAGGAAGACGCTTTCCTTCAGCCTGCACATCTTCTAGCTATGATCTGACAGAACTCTGGCTCTGCTTGTTGTGGACAGGGGTCTGCATCTTCCTTTCCCCAGAGGCAGAAGGTATAGAAACAGAGACTGGGTCGTAGAGCGGAGAGGTGGCACTGGAGGGCAGAGGTGCCAGTGCATCCCCTACGTAAAGATCCCATGTGATGAGAATGTCTGGGAGCTTGCTATTTGTAAATCCCCACAAAAAAGTCACCAATTACCACTAATACTATATGTTATACTCATTTACATAAGCCTCTACAAAAGCTATAATCTTGGTAGATAAATTAACTAGAAACCAGGCAAAAAAAAAAAAAAAAAAGACCACTATTCTACACGTCTGATCAAAGAAACGCTGAGGGAGGGACACAGGACAGAGGACCCTAGCGAACAACAGAACTCCAGGCAGAACGTCTTTAACTGTTTCCTAAAGCTCAGAAAACTGTTCCTCAGGCAAGGGAGAAGATGAATTTCAGAGAAAGGACAAATGCTGTCCTTTAATTAACAACATCTATCTCTGGGACAAGCACATCAGGTATACAACACAGAAGATTCTTTTAATATAAAGGACAGATGGCAACTTCACTCCTGGGACTTTCAAGGCTGCCCTAGAAAAACACACAATTTTGAAAGGCTTTGAGAATCCTCTAAGGAGAGCCAGAGAGGCGACAAGAACACTTCGCTGCCTCGCTTACGGGGTACACCAGAAAGTGTCCCAGAACCATCCAGAAGCACTTGAAGAAGGGCCGCGTAACGGCGAGGGCGGGGAACAGCGGTGTGTGCCGGGCGGTCGACGCGTGGGCATCTTGGATGCCGCCCTCCCCCTCCGCCCGCCTAGCACGGGACGGGGAGGAGGTTAACTGTGACGCGCTACCGACTAAGACGCCGGGCTCCACCGTGGCAGAACGACAGAGCAGAACAAACCCTGCCGACATCCTCTTCGTGCTAATACGGGGGGAAGAAAAGGCCCAAGCGAGGCGTCTCCGCCCAGACCGCTCGGTCGGTGGAGGGGAAGAGGACGGCGTCCCCAGCTCAAGCGAGACGTCTTCCTTTCGGGGTCCTCATTAACCCGACGCGACACACACACACACGCGTGTTGGTACAAGATCCCGACAGCACGTGTGATACCTGCCTCGCTGGGCGCCGCCGTTATAAACCGCACGTCAACGCCTCTTGCCCGAGTGTTAATGTCTATTAAAGGCCTGCTGAGGAAGAGGCTCTGAGAGCCGGGCCGGAGCCACAAGTTCAAGACCGCCCGCCACGAGTCCTCGCCTTGGCGTGCTGACAGCAGACGGCGTGTTTCCTTAACAGAATTTCTGGAGGAGGGGGGTACGGTGGTGCTGCGTTGGGTTTCACGTTCCTAAGATTATCTTCATATAAAGAAGCTTAAAAGCCATGATGATCTGAAAGAATTTAGAGTTGAGGACTTAACCATGTGGCATCTGGCTACTGATACCCCAGATACCACATCAGGCTCTTTGTCTGCCGCACTGTAGTGTTTACGACACAATGATACAGAGGCAGGAAAAAAAAAAAAAAAGGAGGCTTCGAAGCGTCAAGGTGGGTTTCCCTGTCTGCACATTTTCTGTGAAGGGGTGTGCATTTTCCTCAAACTGTATTTACTAAGTTTCCAACAACGCCTACAATCTGCTTATATAGGTATAAATAAATGCATGTCACTGATAGAGCTGAATAAAGTATATGCTGTGGCCATCTTTCGTACGACATATGAAGAATCCCTAATACTGTGGGAACACACAGGCATATATACACATCTATATCTTAAAGCAAACTAATTAAATGACAATTTTATAAATCTTGTGGAGTTTCCTCAAGCTCCGTTTGGCATCGCATAAAGCGCCTATCTAAGCCACACAACTCCACGCCTGAAAATTAAAAAAAAAAAAAAAAAAAAGACATACACGCAAGCACAACCGTCAAAACCGGATTTGCCCTTCTCTAAATTAATCCAATTATTCAAATGTCAGTTATATCTGTCACAGCCTGGCTCCTTGGGCCGAACCAAACTGTTAAAAATTAAAACTGTTTTACTTCGTTTAGTCTCTCTGCCTTTTTAGTGTAAAATCCACAGTCTCGACAAAAAGTTGTGGGATTTGACACCCAGTGCAACACAACCCTATCGCTGTCATCCATGCATAATTCACTTTGGAAATATGCACTTGCTTTAGAATATTACTAAAATATACATGTAACATATGCTAATTTCGCTGCGTTGGCTTGTAAGCTCTAGCCACTAGGTTATACGTAAACTTCGCCAAGTGCACACACTGTACATAAAGGGATTATAAATGAAAGGAAATATCTCTGTCCCTAGCTTTCCGTCTCCAGCCTTGGCCAAACTGACAGCCCCAGATCCCAGCACCATCTAACATGCCCTTCCCGTGGAGAAGACAGGCTGTTCTCAGAGTCTTAATTATATCCCAGCTGACCGCCCGGCATTGCCAAAATCAGGCAACAAACGCTGGCCCTTCACTCACAATATGGTCTGCTAAACAGACTCCTGGTCACACAGAAAGAAACTTACACAACGTGGAGAAATAAAGGGACGAACAGGAGATCAAGGGAGAGCATAAATAGTAACCTAGGGGATGGAAGAGACAGAAACAATACATCCCCACCAGGCAAAGGGGAAAAGCCTTCCCTTCCCAGAATCCCTGGGTACTGAGCAGCAGAATTTTAACAAAGCTATCCTTATTACAATGACATCAAAGCCCTACTCGCCCAGCCAAGTACTGCTGCTCCTCAAGATGGGCCCTGATAGTAAGACCCTGCAGATTAATGACTGTTAGGCAGGACTCGCCCACCCCACACGGAGCAGGCCGTTATAATTACAGAACAGCATGCGACAGTCTACCACTGCAAACGGTTTCATATGTTTTCCTGGCTGGCTTTTTGGGACGGGTTTCTCTCATTTGACACGGGCAGAAGGTACCAGGACCTTACATTCCTATCCACCGGCCCCTCGAAAACTACATTTCTTTCTGTTTGGGATTCTATCCCATGTAAGTGACAGCAAAGATGGTCACCGAACTCAGAGGCTAAGGCATATACGAAATTTACTTTAGGGAGCTTTGGAAGGTAGCTGTATGCCAGAGCGACAGAAACCACGGCCGACAAAAGTTCCTGACAGAGTGCTCACAGAGGAAGGTCTGCCCCGTGTATTGAAATGTCGTAGGCGGAGAAAACAAACAGCGATGTTACTCGTTGATTTTAGTATTGAAATTGCGTTTCTGGGGGTGCCATTTAGTCAACGCAACGGGAACAGTGCCCTCTGGCAATCTGTCACACGGCAACCGCGGGCGACTGGCAGTTACCCCGCTTCCCACAGGGGTGACTGCCATGGAGCGCGCCCCACATGAACAGGGCTATGGGCTTAGTCACCTTAACGATGGCTGAGGAACCTCATGAACAAGGCAGGGCCAGGTAACCAGTTGAACAGTAAAAACAGCTCATAACACGATAAGTCCAATTTACGAAGCACTTACACATCCTCGTCAAGTTTCAAAATCATAATATAAGGTTGGCGTTATTCTATTTTTACACACGAGAAAACCGAAGGTAGGAGAAGTGAGATGGCTCATCCAAGATAACAGGGCTTCTGATCACAAGATTCATGCCACTCCACGGCCTTAACGCTGTCGCTCTAGAAAACGAAGAGCAAAGACGGAGTGAGGGTAACTACGTCACCTGTGCAGTGCGGGATAAATCAAGGGAACGCGAGCACCTTACTCTACAGTGAGACTATGAGTCAGTGAACGTGCACCTGAGGCAGAGAGCAAAGAAGCGGAGGTGTTGTGAGCTCAAGTCCTGCTGGCGCCTCCCTCCTCCCCAGCACGAAGGTCCCTGGCTGAGGACGGTGACGACCCCACTGCCACCTTCGTCCGTAGCTTTGAAGAGAAGAGCTCACTGCCCAAGCACGCCCCCGGTTCAATGCTGCCAGTCCTGCTAGCTAGCGCCACCACCAATTCCCTCTTTGTAAAGGAAGCTGACGCCACCGGTCCTTATTATAAGGTGATGACGCGCAGGGATGTCTTATAAAAGGGGGGTCGTTACTCCGGGAGTGGAGTAACGACAGGAAACTATTACAATTGTTACGGGAAAAGATTCTAGGACTCAAACTGTTTGGCGGTTTTGTTGTTGTTGTTTGTTTTAAGTTTTACCTGTTAGAAAATGCTTAGTTTAAAAAAAAAAAAGTTCCATTATAATATGATCTGAGTTCGGCATGGCTTAGCTAGAAATCAAAATCTAATACCTCGTCTGCAGCCCTAAAATTAAACCTTCATCCTATTTTATCCATCGAGCTGATATAGAGCTATAAGACAAGGAAACAAAGGCTTCAGTATGCCCTAACCGTGCCGAGAAAGAGCCATTTCGGTGATTCATTATTGTGTGTGGAACTTAAATAATGAAGATTTGGAATCCCGTTTCCATTATAGAAACAGACTACATTCAAATTGCATCTTGAGAATTGATACCAAACATCCTTTGGGGATAAATTCACTGCAATTTGAAGTCTGGGAAGGCAACCAAGACATTTAATGGAAAGAACATGGACACACTTAGCATGTGCTTAAACAAGAGATTAAAAAAAAAGAAAAAAAAAAAACCCTCTAAAATCCAAGCCAATGAAAAGGGTTTCAGATTATGCTGAGAGGACATCTCTCTCACCAGCGATCCACACACCAACAATAAATAAATGAAAAGAGAATAAAGCATTTGTTGTGTGCTGCTTCCTCAAGGCTTACGCCAGGGACTGGCAAACTATGGCCCACGGGCTGAGTCCTGCCACCTGTGTTAGTAAATATAGTTTTATGAGACAACAGCCACACTTAGTCATATTGTCTGTGTCCGCTTTCATGTTACACCAGCAGAGAGCGGCTGAGACACACTGTGTGGCCCACGAAGCCTAAAATACTAACAACCTGGCCTTTTACAGAAAAAGTTTGCCAACCCCTGGTCTTGACAAATGCCTACTGTGGTCCAGGCGGCAGGGAGCTCAACCAATTCTAAGTAATTCGCCCTCTTGACAACTGGTTTAAAGTTTACGTTCTAAGAAATACACTTTGCCTTATATTCTGGTAGTGTTTAGTTGTCACAGCAGTGACCGAAAAGCCTAGCTCTGGGTTAGCCCTGTTATCAGGAACAGCTAGGAACAACTTGAGTGGTCTCTGCTTGAACTTGCTAGATGTTCTTCCCAAGATGAGAGCCACTTACGTCAGAGACAAAACAACAAAATTGGTGACGTGGCTTTAGAATCGACAGTCCCAGGGTCAAGTCCCACCCGCTATAATCACTTAAAAAACACTCCATGGGAATCGCATCGTTAGCTTTGGAGGCCCGTTTCTTCGTTGGTAAAGTGAGCACATAATCTACCTCAGCGAATTAACGTGAATGAGAGGAACTGTTATAATGGCTGCCAGGCGCTTAAGGCAAGGTCTGACTCTCCGAATGTGAGAAAGTTCATTATCTGCAGGATAGACTTCCGAGAGTCCTTCCTTTTGACCCACTTTCTCACCCAGCCCGAGCATCTGCCATCTTAAGAACCTTTTAACTCTAGTAACCTGCCCACAGGTGTCCAGACGTCTAGTGCCACAGAGAATCTCTCTGTTTTCCTTTCATTTCGCCTCTCAAGGGCCCAAATCTCAGTCATGTTCTCTGCTTCCCTCATCCCAGAATCCAAATTCTAGCTCCTATTTAATATAAACCATTATAGAAATCGGCTGCCATGTGAGCTCTTGTACAGGCCCATTTGCTGAGGTGTCTGCCACGTTCTCCGTGCCATCCGCATCTAACAGAGCAGACGACCTGAGCCCCAAGAGTACCTCAAAAGATAGAGAACAGTAAGATTTGACGAGCACAGCTTACT
>NW_011888832.1:2908555-2920858 GCF_000151845.1 Pteropus vampyrus
TCTCATTTTGGGTCCTGTCTGGGGCCTTCGCCATCAGCTCTGACCACAAGCTAGGTAAACAAGTACTTCTGTAAAAGGAACGGGCCCCTGTGCTACCTGCTATAGAAACGGAGGCCTCTGAAAGGGCGCTCAACTCTGAATATGCGTCGTACGCTATTATGGGAAGTGTACAAATGATCTCCCCTAATTCTGGGAGGAGGTCTGGTAAAAGAAAGAGGGTAACAAAGCTTAGGAGACAGTGACCGTGAACTGGCAGTGAGGACTGGTGATTCAGGAGCTCTGGGAGGCCGAGAGGCGTCTCACCTTCGGCGCACCTGTTCCAAGGAGCTTTCGCTAAAGTGGCACTTCCTGCCAGTTAGGGTGGTGGATTTCCAAGGTGCTGTCCCCCTCACCTGAGCACGCACAACGCAACAGACGCACCACGGATCAACCCGACTAGTACAAATCCCGGGCAACGTGGGTCGTCGTGACGAAACTCCCCAGGGCCGGTCCCAACATATGCCGACTGAATTAGCAGCAAAAGTGGATTTTAAACAGGTTTTAGGCAAAGCTGATAAATGCCTGACCAGACCTAAAACTGGAATGTCTCTGATAATGACGAGACACAAGCCAGTGCATCTGGCGAGCAAAATCCGCCTTCCCAGCCTTGAATAGAAGTTGCCATCTACCTTGGAAGAATGCACAATAGAACTCCCCTGAGTTAGCTCAGAGAATTTAACACCTGTTGCAATTTTCTCCAATTTAGTATATGAAGTAACAACACAGGCAGCAATTACCATAAAGAAAAACTTCAGGTGCAACAGCATTAGTTTAACAGCTGGGATCAAGTGTCAGCCCAGAATAACAAATTTCATTCATTTTATCTCCAGCGCGGGAGACATGCTGCTACTGGCTTTAATACTCAGGAATGTCTGTTGGCTCAACGACCCTGCAGAGCTCGGTGAGCGGGGCCGGCCTGCGACAGTTTAATTGGGCTGCTCGCGAGAACTCTATCTGGGGGCTCTAAGCAGTGGACGACAAACGAGCACAAAGCAGGGCTCGAAAAGGAGCACTCGTGATGGCAGGATCTCTCATGACACCGGCGTCGGGCTGGCTGCAGGGGACCGGAGGGAGCGCTGTGGCTGCTGCAGCCGGGAGAAAGGCAGGGTCACGGGAGCAAGCATTGATCTCGTATTGCTTTCTGGACACTGTGTCCTAGATCCGCTCCGAGACAGAATGACAGTTTTCGGTTTTGTGCTTGCAAGAGACAAGCCTGACCAGCACCAGCTCTGCCGTTTTCTGATCGTGTTTCCTTTGGGAACACGCCACCCCTCGATTTTTTTTTTTTTTTCAGATGAGGACATCCGCAGAAAAAGAGGGTTTGGGGCCAGTTCATCAGCCGTCTGTCTTCACTGCTCTAGACCTGGGAGACGAGGGGTTGAAACCAAGCACGACTGGGCCCTCTGGTTTTATCTCTGATAACTGAACCCACTCCTCACGGTCAGAGCTCCTGTCACTCGTAGTCAGTGTCTGTCATGACTGAGAAATGCTCCATGTCACGTTATACCAACAGAACCACCGCAGCACGATCGCCCCAGCACCGGAGGCAAGAAGATGGGGTGGGGGGCTCCCCCGGGCCGCGACGTCTAACGTTTTACGTGCTGACGCTGTCTGGGAGCGCGCCATAAGGGAAGTCCAGTGAACGGGGAGCTAAAACTTCATACCTCCCCTCCGTCGGGGGCTGCGGGCAACGTCGGAAGCGAAGGAAGCTGGCGGGGCCGCAGCAGGCGCGTGGATGCGCACGCGCTCCCATCTGTTTCCGATGTGGCTTGTGCACAAAACTCGCTTTCCCCCTGGCCTGGCGGGGCGTGAGTCACTGTCCCGGCGTCGCTAACCTTAGCAATGGAACTGCTCTCGGAACACAGGCTGACACGGTCACGATCAAACCGAAAGGCAAAGAGGCGGGCCGGCGGCATCTCTGACAGAGGATGACGCCGCCGCTCTGTCTGGGGTCTCGAGAGGGCTTCTGAGGAAGGGTGGGGGTGCCCCTGGCAGGCCCGCTCTGAGCACCGGCTCCTCGTTTCCAAGGCCTTCGACCTGCTCGTCCAGCCTCTCCGCCTCTCAGGTCTCCCATGCAGTGTGCACGGGGGTCTCCCCTGCACTCACCCCTGGTCTGCACCGGGGTCTCCTGGGCACTCACCCCTAGTCTGCCCAGGGGTCTCCCCGGCACACACCCCTAGTGTCCACGGGGGTCTCCCCAGTATTCACCCCTATGCATGGCTATGCCCCTGGGCCTTTGCACTTCTCCATTCCATTTGGGGGGCCTTTCCTCCACCCTCAGGGCCCGGCTCAGACACGGCCGGCTCTGGGGGTGTGGCTCTGACTCCCCTCAGGTGCTTCCTGCTCTCCTCGTGGCTAAGAGCTCGGGCTCTGGCGTTACACCCGGGAGTCTGAACCCTCGTCTGGCATGTACGCAGGTGGGCATGCGGTGCCTCGGCTTCCTCAGCTGTCAAACGGGGCTAACGGGGGTGTCTGCCTCACAGCGCTGTCCTGAGGATTAGATGAGACAGCCCGTGGTAACAGGTACGTAGGTTACACGGTTACAAAGCAGCATCCCGCACGGGACCACCGCTCCATCAATGCCTGCTGCGGTGACAGCGGCAGATGACATCACGTGGCTGCTGCTGGCATTCTCAAAGCGCTCTGTTTACATGAGTAACACGGAAGTATCAGAATCCCAGTTTGCTTTGCTTTACAGTGACTGGTTTCCACTTGGCACAGAGCTGTGGGCATGAGCGTACCCCGAGGATTTGTGAGAAAGGCAAACGCTCAAGCCCCACTCGGCAAGGGCCGGCAGCCTCCGAGTCCCAGGCCCACACGCTGATTCTGAGGACACCGGCTGAGGACTCAGCCTAGGGACCCGACCTCCTGCTCTGAAATCCCAGCTTCTTGGACTCCTCGCCCTGCATCCTCAGAAAAATTATTTGACCTCTTTTTGCCTTGCTTTTCCCCTCTTAAAATGAGGGATGTAAAAAATAAAAATAAAACAACTTAACGTTGTACTAGCTAAGTACGACTCGTACTCAGTACGGAAAAACGTACCTGGCCCAGAGAAGCATTCGATAACGACTAGCTAGTGCTGTCCCATCGAGGATCAGACGCGTTGATGATGATCCCCGGGAAGCACCCGGCTGCGTCAGTAGGCGTTCCGTAAGAGTGACGACATGTTCATCTGATTTTAAGCCTCCTGAGGGCAGAGGCCCTGCCTTCTTGGTGTCTGTGACCGCCCCCCCTGGAGCTCAGCCCGGGTTTTGCATCAAGCAGGCACTAGAAGGAGGTTTGCTGCCTGGAACTGTGCAGTGACTGTAGTGACACAAGCCAATTCGCTTTGGCTTCAGCGGCTTTCCCGAGGCCACCGGCCTGTGGGCCACTTGTCTTGTGCATGGATCTGTCCTTCCCAGTCTGAGGCTGCTTTCATTAAAGGTCACACCCCCTAAGCCTAGTAACTTTGGATTTAAAAATCATTTTGACTTGATATTTTACAGAGAACATGGCAGGCTTAGTGAGTTTAATCTGTCTCTCTCTTTTAATACACTGGGGGTGGGACACCTTTTCACCTACCTGACAAAGCTTTAAAAAAGCCTCTGCTTAGAAACAGACTCAGCCTGAAGCAGAATGTGAGAGCTGGCTGTGAGCTTTCCACGCTGGAGGGGGCAGCCCCACAAAGGGTCACAATTGCTCAGCACTCCTCTGCTACAAACCAAACTGGATCCGCAAGTTCATTTTCTTCTATTCCCCACCCTGGAGAAAATCAGAACCGGCTGAGGAAAAGAAATCCCCATCCTGCCAGTACCTGGCCTCCTCCGAGAGCTCTGCTTCACACTGATCCCTTAAAATAGCCAGGTCTACACTATACCGAGAGTATTATAAAGCTGGGTTTGCAGCAAAGCAATGAACTAACTTGCCTGAGAAAAGTTCCCAAGCTAGACAAGCGCCAGGACCATAATCGATAGTAAATGTTACCGGTTACTTTATTAGCAGAGACCAGGCTACTACATTTACTACAAATAAGATTCATGCAGCTAGTCCAATAGTCAAAACTGTAAATGTTAAGTTTATAAAAGTCTTCATTTTATCCAACAGCAGATAGGATTCCCTTGAACATATAAGCATAAGCTAGCCACCATTAACAGCTGGCCGGCGGCCCTGTCATCATCCCAATGGCAAAAAGAATGTGGTTTTTTTTTTTTTTTTTAATTGAAATCTAATAAATAAATGAACAAATTCCATATCCCGATGACTGTTTCTTCTACCGTTTCTTGTAACAACAGGTTACTGGTGATCTGAGATTTTTTTTTCCCCCTACTTCTCGTACTGGGAACTTAGAGGGCAAGAGAATTGAATAAGTTATCTTTTGACCCATGGGAGCAAATCAGGTAAATCCAGGTAATAAGGCGAGAAGCTGAAATTATAGTGGGATGAAAATAATTCGTGTTTCTCTCCAAAGGCATTATCACTATCAAATTGGACATAATCCTATGGCCAATACAATCCCAGGGGGAGGGTCACAGACCGATTCCAGGGCTCCTTGAGAGCAGACCACGGGGGTCAGGGACACGGACGACAACCCCCCACGCGGTCCAGGAGTAACCGCTTCCTGGAGCCCCGCGACGAACCATGAAGAATTCAGACAGGACAGTTTCAGATTTCAACGCGCCGCACTCCGAAGAACAAAAATGAGCTATGTTCACCCACCCGAGTGAGGAAAGCGCATCGCGAAGGTTTTTCTAATGCCGAAACAGTACATTGCCAACTGTTCCTGTCAAATCGTGGTTTAATTACCTTGGCCCCCGTGCCTCTTGTAATCACCTGTCATTAGCAACAATGCCTGCATCTGTTTACACGTCTGTCAGAACCGCCAGCCCGGCTGAAGTCAGGGGAGAAGGAAACTTTTATTGGGATATGGCCTCGGTGGAAAAAAGGTCACCTTTAAAGCTGACCTACCTGCACCCAAGGCCACCACCCAGAAGATAACATAAGGAAAGGAACCCCTGAAACAAACATCTAAATAGCAGAGACACGAATTTTAAATAGGATTGTTCAGAGGTTCTAAGACCAAAGAGGAAACTGTTGGGGTTTCATGGCTGTATTACGCCTCTTTTCTGGCATTTCTGCTTGACTCTGGGAAAACCACGAGTGACGACGCATTTGTTCTACGTTCCAAGGGCTCCAGAGTCTTTCCACCCCGGTGCCCTCCTCAACCCTACAAGGTCACACCTGGCACCGCCTTCTTCCATTAATTCTCCTCTCCTCCTCTGGGGTCCAGGTCTGCCTTTCCTACCACTTAGTGGCTGCCACTGCCAACTCTATCTGAGAGGATATTTTCCCAAAGACTGGCTTCATTAATAGGCCACAACCTCCCTAGAGACCTCTTTCTTCCTCACATCTCTAAAAACAAACACACAGCTCTTTTCCATTGTGATATGTTAGCACATAAAAGAGAGGAGAGAGACAGACAGACAGAGACAGACAGAGACAGAGACAGAGAGAATCATAGGCCTATTCAAAAGCTTACAGTGTTTTTAGTTTAGCGGTTAGTGATTTTGAAGTTCTGATTCTCTTCTAACATGCTGAAGTGCTCTGAGTTTAGTTTTTTAATTATTTAACTATTTAATTTTCTCCGAATTCTATAAAACGGAGATAATGGTACTCGACCTTTGTATGATTTCTAGGAGGAATAAACATGAAAATACAGATAAAGTGTCACCACATGGTAGATGATCAATACTTCTTGGGCTCCATTTTGATTCCTTCTTTCCATAAAAACTTTCCCAACTTATAATGATTACTTATTGCAAAGAGCTCACGATTTATTTATGGTTAAGGCCACTTAATTTGGCATCCCTCACAGTCAATCATGAGTCTGTTTTCTGACAACCGCACTAACACCTTGATTAGAAGACCAATCACAGCACTGGACACAGAGTAGAAACTTTCAAGAGTCTGTAAATGGAATCTGGGTTCATTTTTAATCGGAGTCGACAAACACCACGATGGGGTGAAAGCTTCGCCCCTGCCCTGAGGTCTGAGCCCTCCAGCCTCTCCAGAGTCACCTCACTTCTCCCCTTCGGCCCCTGTGCTCCAGTCAGGCTGGCTGGTTCATTCCCCCGCTTCTCGGCTCAGCGGGGTTCCCTCGGAAATTAATTGGGGTTCCCTCGGAAATCTCTAAAAGGCTTTGTGCCCCTCCACGATTGCCCACCTGTCCCTCCTCTCCACAGTACTTATTTCTAGCATTATCTTATATATGTTTGTTTTCAGTCTCTCTCCTGGCACTAGACTATAAACTCCACCAGCACAAGAAATAGGCCATGTTTTTTTGTTCATCCTGTACCCCCCATGCCAGGCTCATAGTAAGTGTTCACTAAATACTTGTTGAATGAATGAATGGCACTTCGCTTTCTTCTTAACCACCCATCTTCATGCTACTGACGAGTTAAGACACAAATTAAGGACCCACGAGATTAATGCCAGACTCCAATCTCGCTAACGCTTAAAGAAATGCTTTATAGCATAAAACACCCCCGAACTGGCCGAGCGCTGGTGGAAACATGAAAAGCCTTCTTACTAACCCTATCGGAGATGGTGATAACCTGGGGAAATTAGGTTTCTGGCCTAAAAAGAAACCCACCGAGGACTCAGAAATGAATCAGGTCTTCACATAACATCTCTCTGACCCTCAGACATGCCTCTCACTCTCACTCCTGATTGGCCAAGTCTACGGGCCCTGCTGTGATCAACGCCCCTGGCTGTACCTCCTGGGCTCAGCATCCTGTAAGCACTGCCGTGAAGGCTGAGGGAGGCCTCTTTCTTGCACCGTCTGAAGTTTTGAGAATTTTAGCCCTTCCTCTAATCTGTAACCATACCAGGGCCCTTCCTGAATGCGCACCCTCTCTGGAGTCCTGCACTGACTTATTAGGGCGGCCTACCTCCCTTTGACCTTCTTTCCTATCTGACTTTAACCTTCATTGATCAGTATGTTTAGTGATAATTATCTCAGGGCTGGTCAAGGTGCATCATCTTACCTTAAATGACAAGCTAATGCTGTTTTCTTCTCAGAAAAGGTTCCAAAACCTATCCACCCTCTGAGGTAGGTTTAGGAATAAAAGTCATCCTTCTTTTCGAATGAAAGACCCATCCACAGGTTGTCATGTTTCTAATACGTCCCTTAAAAGAAGATTATTTCTTTGCACCACAGAGAAATCAGAGAACCCTGAATTTCCCTGGGCGGTGATTTCAACACCTCTAGTTACTAAATCCTCATTCTTAAGATACGGTCAAGTAGGTCCATTTTTCTCCCTTTTCCTTCTCTCTTTTATGTCTCAAAACGGGTAGGAGAGAGAACTGAACCTTCTTCACATATATCAACAATCTATGGACACCTCTCTTCCTTGACAAGCAATGAAGCCAGCTCCTGGGCACTGTTCTTTTCGGTGGGACTCAGCCTTCATTATTAAGTTTGAAGCTAGGAATGAAAAAAAGAAAGCAATTATTTTACAGATGTGCTTTGGGGACAGCTACTAAAGCATATTTTACTAGTTAAAGATGGTAAAAGAAATCAGCCGTGGCTGGCACCACCAAACATTGTTTCAGAAAAATGCACTATGGAGAACTGACACCTTACCTATAATTTTAAAAGATTTGCTCATTTAAACCAACCGGCAGCATTTGCTGCCACGTAATGGAGAAATTCACAGGATACTGGGCCCCTCATGGCTTCTGTGGCTATAAAAGCCCCTTCATGCTGGATTTTTTATATTTGGTAAATTAATAGTTTACTGTTCCAAGTTTCCTACGTGTTTATATTATTGCTTTTCTAACATAAAAGTTTGCAGTTGTTATGGAAACATATGGTAACATTTGCTGCTAAATTTTAAAATGCATTTTCTACCCCTGTTACACACCTGAAATGAAGCCAAAAACTCTCTTTGCTTTACATTAGAGTGAAATTCAAACTGGTCTGGGTGACTATAAACGGTTACTGTTTGTCTTGGCTCCTACCTGTATCAGATTTAGACTGAGGAATCTTAGGGAAGAAATTACACGGGATAAAATGGATATTTCTAAATTACAAGGCCTGCAATTCCAGTGGCTCCAAATATCAGCTTTCTGTTTCATCTCAGACAGCCAGAAAGAAATTGGGGAGGGTTGGACAATAAAAGATCGACAACATTTACTTTCCAGAGCCAAAAGCTTCTTGTTTTGATTATAGTGGAGGAGGAGGCTGTAGGTCCTGATCAGTTAAGTCTTGTTAGCAAATTAAATGGCTGTAGATTACACGAGTACGAGACATGAGTTTTAGCCCCTGGTTTCCAGCTGAAATGACAAAAGTATGAATTCTTTCAACCCATTCTGTTCTCCAGTTTTCCTCTTCAAGCACCTCACAATTCTCAAGTAAGTGTTCGTGATCATCCTTGGTCCACGTGGAGGCTGGCTGGGAAGTGTTCATCGGACGGGTTTTCTACGTGGCCCATTTACCCATTTCTCCATATCTTTACACTTCACCCATGTGAAGTTGCCTCGTGCAGTGAAACTAGTCACAAACACCGCTGCGAAAAACTAAGCACTGGGGCTCAGAAAACTATCAGGTGAGAAAGGCAGATGAGATTTCTTGCCCGTTTGAGCATTTTTCTAGGGCTTTCAAGCAAGATAAACCAAGAGTCGCAGAAGAACTGCTAACGTGTGCATTCGGGCTTGGCCTGGGCGCCGGGAGACCTAACTCCCACCTGTATCTTGGTCCTGTGGGCTGTGTTGCTATAGTCATTCTCGCGCATTTGTTTGTTAAGAGTCGAGATTAATTTTCACAGGTTAACTCTGTCTTTTCCCTCTGGGAAAATAAGCATGCTATTTGCTGAGGAGTTTCACGCTAAGTTTCAGGCAAGATTAGATGTTATTTATGAATACTTGAAGTGAACGGGGAAAAGAATTATGATGCTTTTCTAAGTACAAAAACATGGGAGAGTGCCAAAGATTTTTTTGCTCCATAGACCCTTAAACAGGAAGAAACATTCGGGAGGATTCTATGGCAGCGACTGAAAAAAATAAGTCCTCCTCCACTCCCTTTTTTAAAAATTTATTCAAATAAAAAATATCCAGTTCTAAGGCATATCGGTTCTGGTATACATCCGGAATGCTATCTAAGAAAGCCAAGGGCTCACAATACAGACATAGCAAGGGCCAATCAGCATGTAGGTTGGAGCCCTCGCAAAGCATGATGGCTGCATGATTATATTCCATGTAGTGATATATGTAAATAAGACACGCAGATTATATACTATTCACATAATATGTTATTATGTGCCATGTTGCATGTTCTCATGTTTCTCTACCTTTCTTCTTCTTTAGAAAACAGACAGATGGTAATATTTCTTAACTCATCAGAACGAAGAAAAACACAGTGATTAAAAAGAAGGCACCAGGACCTCATGCCTGGGCTCAAGTCCTGGTTTGGCCCATTGCGACCTGTGCTATCTTAGATTCCTTAGTTTTATCCTCTTCTGGGCCTTAGCTGCCATGACTGTAAAATGAAGATAAAAGGGGCACTTCCTTCGGTGGGTCGGCACGAAGAGTAAATGAGGACACGGGAGTGGAACGCTTAGAACGGGACCTGGCGCAGGAAAGATTCAGGAACAGTCAGCTGCTATTATCGACTGTGATGACAACTACCTTCATGACCAACATCACTATGATCGCGATACAGATTCTTGACCCCTTCAGCGTGTGAGGCCTGAGCTTTCTAAACTCTGATGATGCGATTTTTAGTGATAGCCACGGAACCACCACATTATTACACTGCTAGCATTTTTCTTTAAATCGACTTAAAATTTTTTTAAAAAAACTTACAGGCTGACTTCAAGTCTCTTGTTCTCAATATTATTTGAGAACCATGGATCCACATGCGTTATTATGCTTTTCTAATCTGAAGCAAAACTATATAACTCCTGAAAGAGAAAGTACCCATCAGTGTATTACAAAATCCTCTCAGGTGTCCCCAGGAGCATGTGCGGGGGCCTCTGAGCTAGGCCTTGGCACGTTTCCGAAGGACCTACGTGTGCGTGGACAGTGAGACGTTTTAGACTGGACAGCAACCCACCACCACACGCACCCGCGTGGCCAACACACAGCCTTGTCCAAGGGCTGAACACGGGTGACCGGGATGAAGCTGATTCACTTAGCACGTCTTCAGGTCTGAAGCCTGTCTCAGTGCTGAAGGGCTGCAAATCACTCCCTTTCATCGGCTAAGTTCCCCGTAATGTGAGCGCTGCTGCTGGTGGGGAGACCGCAGACAGGGTGAGGCCCTCGTGAAAGAGAAAAAGACACCGCATCCAGAGGCCTCGTCCAATCTCTGCAGACCGGATTAAATGAATTCTGACCCCTGTGCTAACCCGTTTTCATGTGATACATTTGGTACAAGAAAAGATTAATTACTTATGAAAAACAAGCTAACATCTCTACAGCAAATATATTATCGCTATATGGAACAGGACATAAAGGTTTGTGCCTGCATCATTAGCTCAGCTATAATAAATGAGACACTCTATGTGATGTATAATATGGTAAAGAAAACACAGCTGTTTGCTTCTGTAGGCAAGTGCATAGGTGCACTGCACCTGAGCCTGCAGCCACTTAATAACCCCCCACAACAAAGCTGCGTCACTCGGCACGGTGATGGCTGAAGACCATTATCCATGGATAATTAACTATGTCAGGACGCTGAGGTCCTAACATGAGGTCCTCATAATTCCCCACTAAGGGAAAGACAGTAAAACATTATTATAATGTATTACTAATATTTAATAAAAAGACTGTTCTATTTGTGTGTTATTAATGTGAGCTGTGAGTTACAGCAGCATTTGAATTATTATGACTTCTTGCGAGCATTCTATCACTCGAAGGGCAAAGCAGCCCTTTGAGCTTAAGAGCCATAGAGAATGACTTCCATTTGGGATTAAGATTTTAAAAACGTATTTGCACTTTGTTCTGTTTATTGTCCCTCTGGTCACACGAACGTATCTATGGCGGACGTTTGTCACTGGAAAAGACATCGCCAGAATGACCAATCTTAGGGATGCTCAAAGTCGCACACTTGTAAAACATTTCCACTGCCCTCGCGTGATCTTTAGAGGGGGCCATCGTATCTTGGTCATCTGGAGAGTCTCCCCTGTAACATAAAGTATTAACGTTTCTCAGTCACAAGGCTTTGTGAGGCTAGAAGACAAAAGCCCTCTCCATCTATTCAGACGACTTCCCACTGTGTGGGGCTGTTCTCTACCTCATAATTAAAATAGCACCTGAACAGGACCATCTGTGAGCGTGGATTAAGTCTTTACAAATTGTGAATATCCCTCCCTTTTTTTTTTCCTTCCTGTCAAATGCTTCTAAACCTCATACATATTTTGTGTGACATACCAAAAAAAAAAAAAAAAAGCTTAAATAAACTTTTACACCCCTCTCAAAAAAGAAAATGAAAGTAGGGTGAATATGTCGCTCTTCACTGCAACCTTCCACGCGTCAATAAAATCATCAAATTAATGTACAGCTCTGTAATTTGCTCAAAGAATGAAGGGACTGTCTGTCTTTGCTCTGTTTCTAGGATTCTGTCAGTTTATGGGAACCCAGAGACACAGTTTGCCACTTAATTTTCCTCTTCCTTTTTCAAACATGCACATTTTGGAAAAGACATTATTTATACAAAAGGCTGCCAGCGCGTTGGGTTAGGATGGATTTGGATACACAGACTATTTCACAAGCGAGTCTTTTTTTAACCCAAATAAAGTCTCTTTGGGAGTTCTTTGCACAAACTGCAAATCCATAAATGCAGAGATTATCAACATTGATACAGACCTTTCTTCCAGAATGTTTTTCTGACCCGACGTTAACTTTACATTAGAAATTCATGTTTCTTTAGAAATGCTGGCTTATTTTGGTGAAACGCTTCCTTTGGTACCGTTGGGGCTGCAATGGCGACCTGGATCCACTCTAATAATCCTTACGAAATATTTACAACGCAATTTAACCGCGCATGCATAACAGCAGACTTTGGCGGCAGCCAACGTTTAGGCTTACCTTTTTATTTTTATTAAAGGAAAGAAATTGTTGTTACGTTTTCCTCTTCGTCGGAAGGGCAAACCCACGTGTTTAACAACTCCCCGACCACACCCCCATGAGGCCACTGCTTTGGGGAGGTACGACTAGACCATCGTCCTGACCACATGACACGTCTATGCCGTGGGAAGAGAGCTGGGTTCTCCCACAAAGGGCCTGGGA
>NW_011888832.1:2920908-2925700 GCF_000151845.1 Pteropus vampyrus
ACAGACTATTTCACAAGCGAGTCTTTTTTTAACCCAAATAAAGTCTCTTTGGGAGTTCTTTGCACAAACTGCAAATCCATAAATGCAGAGATTATTAACATTGATACAGACCTTTCTTCCAGAATGTTTTTCTGACCCGACGTTAACTTTACATTAGAAATTCATGTTTCTTTAGAAATACTGGCTTATTTTGGTGAAACGCTTCCTTTGGTACCGTTGGGGCTGCGATGGCGACCTGGATCCACTCTAATAATCCTTACGAAATATTTACAACGCAATTTAACCGCGCATGCGTAACAGCAGACTTTGGCGGCAGCCAACGTTTAGGCTTACCTTTTTCTTTTTATTAAAGGAAAGAAATTGTTGTTACGTTTTCTTCTTCGTCGGAAGGGCAAACCCACGTGTTTAACAACCTCCCCGACCACACCCCCATGAGGCCGCTGCTTTGGGGAGGTACGACTAGACCATCGTCCTGACCACATGACACGTCTATGCCGTGGGAAGAGAGCTGGGTTCTCCCACAAAGGGCCTGGGAATGAGCCACAGACTCAAGGGTGTGGGACGAGAACTGGTGACCACCATCAGTGGTGTCCCTGCTTCTCCCTCCCGAGACTCGAACCCTTCCTCAGATTCAAAACCGCCAACATTTTTGCAGACACCCTTTTCATGGTGACGATGAGTACCGCATACACCTCATTCACTTTTAAAAACTCTCGTGTGTTTTCTCTGTAAAAGGAAAATGAAAAACTGCCCAGTGAAAGGCAAAAAATAAAAATAAAAAATACACACAAACATTTCCTCCAAGCAAGAACCCACCTGGAGCAGAACGGTGCCACCAGGTCACCGAAGGCAGTCTCCAGATTGCATTCTGGTCTCTCGCCCAAGGTCATTGCCTCTATTCCTGAGCGGTGCGAGGTTATCTGTGGACACCTGAGTTTTTAATCTCTTGTCTGAATTCACTAGCAAACGCGAAAAGATCCAAGTATCATGCTGTTATCATCGAAAGCTCAGGAGAACACCTCCTTGAGAAAGCCCAGTGCCTCTTTGCGCAACATTTTACCACTGCAGGTGCCTGCTGACCCCTCAGAACCAGGTCCCGTCCTCCGTTACGCAGCCAGGCGTAATGGTCTTGGGCGCCCTTGGTACCAAAGCTACTCTGTGTGTAAATACACACAAAAAACACTCTGAGAAGTACGAGGAGGAATCGCCAGCTCAGGGGCCAGCTCCCTTGCCTCCCAGAGTGCTCGACCTGCCACTTCGGCCAGCGCCGTCTGCGTGCGCTTCGCTCAGCCTTGCGCTGGGACTCATGCGTGCAGGCATACTTCGTAAGGCACCCTCTCTGACTTTTCTGCCACCGCCTGTTTCCGATGCTTCTAGAAGCTGCCACGCTTAGCACAGCTCCCAATTCTCAGAGGCCTCCCTCAAAGCTTTTAAAGCGAGCGTAACATGCAGAATTTCAAATGCAGAACCAACAGCAGAAAGAGCATTTACGGTCACTATACAAACAAGCTAAATGAAAGACTTGTGTTCAGTCATTAAAAATATTAATCTCAAGGCCCGAGGGTGGAACCGTAAAGCTTCTACTTCACGTGAAGAAACAGAAAAGGAGTGTGTTCATCATCCCAGTAAGATCGTCTGCTAATTTATTTAGCGGGCGATTTTAGAGAGCACTTGTTCACAGTGAAATCTCACCTGATCAGATTATATGAAAAATAACAGCCACAAACAAAATGCCCGTTTGAGCCAGGGCTCTTGGATGACAGAAATCACCGCCACGCGCCACCCTGGGCCCTCCACTCTCGTGGCCTCCGGGACCGGAGTTAGTTATAGATAGAGTCATCTCTCCCACACTCTGCAGACGCTGCCGAACGTCACGCCAACAGGAGGAGGAAAGGTCTCCGGATCTGCCTACCTACAACAAGTCTCTGTAAAGTAATGAATACAGACAGCTTGGGGACCATCCACCTGCGCTGCCTGCCGCTTCCCGCCTGCAAAGCGAAACCACCGGGGACTGGCAGAAGCTACCTGTCTGACAGGGCCAGGACAGACTTTCTCCTCAGTGACAGCCTGGGCCTACCCTCTTAAACTTGACCCACCATAATTCCTTCACAGTGCAGCCGCGAGGCAGCTGACAGTAGCAGCTGCAGCTCCTAAGCGAGATGGATGGAATTTTCATAACTAGTTCCCCAAGTTACATTTTACCTTCAAGATAATTTATGAGCTGCTCCGGAGCCTTGAAGAGACAATATGCTTGCCATAAAATTAACTGTAACAGTCTTGTAGGTTATAATTAACACTGGGAGGGTAGCACCAACTAGATGAAACACAGGGTATAATTGATGGTGAAACTGGAAACGAAGCGAGCTAACAATATCATTCCTGTGCACGCCGCCTTAGCAAAACCGAGGCTTTCTGAGGGTTCGTTGCCAGCGCCTTCCAGGGCCCAAGTTCTGGTAGGGAAGAGGCCAGAGCTGGGCGGGGGTGAGGGGTGGTGGTTTTGCTGGCAAGGCCACGGGGCACCTGGACGGATCCAGAGACTGTCGCCAGTCTGGAAAGAACGGCATGCTGGACCAAGAGCCTAGCCGAGCATCTGGCATCACGCTTCCTGCAGTTCACGCCGAGCCCTCCGCAAGCCTGCCTTGTAGACGTGACTTCATCTTCTCAGAAAATAGCGTCCTTCTCAGGGAGAAAAAGATATGGAAGAAAGACAGACAATCAGAGCTTCCAAAATGCCCTTCAAAGGGTTATGATGTTCACAGCAGAACGTGAGCATCTCGACCTCACCCAGATGGGCGTACCTAAAAACTTAAGATGGTCCGCTAAACCTCAAGGCTTATTAAACGACAAAGCGTCCATCTGAGCACCCCGTCCAGAGGCGAGTGTGGGGAGAAAACATCTGGACAGTCGTGCCGACCGCTCCCATCTTAAAATATTCAACTATCCCTTTCGCGCATGGATACTAAACAGTTTGAATGATACCCCTCCAAAAGTACCAAATATTCTAAACACGTGGGACTCACTCAGATAATTCTAGTAAGCAATGTTAAGGTGATTGACCTATTTTTTTTATTTGTTTTTTTTTGTTTGTTTTTGTTTTGTCCTGGGACAAGATACTGAAGATCGTTCTGATAAATGATGCAACAGTGTCCCCTACAGGCCAGGAGAGCTGTTCCTTAGTACCACCCCCCCCGCCCCCGCCCCCGTTACATCCTCAACTAAAAGCCAGAGTTAAACTCTGATGTGGAATCTGGAATAGACATTACAGAGTAAATTTGCAAAATATACTTGGGACACCCCAAGATAGAATAAAATGACTACTGTTCATGTGTGGCGAACTGTTTCCTAGATATAAACAGCTGGGGAGGAACCCATCACGGAGGAGATAAACGCCACCCCTTCTTCTACTCAAATCAGCCTTGAATAACCCAGCCCCCAAATGACTCCATTTGGAGGATTTAGAGGTTCTTGGAGGCTAAACTTTGATGCTCTCCCTTGCACCCCCACTCTCCCATCTTCTAAAAGATTGTAACCAATATAAAAGAAATGGCATAGCTATAAAGGTAATAACTTTCTTTTAAAAGAGTTACGGTAAGGGAAATTTATTTATAAAGCAGGACCTGGAAATTCTTTCCTTTAGAGAGAGATGCCCCCACATCTAAACAGTGTGAAACATGTGTAGGTACCAGAGGAGATAAATCTTTAGAGGTCCAAGCCCACCTGTCTGCACCCTGGGAAGGATCCTGGGAGGACTCTGAGCCCAATATCATGAGACTGAGGCGAAGCACCCAGTGATCATGGGCCCTGTCACTGTTCTGGGGGAGGCCACACAGTGGAGGTCTGAGCTGGGCTATCCCGGCTTAAATTCCATCTCCACTCCTTATTGGTTGTGTTGCTTTGAGCGAGTTACTCTTATCTCGTGAAGTGTTAAAAACTCGGGCACTTAGTTGAGTTCTCAATAAATGTTAGCTATTATTACGAAAATCAGTACAAGGGCAGTGGAGGCAGAAGCCAACAGGAGGAACATCTACCCTACCTTCAGCTGCAACGTGGGACCTAACCCACAGGGCTGCACCTTGTCAGAGCCGGAAGGCGTCTTCCAGATCACCTGGATCAAGCCGATTCTTTCTGAGATGAAGTCGCTGAGATCCAGTGCCTGTGACATGCCCAGCATCTACAGCCAGCTGGCGATAGGACTCGAACTGGAGTCCAGGCCCCCGTCTGGCCCTTCTCCGTGACAGTGCCTAGCGCAGGGCCTGGAAGAGGATGAAATCCAGCTCCATCGAGTGCTTCACCAGTGCAGTAACATCGTGCCCCTGACATGAGGCTGGGATTGAGCATGAGGCACGCTCTCAAAAGAGAGGCCAGTCTGGTTATGAGGCTAGGTTTATTCCTGACTTTTTTGTTTTGATCTGAAGACAGAGAATTATTTTCATTGAACATCCAGGATGTTATAGGTACTTGCTCTAGGTGTTCGACGTGCAACCCCTTAATCAGCCCTATGAACTCGGTTCCATTATTATTATCCTCGGGCAAGTTACGAATGAGAAAGCTGAGGTTCAGAGGGGCTAGGTAGCTCATCTTGTGACAACCTGTAACTGTAACTTGCTTGAAGTTATAGAAGTGGGTCCGAGATTCAAACCTGATTCATGCTCCCAACATCGACATCATAATAATGAAACTGCTTTGAAGAAAATCCTAAAGACAAAAATCTCCCTCTCACTATTTAACAATGAGAACTGGACTCCCCAGAGAGAGAGTAGCCCAGATCTTATCCTATAACCCAGGATCATAT
>NW_011888832.1:2925750-2943682 GCF_000151845.1 Pteropus vampyrus
GGAGGCCACACAGTGGAGGTCTGAGCTGGGCTATCCCGGCTTAAATTCCATCTCCACTCCTTATTGGTTGTGTTGCTTTGAGCGAGTTACTCTTATCTCGTGAAGTGTTAAAAACTCGGGCACTTAGTTGAGTTCTCAATAAATGTTAGCTATTATTACGAAAATCAGTACAAGGGCAGTGGAGGCAGAAGCCAACAGGAGGAACATCTACCCTACCTTCAGCTGCAACGTGGGACCTAACCCACAGGGCTGCACCTTGTCAGAGCCGGAAGGCGTCTTCCAGATCACCTGGATCAAGCCGATTCTTTCTGAGATGAAGTCGCTGAGATCCAGTGCCTGTGACATGCCCAGCATCTACAGCCAGCTGGCGATAGGACTCGAACTGGAGTCCAGGCCCCCGTCTGGCCCTTCTCCGTGACAGTGCCTAGCGCAGGGCCTGGAAGAGGATGAAATCCAGCTCCATCGAGTGCTTCACCAGTGCAGTAACATCGTGCCCCTGACATGAGGCTGGGATTGAGCATGAGGCACGCTCTCAAAAGAGAGGCCAGTCTGGTTATGAGGCTAGGTTTATTCCTGACTTTTTTGTTTTGATCTGAAGACAGAGAATTATTTTCATTGAACATCCAGGATGTTATAGGTACTTGCTCTAGGTGTTCGACGTGCAACCCCTTAATCAGCCCTATGAACTCGGTTCCATTATTATTATCCTCGGGCAAGTTACGAATGAGAAAGCTGAGGTTCAGAGGGGCTAGGTAGCTCATCTTGTGACAACCTGTAACTGTAACTTGCTTGAAGTTATAGAAGTGGGTCCGAGATTCAAACCTGATTCATGCTCCCAACATCGACATCATAATAATGAAACTGCTTTGAAGAAAATCCTAAAGACAAAAATCTCCCTCTCACTATTTAACAATGAGAACTGGACTCCCCAGAGAGAGAGTAGCCCAGATCTTATCCTATAACCCAGGATCATATATAGATTTCTCCCTCATCGCTCGTAGTTAGAGACAAATAGCCCCTATCCACTTGTAGCCGACGCAACTTCCCAATGCAGCAGGATTCCCCCTCAAATGGCTGGGCACACGTAACGAGACTCACATAAGAATACTTCAAGAGAACCCGCCATGTTCTTCCCCAGAATGAGGGTTTGTTTGCATGGAATCCTGATGTAACCTCATGCACAGTATTTATTGTGCAATATCGTATAATATATTTCTCCTACTCAAGTGTTACTCATTTCTATAAACTCATGGGCCACAGACGTGCCTAGTACCGGGTAGGCCCTCAGTAAGTGTTTGTGGAATCAACAGAAGACTGACTGCTCACCCCAGTAACCATAACCACCATTTATTAAAGGCTGGAGTCCATTATCGCATGAAATACACATGATGACATCACAACACCTATGAGATAGGCACGGTTTCTCTGGCTCCCTCTTAAGAGATATTTGTGAATATCATGTGGCCTGGATTTAAGCTTTTTCCTTAAAGTGAAGGCCTTTTGGGTGACATTTTTGTTGTTGTTGTTACTGGGAACCAGGGTGCAGATCACCTCAGGAGAAATTAATAGTGTGAAGTCCCAAGGGTGGTGTCCCCCGGGATGGCGGTGTCCCACAAACAACTCACGAACACGGGCAACTACAACCGCAAGTGTCCTAACAGGTGGCCACTCTATGACGAAGGTCGGAAGAGAAAATTGTGTATCTTTATCTCAACCGAGCGACTGTATTTTGCCTCTGCTGAGTACTGTTGAGATGCAGGACGTGGCAACGACATACGCTTCTTTAAAAGAAAATGTTTGGAGGACCACTTAGAAAAAAGAGTTCCGGTCTGTCATAAGAGCATAACGTCCATGAAAGAGGAATTTCCATCCATTTTCTTCACTGCTGTGTTCCCGGTGCCTGGAACAGTGCTTGGCAAATGGCAGGCACTTACTAAGTATCTACTGAATAAATAAATGAATGAATTGATGTTTTCTCAAAAAGTTTAAGAAGCACTGCCGGTAAGAAACAGCCAGCAACCAAGCACAGCCAGAAACCTGCCAGGAGCAGAGCTCGCTCTGAAGTCTGTGTGTTGATCTTATAAATAAGATGCGCACAAGTCAAGTGGCTTTTGTCCCCCATAAAATCGTTCAAATAATGACAGTAACAACGGTAATAACACATTAATAGCACTTGACTCCTTAAGATACAGTTGCTGTACCTTGGAAAAAAAGGGTAACCCCATCTCCAGACTCATTTAATTCTTGCTTTAAATTTATACAATGTTTCAATTCCTACACATTTATGAGGAGGTTTTATGGAGTTATCGGGTTTTATGGAGTAATCTGGTTCAGAGACACAGAGGATGTTCTTCTGCTAACGGTAGCAGAAAGCAGAGACTACGATTATTAGAGATGGAACAGATGCATTAAAAACAAAAGGCATCGGTGGCAACCCGCAGGCCAGTGCCTCCTCGCAGCTCCCCAGATCCCCAGACTCGTCTTCGCCTCCTCCTCATGCTCACCCCAAAGGTGCAAACAAACCCACCCGGGAGCAATGGTCAGCTACTGAACTGTGCATGCCGCAGCTCCTAGCTCCCCACTGCCTCTGCCAGGAGAAGCAGCCGCTCTCTCTAGCCTAAGTGACGGCAGTAGACATGGTCAGATGACTCACTCACACGTAGTCTCAGAAGATAATTACATCAGCCTCATCATCTCGCGACCCATTCTCAAGGCCGGTGATTCTACTTTTTGTGATCACAATTCCCCAGGACGGAAATCAAATCTGGGCCCAAACGCCGAGTCACCAAGGCTGACTGATGCTCACCGCTGCACTGATATCATTAAAGCCACATCGAGACGTGAGCAGGTAACCGGCAAAGAGGAGCTGCCTGGAGCAGGTTAAATAGGGACTGAAAGCCACGCTGAGCCCCAGCTTTGCCCCTCCCGGCCTGACACCCATGCCCTGGCTCAGAGGAAGGACCCTAAGGAGGGCTTTCTCCTCCCCATTCTTCCTGTTCTCTCCCCGTTCTATCTCACTTCCAAGAAGGGCAGGCGATCAGGAGCGACGGGCTCGGGGATGAGACCGTGGAAACACGGAGTCGGGTACGTGCATCACGCGTGTCGGTTACTCCCTCCCGTAACTTCCGCCAAACTCTAGGTTCCCTCGCAGAAGACTCTGCCGCTGAGCTCACCATCTTTCCGCTTCCCACAGTGCCGCAGACAAAGCCGAGCGAAAGGGTGCACGCCGGCGGCCGCGTCGCTGACCGTCCCCCGCTCACCTCGACACTTCCCAACACTCCCAGCTCGGTTCCTTGTACGTAACAAATTCTCCAAAAATAAGTTAATTCGGGGCCAACTTGTCAGTTTTGCATATAATTCAGGCCTGCCAGGGAGCAAAGGGGGACACCGGCTCCCCACGGAGAAAATCCAGCACGCCAGCCTTCGATCCGGAGTCGACCCGCACGAGAGATTTGCACAAACTGATTTACCTGTCGTACCCAGAGCAGAGTTCTGAAGCTGATGCGCTTAGAAAAGTAAATCCTACTCGTGACACGATACGGACTGGAAGTAGACTCTGTAACAAAGATATGCAAAGGGGACCCACCCCGGAGGTGAGTGGTGATGGCCGGGGTTGTGGAGAATGGAAGGGTGGTCAACAATAAGATGGCTGTGTCACTTGGCCAGAAAAAGTGCTGACTTGGCAGGGTTTTTTTTTTTTTGAGCCACTGAAGCTCAATACGGGGAAGAAATGTATATAACACCATCCAGGTCTAGACAGCTACTTATAGCTGGAAGGAAGTAGTTCTAAATGCTTTTCTAAGAAGCTGCCATAAACATTTCTTTAAACAGTTCTCAGCACCACTGTAAGGTTCACCGGACCCGAATGAAGTTGTCTACTACGGGAATCGGAGTAAGTCCCGTTTGAGCCTAGCAATCGAGGAGCTGGGAGTGGACAGACTTTCCATTTAATCGGGCTACATTCCTGGCCGGCGTGCAATGCTTGGAGACGCTGTAACAAAAGAAATGTAAGAGAATGCAGAAGACATACGTAGGGGGTCTCCAGAAACAAATCGGCTGGGCCACACGCGAAGAAATAAAGGGCACAGCTGCGTTCTCATGACAAAGCCATTTGGAACTCCGTCGGTCCAACGAGCCAAGTACAAGTCTGCCATGTTTGGAAAACTCCTAATAGAAAACGAATGGTCTTAAATAAGCACATGAAAAGATGCTCAGCATCACTAGTCATCAGAGGAATGCAAATCAAAACCACAATGGTACCACTGGGATGTACATAATATAAAAAAATGATAAGTGTTGCCAAGGCTATAGAAATATTGGAATCTTTGTGTACTACTGGTAAGAATGTGAAATGGTGCGGCGGATGCAGAAAATAGCCTGGCAGCTCCTCAAAAGCTGAACACATCGTTACCATGTGACTCTGCAACTCCATTCCTGGGTAAACACTCAAAGGGAGGGAAACCTGCACGTGAATGTTCGGAGCATCCGTCTTCGTAATTGCCAAAAAGTGTAAACAGCCCAGATGTCCATCAACTGGTGAACGAATGATGAATGAAAATGCGGTATATCCACGCAGCGGAATATTACTAGGCAAATAAAAAGGGATGAAGTACTTACATGCTACAACATGGATGCACTTTGAAAACGCTAAGCTAATGAAAGCAGCCAGACACAAAAGGCCGCTTACGATTCCGCTTATGTGAAATGTTCAGAACAGGCAAATGGATAGAGACAGAAAGCGGCTGCCAGGGAGTGGGGGGAAGGGGGAACAGGGAGCGGCTGTCGGCAGCTGGAATTGCTAATGCTGGTGGTCCCACAACCCTGTGAATACACCAGAAAAAACCCCACTAGTTTATGCTATGGGAGATTCTATATTCTGTGAGCTATATCTCAATTCTTAAAAACCACGATGGCCTGGTTTTTGTCTTCTTTCTTGTATTCGTACCTGGCTTAGCATAGAATCAAAGGCATCGATTTAAAGGTAAACAGCACAGTTTACCCTTAAAGAGGTCCGCATCGCTCCGCATTACCCACCCCGTAACTTCCCGCTCACTTGTAAACGCCCAGGGACACGCACAGTCAAGTCAAAACCGGAGATGAAAGAGACGCCGACTCTGGATAATATTTAGAGGCATTTTTTTTTTTCCTACCTTAAATATAATTATTGTCTGGGTGAGGCTTGCATTACGGAGACGACGCAGGTCACGCTGAGGATTTCAGCAGTGCGGCCGTCTGCAAAGCCGTCTGTCACTAAACACTTCCGTGGGTGTGTCAGCGCAACCGGCCACTCTGCCGCGGTGACAATGGCACCACCTCTTCCCGCCTTCTCCGAGCACCGCCTCCCACAGCCTCTTCCTAGGATCCTGCGACAGTCCAGTCCCCAGAACCATTCTCACGTTGGCCGCTGAGTGCTCCTCTCGTGCACGGCGTCTACCGCGGCCTTCTGTCAACGGTAGGGATACGCACTGTACGAAACGCTTAGTAAATCATCCTTGCTTGAGAAAGCAGAGTCGTGGGATGCGCCAACTGTCTCTGAAGAGGAGTACGGACCCCTGTGAGCTCCGGTGTCACCGGTCACGGGCCGGGATGCTCGGTTCCCCAGAAGCAGGGCGAGAGCTTTAAATAGATCACTCTCGTCAATTAACAGTAAGTGAACACATAGCTTGTGACCTACCCATTGCTGGCACTAATTAGCACGATGATCGTTCTTTGAAAAAGGAATAAAGACAGGAACAAACATACCTACTCGATTATGTGCTTTCTTCTAATTTTTACAGAGAAACTGCCAGGTTGTAAGAATCAAACAGTGTGCAAGAGTCATATACATACATATTCAGTATCAAAAAAGGCATAATGTTATTTATGTTCAGTGGCAAGACTTGGAAATGGATCACAACTTTTTTTGGTGAAGCATTTTCTCTAACACTTGATTTGCCCACATTCTCCAAACTGAGCAAGAGACAGAAACAAAATACGTGGCTCTCACTCTGATATATTCGAGGCAAAGGAAGCCCATTCCTTTCCTTAAGCCGACTACAAACAATTATTCCATAATAAACACGCCCTCAAAATCGTCAGCAATCTAGGAAAGACGCTGGGGACGTGTGTAAGATAAACAAAGGCGCCGATTTTTACTCTATTTTATTTAGAAAACCAACTCGGGCGTGGACACCGAACTGTACCTTTCTTCGGCACACTTTTCAAATGATAATTTCTTCCACTGTCACCATTAAATCTTAATCCATTCCAGCTCCCTGCATGGGTCATTGAGTCTATATGTACTGCTGTTATTTTAAAGTGTTTCCCCTCGGTCGGGAGAGAGGGGGAGAAAGGGTGCTGAGAGCCAGATGGGCCTCTTCACAGTTCATTTATCAAACCTAATACGCTGGGCTCCACCCTCCTCTCACTCACTATTGCGGTTAAACTTCCATATAATTTGGTAATCATTTTCATTATCGCAGAGTGACCTCAAAGCAGCCTATCCGGGGCTACCCGGTCCTCGCAGCTGCTCTTTTTCTGCCTTTTCCTACAGTAGACCCTAAGAGCCTCGGAGTTTATTAGCTGCAGACTGACCTTTGGGCTGCAGAGGTCAAGAAGGGGTCAGATCAGAGGGCTTGCCCAGTTCTTTAAAAGCTATAACAAGCTGTCCATCAGGCAGAGTGGACTGTATAAACAAAGCCGAATCTTCAGAAATTCTGTACGACTTCTGTTAACACTTACCCTGCATTCACACGGCTTCTCCCGACGTATTTTGGATCATTCAACTCCGGGGAAGTGAACAGACAGCCCTAATAAGCCTATTTGAAGAGGGTTGTTTATGGGATTACGGAGCTCGGGGCAGGAAACCCACAGCACTCGGCGTGCCTCTGGAATCGCGGGGTTGTATGACGCTGTGACAAACTCGGTTACCCCGAGTCATGCGGAATTGACACTTTCCTCCAAAAGCTAAATTACAGGGAACATATGCTTTCAGTTTAAGAGACTTTAGCGAGCCCCAAACAATGGCTTGGCTCCTGGCCTGAGAGATACAAAATATTTTAAAACCAAGTTACGAATTTCGCTTAAAATTCCCCGATATCGTTCCCACAGATGAACCTGCTGAAGGCGGAGATGGGGAACCTCCGTGACAGGAGACTTGGAGCTACTGCCAGCGGCGGGGTCTCAGCTGGCCCAAAGTTCTTGAAGCTGTGCTGTTGGCGGCACATTCTCTAACGTGGAGTATAAGGTGATGACTGTCACCTGTATTTAGCTTTCGGAGGGAAACGTTTCTATTATTATCTAATCTAACCGATGCCCCTGATAGCCTTGACGAAAGGAAGACGCCGTAACCTGTCGCTTGGCCTTTGGCGAGCACTCACGATCTTCCGTCAGGGCACGTTTTTCGGCGTGGGACCCTGTCGGGCACAGGCGGCTGGCTGAGTGCCACCGTGGCTGTGGCACAACTTCTGCCTCCACGTGCCCGGCAGCTACGCGAGGCAACGGCCGACGCCAGGCGTCCAGAGGACACTTCGATGAGGGAAAGGAAGGTGCACGGGAACGGTCTGTGTGTCCGGATCACGTGGATGAGTCTTTCAGGCAGGTCCCGGGGATGGGAAACATCAAATGGGGGTGGCGTAGGGGCGGGGGGAAGGGTTCGGGTTATTTAATACTCGGGACCCTTTTCCTTCGGAGCTCTCAAGACAGCGCCCTCGCGGAATTTTCTTTCAGGTGTTTAGTTTTAAGGAGGCCTGCGCAGTGTCAGCGGCTAAGCGCCCCCGTGCCCCGCCCGCCGCAGAGGGCTTGAGAGGCTTTGTTTCAGATGCTAGACTACATCAACTTCAGCGCTGGCTCCAGCCCCTGATTAAACTGCTCGCAGTAAGGGCCAGAAGTGCTGAAACCAGACTCCTTTTAAACAGGCCGTTTCGGCCACGTTGTCGGATGATTTGGGGGAATTGGGAAACTTTTGTTAACAAACCAAATGCACTCAACAGAAGCCGTCCGTTCTCAACATTTGGTCTCTGAGCTGCGCTGTCTTTGGAGGAATAGGGATGGTGGGAGAGAGATTAGAGGGGAATTCTTTCTTTCCTCTGTCTCCAATCTCTCTCTCTCTCTCTCTCTCTCTCTCTCTCTTTTCCTGCTTCCCTCTCTCCCTCCCTCTCTCTCTCCTCCTTTCTCCCTTTCCTATTTAATAAGAATCACCAGATAAACACAGAGAGACAAAAACCTCTTAGATGTCCCCACATTAATATTTCATTCTTTAACAAAATACGCGTCCTTTACTGAATATACACACTTACACTGTAACACAAAGAGAATTTTAAAATTAATTATTGAAACTTAAACTGGACATCATTTCATGACTGTAGTTGAAACTGTCATTTACTCTGACCACATGACAAAATAGGAGGGGTAGAGAGACTGTCACTGGGAATTTTTAAATGATACATATTGTTTCAACGCAAGTCTGAATTTAGAGGTAATGCACATATTTGAAAAAGCTGCTTTCTGGTACCCAGTCAGAATGGACAGTTCATGCTCTTCACTGTCTTCTTTCTTGGAAGATGCTCATCTTCAGCCTTATTGAGACAAATCTATTTTTATGATAACTGTTACTAGTAAAGCCATCAATTGTTGTAAATTCTATTGCGTGAACTCATTTGGAGAATATTATGGTTATGAATAAGTGTTCTTGACTCCAGGCACACAGAATTTTTAAGCATCAGATAAGACTCTGAGACAAAATATAGCATGATCCTCCTAACTCCTCTCCCTCTTGCTTAGAGACAGATGATAATTCAACAATTTTTACAGACTACAGATCTAAAGGATAACTCTAACATGTGGGCAAACTACTTCCAGCCTTCCACCCATAAATTATTGTTCAGATAAGAGCAAGATAACATGATATTTAGTATGTAAGCATCCAGCCTGTAAAAATTGATGATTTCTTTGTAAAGACTTTCTACTAGTCACAGCTTTCTAACTACAGGTAAGTCTGTGTGCCAAGAAATTATGCTGAAGCCAAAGGAATTCCTACTTGGTCAATTCTAAAAAGGAGGGTGGTAAACAAGCAATGCGCCTCTCATCGCTGACATAAAGGCACTGCGTGGATTTCCCTGGCATCACCCTCGCTAAATGGCAAAGCTCGCCTTTTAGATTGTTGTTCAAAAGGGCTCTCTAGCATCAGGTGCTTATATCACATTATGCTCGAGATGCCAACATTCAGGCTAAATGTTATACTCGGGGATCAATCATATACACATACAGATGGCACCGTGCATCTCTCCAATTACTGGAGGAACTGGGTGCGGGGGAGACCACGTTAGCTGAAATCATCTGTAACTTGCTTATTTTTCACGACCTCTCGGATGAGAAGGACGAGACCCGCCACGAGGAAGGACTTAGCCAGATACAGCCCTTGTTCTTCCGGGTCAACAGACCCCGCTGCGTAATAGAACTGACCTGGCACGCCACTCCCTCCTCAGGTTCTGGCGTGTCGTGAGCGAGGTGAGGATGGCAGTCACAATCTCATTCCTTTGTTCCGTGGGGACCCCCTCTCTTCTCACTTCGTGAAGCACTGCATTGGTCTAGGAGAAATGATCCAAAATAAGGAGAAAGAAAAAGTGAAAAATTAATAATAAAAAAAAAAGCCCATAAGCAAATAAGGACAGTAAATCAATGGCTTTTTTATTACAGTTCCCCTGCTAACAAATCAATACAGTAAATGATGGTCAAAAATGGCCGGCATATATTTTGTATTTAATCAATGTACATGGCACAAAGGTAAACTCTGAAGCCCCACTGCCTTAAGTAACACATCAAGATCCTGTGCGTCCTCGCTCTTAATTTTCTCAGCACACCAATGATTTTTTTTCCTGGGAATTGCCCACCATGAGCTATTATTAGAAATGATTTTCACGTACCCTTCACTGCGCGTTGTTTGTTTTGCCTTTTAAAAAAGAGCAGCCTCTGACTTTCACTCTCTCTGTTGCCTGCCTCCCAGCTGAGGCTTTCCCCCCTGTCTTTCTTATTTGAATCATTAATTCCCTTTCCCAGCCATGCCCGCAATTTGCTTTTTGTTTTGTTGTTGTTGTTGTTGTTCTGTTTTTTGGTCCCTTCATTTTCATTGCTGGTTGCAAATCAAGATCTTGCAAAGAAAGAAAGAATAAGAGTACAAAAATGAAAAAGCACTGTATATAGCTCCACGAATATCGTTCCGGCTTTGAAAATCCACTACGTATTTCAAATCATACGTACAAGGATTCTTATGCACATGGACGTGTGATCTGGGGAAGAATCACTTATACTATGGTCATGACCACAGAACTACAAAAAAAGGCTCACAGGTGAGTATAAAACACTCCAGCCTCCGCCCGGCACTGGGAAACGTCAGAAGCTGCTTTGAGAAGCAGCTGAAACCCAAGCACATCGCACCCTGATTGCTCGGCACGCAGCATCGCATCAAAACTCAAGTCTGAAACTGTCGTTTCGGTTTTACCTCCGACCCTGTGTGTGCATTTGGAGCACGCACATTCACGCGACACTGAGAACGAGTACGAAACAATGAACGGTACCCTACGGATATGGGAAACCTGAAGGAGCAGAGGTCTTTCAAGTTTTCATCATGGAACTTCTCACCACGTGGATTTATCTTCACATAAACTGGTGTAGAAACCAGTTTAGAACTGATAAATGCTGTTTTCCATTGAAAGTTAGTGTGGCTTCTTCGGAGATGTCATAACCAAAGCAATTGCTAAAAGGAATGAAACTGTCGCCTTCTTTGTTCTAGTGACTTGACGTACTCCTTATCTGACTGATGCCAGTGCCTTCCTTTCAGGGTGCGCTCATAATCCGGTTCTCATGTAACACGAAACACCATGTCCTTGCTCCTCTGTAGCATATTACGGTGTATATGTACTATCCTCACGACAACCTTGAGAAGAGGTGTAGTGACCATTTGTTGTTCTGGTTGCCTTCCATCCACACCCAGTCCCCCCGTCCTGTTACAGCTCCCAGATCTCCTTCTGAGGAAGTCTTTCATTGTACGTAGTCTTAGAGGGAACTGTCAACCAAAACGTCCCACTATCCCCAGTCAAGGATGTGGGCCAGGCCAACCTGATTCTCTTTTCTGGGGCTTTAGACACTTAAGAAGAATGACAAAGAATGGGAAAATATTTGGAGGCTGCAGTTTACGAGTCCAGGTCATTTTCTTTTCTTTTGATACCTTGAGTTATCCTTTCCATGAAGTCCCACTTTGTTCAAATCCACCAGAATCTGTTTCTGTTGCTTACAATCAAAAACCCTACATGAAGCGATTAAGAGAGGATACAAAGAAATTAAGACAAAGAGAGTCGAACAGGAAATAGTATCTCCACTGTGAAGGATCCAAGATAACCTGACTGGCACTAACCAGGACAAGGAGCCCGACCCCCGCCTTCTAGGTCCAGAATTACGTCTCCTGCACCGGGCGATATACCCAGTTGGATGCTCAATGAGTCTCCAGGGCAACAGCGTTTCAGCCCTCCCGCACAGGGGAGGAGGCTCAGTTTCTCTAGGCAATTCCACTGCAAGAAGCCCGGGCTCCAAAGGCCTAAAGCACGGGGTGCAAATTCAAATACCCACTAGAGCCAAGAAGGCAACGTGAATGGGTTACGCAGAAGTGACCGGAAGACAGCATAAGCTCTGTCTAAAAGGGCAGCCACTACAAGCAGCAGCCAACCCCGCCATTCAGAAAAGCTGGTTTGGTGGTGCTGGATTCATGAAATTTCAAAATAAACATGAAATCTGTGTGGGTCTTTTGTTTCGTTTTTGTTTTTGAAAATTCCTGATTTTTAAATGTTGGAAACTAATTCTTTTTTTAAAAAAATTTAAATATCATGTGGGCTAAACAAGAAACACCAGAACTCAGACAGCTGCCAATTTGTGACCTCTAGCATAAAAGATGTCCAATTTCAGAGAGGTCCTGGCATCAGAGGGTCTTCTAACAACACTGCGCTGCTCCTTGTCTCTGATGTCCAACCTCACGTACTTAAAGCTGGTCAGGACTTCAGAAGGACATGTAGTTTATCACACACACACTATTTTCCCCAAATGCAAAACGCTTCAAATAGAAGACAAAGGACACATCTAGATGGCTCCAAAGACATGATGAAAATAAAATTCTTTCTCAATTGACTATCTTTAAAAAGTTTTTTTTTTTTAAGTTATTTATCTCTTCTTTTTGCCTTTACCATCATTTACATTTTATCCAGAGGCCCTTATTCTCCCTGGATCCTGAACAGACAGGAAGGAGGAAGGACTTAAGAAAGGAAGTTTCACGAGGGCAGGGCATCGTGTCTGTTTAGTTCACTACTTTATCCCTATGTGCCTAATGACTTTTAATAAATATTTGTCAAATCAGTGACTAAAGAAGGAATTTGAAAAACAAGTACTGCAAAACAAAAACAAAAACAAAAAAGCAAAAAGCAATGGAAGGCTGCTTCTTTTTAAGAAAGTACTATCATATAAGGAGCTCTCGTCACAAAAGGATTCACTTCGAAGTCCACCTAAATGACTAGATCCCATGGTTTAGAGTTTCCAAAACGTCAGTCATTCTAGCACATTCTCATAATTCTTGCCAGGTTTGTGTATAAGGAATATAATAGTTAAGATTCTTCTGTAAATTGACTCCTATTTTGAATTTGTTTCAAAAGAAAAATGGAACGCCAGTGGCACTTGTCATACCAAACAAGATGGCCCTAAAACGGATATATTAAATACCAAGCTGAAAGTTTATTTCATTCCAGACAGGTGTTTCTGCTTGCTGAGGGCTGAGACTGAAGCCTGCTCCCTCTTCACGAAAGCAGGCATTGCAAGCGCTGGGGAACCTCATGGGCAGATCAGTCTAAACGAAGGCTCCCTTGACACGGTCACGTGGACGGAAAAGATACAGAAGAGAGAGCCGCTTCCGCCCAGTGTGGACAGCCCTGGAGCCCACCTAGCGCCTCCCTGGGTGACACCCGCGGTCCACACCCACGGTCCACACCACGCTCAGGACACGCTGCCCCGCTGCAGGGGACTTCAAACACTCCACAAAGGAACCTCTTTTCTCCTCAAACGTGGTCTCACACGGAACACGACATAACAACGACGAAAACTAGAGTGGTTCTCTGAAACCGGTTGGGGACCCAGAGGCTGTCCCCTTGTCCCGGGGCATCTCCGCGAAATCCTGAGGAACTGTGAAACACCATTTGCCAACCTCGACCCAAGAGCATTTAAAATAGCATTCAACGTTTTTTAAAGTTTATACCTCGCTGGTGGGAATGCAAAACACGGCCATTCTGGTAAACAGCTCGGCAGTTCCTTAGAGTTACACACATACAGTTTACACATGACCCGGAATCCAATTTCTAGGGATTTATCTAAAGGAATAAAAACTCACGTTCGTACAAAAACATGGACACAAACGTTTACAACAGCGTGAGTCATAACTGCCCCGACAACCGAAATGTCCTTCAGCGGGTAAATGGATAAACACAGGGTGGTACATCCACGTACAATCAGATTCGGCACAGAAATAACGAGGGATGAGCAACTGGTGTGTATGCATCCAGCTGGATGGATCTCAGAGGCGTCACGCTGTGTGTAAGGGGACAGTAGCAGGAGGTTAAACACTGAACGACCCCGTTTATTTGACATTCTGGGAGAGGCAAATTATAGGGACAGAGAGCGAGTCAGTGGTTACCGGGGACCAGGGCGGGCGAGGGTTTATTACATACGAGCAGAATAAGGGGATTTTTAGATGATTGTGGCGGTGCTTACCTGAGTTTACACATATGTGAAAACTCACAGAACTGTACTGTTTGATCACATGAAAGTTTTATAAAACGTATGTTTTAAAATTCATTTTCACCACATTTTTAGGGCAAGAAAGAACGCAGAGAACACAGTTACATATAAATACATCTAATAAATAGTACAAAGTATAGAGAAATATATTTGAATGATAAAACAAATTCTGTTACAAAAAAATTTTTTTTTTACAATACTGGAAAAGGATGGGCGAACTCAGATTGAGCCTTCAGATCCTAAAATAGAGTATTTCGTAAAATGTAGAGGGAAAAGAAATTATTGCACAAAAGGAAATTTCAGAGCGTCCGAGAGCATTCCTAGAGCGGCGGGAACAGCGAGATTTTTCTCCTCACGGGAGTGTCGGCTCCTGGAGGGTTGACGAGATGAGGGAAATGTAAATAGCTCATTTTCCCGTCAGCGGTAACACAGAACTATCTTCAAACAAGTACCAATTTTTAAACAGGCTCCTATTACCAAAAACACATACTCCTTCCTCTCCCCACAAAACGCAGGGAAAGGAAGCCACGGCTTTAAGGAATCACGCACTGGAGGTTGGATTTCATCTCATTAGTAATTCTTTTTTCAACAGAGACCTATGGAAACGCCCTCCTATCAAGAAAAGACCGAGACTGTTAAAAAGGGCACTGGCTGTCGAAATCCCAGCTGTCGCCTCCCGCTTGCGAGCCTTTTCCGCAGCTGTGAAATGGGGATGACAAGAGAACCCCTCCACAGTTCTTGGGGGGGATATCGTCCCAGTCCACACGCCACCGTGATGATGAGCGTTCGCTTTCCTCTTAAACTCGCTCATCGACCTTGTGCTAGGTTGTGCTATTTTAACGAAAGGATTCCTCAAAATGTCTATTACTTTCGACGAAAAACTTCAAAAGGAAAGCAGGCCGTCACTGGACGCGACCAGCAGGAACCCTGCGCAGATCCCGCCTGGCAGAAAAATCTGTATTTTCGGAGGGCGGGTTTTATTTTTAGAACGAGGTCCGATTCCACTTGACGTTTCTCCATTCGTAGACACCTCTCTCTCTTAGGCCACCACCCCGCCTGTCCTTCATCTGCTGTGTGAGCTTCTCACAGGGGCCCCCGCCTGCTGTTAGCGCAAAGCTACACCCTTGGTTTCTCCTCTCCTCCTTCTGCTTCGCTCTCTCCCTGTGTGTGATCGCCCCCCACTGGCTTCGGGGGTCCCCTGTAGACCAGTGCCATCTATACTCCTACCTTCAAAGAGAACCCCGCTGAGCTCTAGCCCCCACGAGACCAACGACCGGCTGTCTCTCCTCGAACCTTAACCTCACACGTGGCGCTTCAGCCTCGACTTGCCCACGTTTGAACGGAGGATGTTTGCTCTCCAATCTGTGCTTTGCGTCAGTCTGTTCCATCTCCCACGTTTCCCCAGGGTGCTGAATGACGCCACGATCAATGCAGCCATCCAGACGGGACACCTAGACCCCTGCCCTCCGCCCTCCCCCTCGCCTGCTCCCCCCATACCTGGACATGAAATCTGGTCATTCCGCTCCGTGCCGTGCCGTAGGACTGAAACTCAGCTCGTCCTCTCTGCCAGAGGCTTCGCGCAGGCCGCCTCTCATCTGGACCCTGGACTGTCATCCAGACGAGTCCCTCTGTGTCAATCCCGCCCCTTTCATGAATTTTTTTCCTAGAAGAATTATCTTTTTAAAGTGCAAGTCTGAACATGTTAATTCCTTTCAAATTCAAATCTGGCATTACGTACAGCAGTGGTTTTAAGCTGTCTTCAGGAAGGCCTGGGGTTTCTAGGAAGTATCTCGGGATCAAGGCAGACAAGGAGATTCAGCCACCAAAACCCACCTAAACTAGAACGGCTGTTCATATACATTTCAGTTCTTGACACTGAAGGATATGAAGAATAATGATAATTTTGTTAAAAGCCCAAATTCCTTCACCTGACCAAAAAAAAAACAAAACAAAACAAAACAAAAAACAAAAAACAAAAAAACCCAAGAAAACTCTTCTTAGTAAAAGTCCCTGCTTCCCTCTCAAAATTTATCTATCTCCTCTCATCTTCCATTTCATATAAAACTAAATGCAGTTCTCTGAAAATACATGGCTGTTCTATACTATATATTGACTTGTACCTAGCCGCATAGCTTACCAACTACTAATTTTTTAAGAAATGTCTTAGATAACCCCTCCTCTGGTGAGTCTTCCATTAACCACACTCTTCTATCAAATTAAGTAGAGCTGATCACCTCTGCTCATGTGCCGGCCCTGAGCATCGCACAAATGATGTCGTACTCCGTTGCACTTCTTCCTCCAGAGTCTGAGCTCTATTAGGACAGACGGGATCCATACCTGTTTCTTATTAATGCCCTCCAAGGCGCCTAAGATGGCACCATGTCAAGAAAGTGGCTCCTGACAGATGCCTGTTGAATAAACGGAGCCAAGTGGCATGCCAGGGCATGGCTGGCGAACAAGATGAGCCAGGGGGCGCTGTTCGAGATCAAACGCGACACGTGAAACAAGTTCTGGTTTTGAGTCACACTCTTCTTAACGATAATTCTAAGAGAAAAAGTTGTAAAACTATTTTTAAGCAATAGCATTAAGAAAAATACATGCAATCCTTAGGGGCCCACTTAGAAGAACAATACCCACTTGGATGGCTGTGTCTAAAAACACAGAGTTTTGCTATACTATGATCACACTTTATCTACGCAGACCTTCCCAATAAGTAAGCCAAAGAAAGAAGTCTCCATTTCAGGAGCGAAAATTTGCATTAGACTCTGGCAACCCACAGCATCCGAGGGACCTCCAAGAATTCCCTAGTGTTTTTAGTTTCTCCCAGCTCAAAGCTTTATACATAAAACCTAAGTAAAAAAATTCACAAGCAAAAAGGAGCGGGAGGGGAGAGAGAATTGAGAACGAGAAAAGAAAAGCCAAAACTCGAAGAAGCCTTGAATTTTGAGTTTAACTTTCACATCTCTCTTGGAAAATTCTGAATTTATGCAATTAAAACTGAGCATCTGACCTATCTCTTGATGGATACATTTTTACATTCAGTAACTTTCAGTATGTCATGAGGGTATCATAAAGAAAGCACACAGGGACATATGTGTGATGTGTAGAATTTGTAGCACATAAGGTTTTCAGACACTCTTGAGATTTTAAAAGAATTACAGCATTTATTCCTTACTAATAATTCTATGTAAGTCTTTAACTCTTTTGGTTTCTTTCTGATATGGGATAACAGCTTCTCGCAGGCCTTTAACTCTAAAACTCAGATTTCATCCATCCTCCTTACAAATCAGTGAACTCTAAGGAAATGCATGAAAACGGGAGGCATTCCACAAATGTGGCTGGCGATCCCTCTGATTAGTTCATGAAAATACAAAAACAATTCTACTGCTGGTTTTCCCGTTTTGAGAGGCGTACACACAGCAGGGTGGTTCTGCATACCCTTCCCGCCTTCCCGTCCTCATTCCCTCACCACCACCAAAAGAGCAGTGCCGAGCCTAACACTTTTCTTCCTCACATCTGCCTCCTGGTAGGGCTGCAGCTCCCCTCTGCACACACAAATTACAAAGATATGCCGGGACTGATAGCGAGGGCTAAAGGTTCGACTTGTGAAGAAACTCGGTTTAAGATGTTATCAGCTGGGAAAGCTATTTCTTCACACTGGCATGGCCATGGGCTGTCAAAACCCCAGCCAGGGCACCCCTCTTCAAAAGTCCAGGAGCACTTTTTTTTTCCCCCCTTTCTTTCCTTTTTTTTTTTTTTTTTAAAGAAGAAAGGCGCAGAACCCACTGAGATAGCCTTAGCCCCATCAAAGAAAGGTCGATCTCGGGTCTCCCTTCATTTACTGATTGTCAGTTTAAGATGGCTCTTTTGTGAGCTCTGGGCTGAGTGATGCCTCCACGCTTTCTAAACGGGACTGGGCACCACGACAGATTTCCAGCATGCCTGGATCCACAGCCCCGCAGAACAAATAAACATTCCTCGCCGCCTTTTTACCTACTTTATCTCCTTCTCCGAGAGCGGGAGGTTTTGGGGGTGCCCGTGTTTACACAACGTTAAAACTTTCTTTCCCCCGTTTCCGGAATTTGAGAAAACACATCGTGGATGACCTCGGCTAAGAGATAACACC
>NW_011888832.1:2943732-2946505 GCF_000151845.1 Pteropus vampyrus
GGTGCCCGTGTTTACACAACGTTAAAACTTTCTTTCCCCCGTTTCCGGAATTTGAGAAAACACATCGTGGATGACCTCGGCTAAGAGATAACACCCAGTCACCGCTGGATGCCACGTCTACTGCACTACTCAAGGCTGCTGCCCTCACCCTGCCCCCCGCCTCCCGGTCGCCTTGCCGAGGAAAGCCAGAGACAAACCAGAGTGTCTTTAAAGAGGCACAGAGGCTGAAGTCTCCAAGAGGCTGCCGACACAGCGGCCTCTTCTTCTCACCTCAAAACACACTTGGTGGGGTTCGTCCCTAAGACCCACTCCTTTTAAACGGCCATCTCAGAAGTTCACTAAATGACATATCTCAGCATTTTCCCATCGTGCACTATTGAGCTAAGAATCATCGAGAATGTGGGGAAAGAATTCAGGGAAAATGTCTCGCTGATCAGTTTCCACATCTGTGAAGGGGTTTAGGCCAAAGCGCCTCGAGCTCTTGCGATGATTACGTGAGATAATCCAGGGAAAGCGCTTTGCGCAACGCTCGGCATGCACAAAATGCCCGGTGAGTGTTACAAATCGTTATTATTACTAGCATCAGCAGTACTGTGGGTAAAACTTTGGGGGGAAAAAAGATCACAGAAGATAATATGGCCACTGATTTTTTCTTTTTTTTAAATTCTGAAATACCAGAACCATGAATTTGAATAACTGCTACTTTCATAGTACCTCCCATTTTTCTCCCACGACCGGTACAGAAATCACTATACCTCACGTGTTTGAGTAAAAGCTACGGCTTCCCAGCAGCCCGCCTGGTGTTGGATGAACTCCCAGGACACTCGTGTGGGTGACGGCTGGCTCAGGACAGTCCTGTGAGTGACTGCCGGCATGCCCGGGCTGTGGAGGGGAAGACGGCCTGACCCAGGACGCTTGCTTAACCTGGGGTGTCGGGGCAGGGAATGGACGCTAGCTCTCAGAGCTCCAGCTGGTTAAAACAGTCCATGTGTTTGCCGAGAGAGAGAGAGAGAGAGAGAGAGAGGGGGAGAGAGAGAAAGGGAAGGAGGAAGGGAGAGAGAGAGAAAGGGAAGGAGGGAGGGAGGGACGGAGGGAGAGAGGGAGAGAAGGAGAAGGAAAGGGAGGGGGGAAAAAAGGCGAAAAGGAAAAAAAAGTGTTGTTTATAGAAGCCAGCCGCTTGGGCCCTGGCGCCAGCAGCCCCTCGTCCTGCTATTTTACGCTTGCAACCCCACTGCCCCCACTGGCACAGGTACAACTAAATGTTGACTTCAATGCTTCAGAAAGCACTCGACTGATTTTGTACATGATTAATTGCCAAAGACATGGCCGGCCATATGGAACAGAGAAAGCATCAAGTAATTCATACTTCTGTATGTGATCGCTTGGCCCCTGTTGTTTTAATGTACAGGAAAGACCTAGTATAGCACAGCCCTGGTGTCTTGCCCCTGACAGCCCATTAAGAAATCTCAAAGCACCTAGTCGAAGTTATGCTGTTGGCTTTTCAATAGCAGCCTAATAAAACAGAAGCAAAGCTTTCCAACTAGTCTTAAATCTTTCACATACAGTACATTAACTACTGTGGCTAAAACAACGGGCTTCTTATGATAGGAAATGGGATTTGATTTTGAGTCTCTGCATACTTACTGAAAGCCTTTTTTTTTCGACCTTTACGGAGTTTACAAAATCATTGTTCTTTTTTCCCGCCTCCGTTTTCCAAGTAGCCTGATAGATCTGTTTGTTTTAGAAACGTCTCCTCTTACAATCACATGCGGTCTATATCATAGGGCTGATTCACCGAGAGGTGAAAGAAACAGCATAATTATTCTTACCAAAAAAGCCCAGGAATCATTCTAACTTTTGAAGCATCAGCTTTCTTTAAAAACAAGAAACAAACAAACAAAAACTCCTATACGCTAGGAGGAAAAGCCTCACCAACACACTCTCTCTGCTCTTACGTGGCTTTGGGTGACACTCCAGTCCGGGCACGGAAGAAGGTGTCACCATTGATAGAAGGTGCAATTCTATCCCAGCTTGCGGTCTCTGAGCTTTATCCATGACTAAAATCTCTGCAGGCTTCTTTTCAGTCTGAGGGGAATATGTATACATTTCCACAATGTTTTCCTTTCAAGGATTTTCAAATGACAGCGCTAAAACTTGTAATACTATCAGTAGTTTCCTTTGTCAGTTCTGACATGTGTTGGCACTTTTCATTAGAAAATATTTATACGATGTTTTATGTCTGAGGATTTTTAGGTGTTGAAATTATCCTCACACCAGCAGACACTATATAGGGGGAGTTCCACCTGACTGCCTGTTCATTAGCAGGATGGTAATGTGCCTCCACTGCCGAGATGAGCTAACAACCCATTCGAGCTCTAAGCCCATGGGAGATTTCCTGCTCCCTGCAGCCTCTCCTTCCCTGGAACATGCCGGTGCCTTCCAGAAGGAGCAATTCAACTAATTAACGATATCGAGAAAGCGAGAGTATGAGTAAGAGACGAGGAAGAAGAAACAAAAGCCCTGAACTTGACCCCATAATGAAGACACAACACGAGATTTCTACAAAGATGCTAGAGAGTTTTCATTGACCATCGTCTTACAGGTATGTATTTTTGTTTTATTACGCTACGCTCTACGAGGTACGGTGATCGTGGAACTCCCATTTTGTAGATGGGAAAACTGAGATGGGGCGGGGTGGGGCAGAACACCCAAGAGCAAGACACATCCCTGGCAGAAGCAGGAGCCTGAGGATGTTTTACATTTCTCATTGACT
>NW_011888832.1:2946555-2952961 GCF_000151845.1 Pteropus vampyrus
GCTTGGGCCCTGGCGCCAGCAGCCCCTCGTCCTGCTATTTTACGCTTGCAACCCCACTGCCCCCACTGGCACAGGTACAACTAAATGTTGACTTCAATGCTTCAGAAAGCACTCGACTGATTTTGTACATGATTAATTGCCAAAGACATGGCCGGCCATATGGAACAGAGAAAGCATCAAGTAATTCATACTTCTGTATGTGATCGCTTGGCCCCTGTTGTTTTAATGTACAGGAAAGACCTAGTATAGCACAGCCCTGGTGTCTTGCCCCTGACAGCCCATTAAGAAATCTCAAAGCACCTAGTCGAAGTTATGCTGTTGGCTTTTCAATAGCAGCCTAATAAAACAGAAGCAAAGCTTTCCAACTAGTCTTAAATCTTTCACATACAGTACATTAACTACTGTGGCTAAAACAACGGGCTTCTTATGATAGGAAATGGGATTTGATTTTGAGTCTCTGCATACTTACTGAAAGCCTTTTTTTTTCGACCTTTACGGAGTTTACAAAATCATTGTTCTTTTTTCCCGCCTCCGTTTTCCAAGTAGCCTGATAGATCTGTTTGTTTTAGAAACGTCTCCTCTTACAATCACATGCGGTCTATATCATAGGGCTGATTCACCGAGAGGTGAAAGAAACAGCATAATTATTCTTACCAAAAAAGCCCAGGAATCATTCTAACTTTTGAAGCATCAGCTTTCTTTAAAAACAAGAAACAAACAAACAAAAACTCCTATACGCTAGGAGGAAAAGCCTCACCAACACACTCTCTCTGCTCTTACGTGGCTTTGGGTGACACTCCAGTCCGGGCACGGAAGAAGGTGTCACCATTGATAGAAGGTGCAATTCTATCCCAGCTTGCGGTCTCTGAGCTTTATCCATGACTAAAATCTCTGCAGGCTTCTTTTCAGTCTGAGGGGAATATGTATACATTTCCACAATGTTTTCCTTTCAAGGATTTTCAAATGACAGCGCTAAAACTTGTAATACTATCAGTAGTTTCCTTTGTCAGTTCTGACATGTGTTGGCACTTTTCATTAGAAAATATTTATACGATGTTTTATGTCTGAGGATTTTTAGGTGTTGAAATTATCCTCACACCAGCAGACACTATATAGGGGGAGTTCCACCTGACTGCCTGTTCATTAGCAGGATGGTAATGTGCCTCCACTGCCGAGATGAGCTAACAACCCATTCGAGCTCTAAGCCCATGGGAGATTTCCTGCTCCCTGCAGCCTCTCCTTCCCTGGAACATGCCGGTGCCTTCCAGAAGGAGCAATTCAACTAATTAACGATATCGAGAAAGCGAGAGTATGAGTAAGAGACGAGGAAGAAGAAACAAAAGCCCTGAACTTGACCCCATAATGAAGACACAACACGAGATTTCTACAAAGATGCTAGAGAGTTTTCATTGACCATCGTCTTACAGGTATGTATTTTTGTTTTATTACGCTACGCTCTACGAGGTACGGTGATCGTGGAACTCCCATTTTGTAGATGGGAAAACTGAGATGGGGCGGGGTGGGGCAGAACACCCAAGAGCAAGACACATCCCTGGCAGAAGCAGGAGCCTGAGGATGTTTTACATTTCTCATTGACTATTTATTGCAATGGAAGCTGCGACAGAAAGTACACGTGAAAGTACTATGTAACACTTGTATATTGTATACATATACATAATTCAAAAGTTATACATATAAAATTATCTTCCCAAGTCTCAGTCATGAAAATAAACCTACCCTAGCTGCCAAGCCTTCAATAAAGAAAACAAAAAGGTTCGGAAGTACAGACACGGCACAGAGCGATACTACCTGGTCCTAGAAGTGAAGTATGGGCACCGTGTATGTTTCACAGGACGAACACTAGAAGGACAGCCGCCTTCTCTCCAAATCCCTCAGCAGCGCCCTGCCTTATCTTTGTCTTTTCATCAAAAGCTATCTGCCCTGCAAATAAAAGCGAGAACTCCGCCAACCCCACAACACACAGATGCCCACCCTGTTCCCAGCCGCCACTTCTAAGAACCTCACTGTACTCATCTGTCTGTGGCCTGTCAACTGAAGGCGAAGCGTGGCTGGCTACACCAAGCACTAAACAACTGAGCCAGTGACGACGTTTGGCCGAAAACTGGCTCGGCGCCTTCCGATCCGCGGGCGAGTAAAAAGTTACCCTAACTCGCCACCAGGCCAGGTCCTTCCTCCCCCCCACGCATCAGCGGCCCACAGGCCGAAGTGGCCTGTCATGCACACTAGATTATATGAAGTGTAAAACATTGGGGGAGAGGGGAAGGCGGGGAGGCCTTTGAAAGGCAACGAGAAAAAGAAATCACACTTGCAAGAGGATCCAGCTGACAGCTCAGTCCCTAACAAGTGAGACAAGTGAATATGTTTAAAAGCATTGTGAATGCAGGAAGAGTATGCGCCTTTTGTCTGCGGCCCTACAGTGTGTCTTTAACCCAACTGCTGCCTGCATCACTGAACATATGTTTTCTGCACAGGAACCGAAGCAGAAAAGGCCCTTTGTTAGAAGGTGCTCCTTTGTATCTCTCGCTCCCCACCCCCCTTCTGCCCACCCTCTCTTTCAGTAACATCGGTGGAGATTTTAACTGCTCCGGAGGGTGAAGCCAGAACGCCTAGGCGACACCCTTCAACTGGCCCCGGGCCCAGAGAACTGCTCCCCCAACGGCGGCAAAAATGGCAGGAGAGACATTTAGTGAGTGCTTACTATGTGCCAGGTATCGCAAAGGCGTTGAGCCAGCCCTATCCCATGTAACCCAGCGATAGCCACAGACGAGGCATCTCTAATGGAAAGAAGTGACTGAGGCACAGGGAGAGTCAGTAACTCCCCAAAGCCACGAGGGCAGAGTTCGGGTTTTGACATGAGGAGTTGAGAGCATGGGTGGGACCTTCGGCAGACGGCGGGGTATGAAGTACGAGGAAATGTCTACATAGGGCGTAGAGAGCTGGGGAAATTACACACACACACACACCGCTCTGCACGTTAAATGTCACGGCATCTGAGCGGGGGACTGGACGGAACAGAACTGAAATTTAAGGCGAGTTGCTGGGGCAGGACTCTCGTCTTGGCTGCCGTGAGGAGAAAACCACGGCTGGTGAGTCAGGGGGGCCCCCGGTCCTCGTGGATTTTAGCAGGGCGGGAAGACGCGGGCTCTGGGACGTGACTGAGCGGCTGAGCTGGCCATGGGCAAGTGACTCAGCCTCTCTGGACCTCAGTTTCCTCACCTGCGACGTGAAGGTATTTATAGCACCCACTTCAGAGGGCGGACAGGACTCAACCTTTCACACATAAGGTCCTTAGAAAAGAATGGTGCCCGGCACATGATAAGCAGCCAATAAGTGTCAGCTACTTTCGAGTAATCGTCACTTAGAGCCCCAGCAAAGCGACTGAAATCGATTGTCATTTTTATACTAGGTAAGCCCTTGTTCAGGGACACCCATCTGTACCAGCTAAGCCAATCACCTCCAGCCTGGCTGCCTACTGGATGGTGATGATGATGATGCTGGTGAGGACGCAGCAGCGAACGTCACCGAGCGCTTACCACGTGCCAGGCGCTGCTCGCATGCATTACATCACCGACTCCTGAAATCAAGTCTATGAGATAAAGTATTACCATCTCCATATTTTGCAGATGAAAAAAAAAAAAAAACAGAGATGCAGAGAGGTTAAGCCATTTGCCAAATTTTACACCATTAGTAAACAGAGCCGAATCTAACCCAGGCATCAGACTCCAGTCACCGAAGCCAACATATGTGTAAAATGAGTTACACTTACAAAGTGCTTTCATGAACATTATCTCGTTTAATCCTCGTAAAAACTATATGAGTTAGGTAGAGCAGGGATGATGAGCCACGTTATTACAGCTCAGGAATCTGAGGTTCAGCTAAACTCAATAGCTCATGTGACATCAAAATTAGTACGGGGGCCAAGCTACAACTAGAAATCTGCTCTTCTAACTCCAGGCCCAGTACGTTCAAACTGGACACACAGAACAGAATGCACTGAAGGCAAATGCTCACGCAATAAACCAACCGATTTGAGTCTCTGCTATATGGTGGACACCCATAAAGTCACAGTACCTGGCCACCAGGAGTGGATGATCTAGGTAAGAAAATATATACACGGGGTGAAGGGTGACGAAAGGGGTCACATAAAATAACCGTTGTATTCAATAAAGCTCTTAGAATTGATTTTGATTTTTAAAAATCATGTATAAAACAGTTACTCTACTGGAAGGCCCCATTCATTGACTGTTACAACCTTAACATAATCATTTCGCACTGATCTGCTAAGTAAGTACTCTTCGTTTTCATTTAGAGGCAATGAAAACGAAAATGTAGACCTAGAAGAACAAAGATATAAATAATAAATTTCATGGCATACATCTGCCTACCCTTTAAAAAAAAAAATCTTATTTTTCTTAAGATTCTTGAGGTCAGAGCCATGTCTCACTCTAATGAAACAGCTCATGCTACTGACAATGTGACTATTAAAACTCTACATGAAGTAACAGTCAGGTAGTGAAAGATCATCCAGTGACGATCGCATGAGCAGTTGCTGCACTTGTCCTCGGATGATGCCCACCTAAGACCAATGCTGTCCCTGCACAGGCCACTCTCCATAAGCACCACGGTCTACGAAGTCCTCTGTGTCATTATCACTTGCTACTGGGCACACATCTATTCAGAGGAGACAGACACACACACACACACACACACACACACACACACACACGATCTGGGTACACAGTTCTCAAATTGGAATTGAGGACCTATTTAAGTGACTATGAAATCAGCAGTGTAAATATATATGACTAGTGCATTAACAGTAACTATGAAAAGAAAAACACTTTTCAGCAGCTATATAAATACATCGGGAAGGTATTAACAACAAAAGAGTAACAAAACTCTCACTTGTTGCATATTTATCCTATGCCAAGCCCTGTCCTAGTCATTTTTCTTGTATTCCTCGTTAAATCTTCATAACAATTCCATGAAATCAGTTTTATTGTTAATTTACAGCTAAGTAACTTGCCTTTGATCACACAACTGGTAAGTGGCAGGGCAGGACTTGAACCCAGGCAGTCCGGTAGCAGAGTTTACTTTCTTACCCACTGGACTATGAAAGGACTAATAACGTGTGGAGCGCTTTTTCTGAGACGGGGATACGGCATCTCATTTAATTCTTCTAACAAGCCAACAAGGTTGGTGGTATCATCTGCAGACTCGTTTTACGAGTGTTTAACAACTGGCCCGGGACCTCACGGCCTCACTCTGTGCGACAGAGGGTGGTTAGCGGAACTGGAAAAATGATGCTAAGTTCTTGACAATGAACTCAGGAACAGACGAGGGTTCGGAGACAGTCTTTACTGTGTAAGAGACAGAGGCTCACTCCCTGACTGTCCGGAGTCCCACGTGGACACGCGGACAGCGGACCTGAGGTCACAGGGAACAGCATCATTCTTTGAATACACAAGACGACAACCAGATGGTTGCCGCACCTCCTGCCTACCAAACGATCTTTCCACCTAGATCCACTCCAGGCATCTTAGGCCCTTCGGAGCCATAATGCCCAAACCAAGGTTGAAAGTGACATCATCATTTAGGATTTTTTTCACCCTTTCTCACACGTATGAACATTACATACGAAAGGACTCTAAGTGTCAGATGGAATCCCCAACGTCCGAATGCTAGTGTTATCCAGGAAGTCACAAAAGTCCCTGAGTTCGGCAGACGCTGTCCTGTTTATATGTTTGTTTAGTGCCACTGAGGGCAGCTGTCATTAGATTACATGTGTGTCTTCAGCCACAGAAATGCAGTTTCTCGCCGGTTAGGAATATAGCCAACGCTCGCGTGAGCGCTTAGTGTAAGAACGAACGGGATCGAAGGAGCATCTCTATACCGATCACAATAAATAACCCAAATTTACGGATATAAGGTTTTCAACTCCAGACTTCTCAGGAATTTATAAAAGAGAACGATCACGACACTGCATTCCTTGTCTTAAATCATCTCAACCGTGATTTGGAATAAACAGAACAATTAGGATAACTCAACGAGCACACAGAGGGACTGGCAGGAAAGGGCCACCTGGTGGCACCTTCATCCGTGGCAGTACTGGGAATCTGCCCAGTAGTCCGCCTGGCCCTTTGACCCATCTTTTAATATCTCCCACTTCTGGTGCTCTAAGTTCTAGAGTCATAAACTACATTTCATTCACTTTTAGGCAAAGAAAGCAATTATTCCAACTTAGATTATCAATCCCTTTTAAAAGCTACACTCCCAAAGAAACACCTTGATATAAACAGGTACAGACGGTGGAGTCCCACCTTAGCTTTAAAACGGCACTGTGGTCACCACAAAGTCGCTTTGAGAGCCCCCAAGGACGACAAAA
>NW_011888832.1:2953011-2955636 GCF_000151845.1 Pteropus vampyrus
GACAACCAGATGGTTGCCGCACCTCCTGCCTACCAAACGATCTTTCCACCTAGATCCACTCCAGGCATCTTAGGCCCTTCGGAGCCATAATGCCCAAACCAAGGTTGAAAGTGACATCATCATTTAGGATTTTTTTCACCCTTTCTCACACGTATGAACATTACATACGAAAGGACTCTAAGTGTCAGATGGAATCCCCAACGTCCGAATGCTAGTGTTATCCAGGAAGTCACAAAAGTCCCTGAGTTCGGCAGACGCTGTCCTGTTTATATGTTTGTTTAGTGCCACTGAGGGCAGCTGTCATTAGATTACATGTGTGTCTTCAGCCACAGAAATGCAGTTTCTCGCCGGTTAGGAATATAGCCAACGCTCGCATGAGCGCTTAGTGTAAGAACGAACGGGATCGAAGGAGCATCTCTATACCGATCACAATAAATAACCCAAATTTACGGATATAAGGTTTTCAACTCCAGACTTCTCAGGAATTTATAAAAGAGAACGATCACGACACTGCATTCCTTGTCTTAAATCATCTCAACCGTGATTTGGAATAAACAGAACAATTAGGATAACTCAACGAGCACACAGAGGGACTGGCAGGAAAGGGCCACCTGGTGGCACCTTCATCCGTGGCAGTACTGGGAATCTGCCCAGTAGTCCGCCTGGCCCTTTGACCCATCTTTTAATCTCTCCCACTTCTGGTGCTCTAAGTTCTAGAGTCATAAACTACATTTCATTCACTTTTAGGCAAAGAAAGCAATTATTCCAACTTAGATTATCAATCCCTTTTAAAAGCTACACTCCCAAAGAAACACCTTGATATAAACAGGTACAGACGGTGGAGTCCCACCTTAGCTTTAAAACGGCACTGTGGTCACCACAAAGTCGCTTTGAGAGCCCCCAAGGACGACAAAAGCCCCGTTTCTGTCTTGCGCACTACGATCTAAAACCTGCAGAACAGACTGCTGCCGGCACGGACTCCTACTTCCCTCGGCTCGCCATGGTCAGGACCGTTTTGTGCTTTGTTTGATGAGCTGATGGCAGCGGCTCATCTCATCGAGAGACCTGCCTCTCCTGCCTGGTTTCGTGGTCGGACATTCCGACTCAGAGATGAAACCGCTGGAGGAAACCAGTGACGGGCACAGCCCTTTCATGCGGGAACCATGTCCATGAGACCGAGCGGCAGCCCTTTAACTTTGGGGTTACACAATGGCTATTTTGAAAGGATGAGAAAAATGGGCAACAACTGAGCCTCCTCCTCCCTCCTGGATTTGAGTCCACCACCTGCTGCGGCATTTTTGTTTCGGTCACAAAGAAGCCTTCGCGTTGCAGGCTCATATTTAATGTTTGCCGAACTGGCCCCTTTCGTTAACTCTTACGGAGCAGAACGGGAAACACCTCCGCCCTGACAAACAAGTAAATACGCCAAGGCACTTTCCCGACGGGCTCCCCCCGAAATAAACACACGCGGGTCCATGGACACAGGCGCATCCGCCCGCTTCCCGTCACGGGCCGTCCCAGAGTCAGGGGAGGCTCCGTGTATATTTAATAAAGCATTATCGGCGCTGAGAGCCGCACAGCGTTTGCGATTTCATGGTTCGCTACAGTAACAGGTGCTGTGATAAACAGGGATATAAAGTGTTAAAGGGGCCGGGGGAGGGTCACCGCAGAGACATTAAGCAGCTTTAAACACTGACAGCAGAAAGGGAAAAAAATTTTAAGCAATTTGGTCGGGTCAGTTAAAAGTAACACAGGTCAAAGGAACAAAATAGTACCCAGAGCGTCTGCCTGTTGATAAATGGCCGGGCCGCCTTGTGGTTGGGTGCACAGGCAAAAGCTAAGCAACTGTCGTATGGAAACGAAAATATGCTCTCTTTGTGGCGCTGTGACAATAAGTTACTTCAGCCTGGTGAACGCCTGAGGCCCCCGTTCTCCCCGTCTAGGAGGCTGGGGTATACATTAATGAAAACAAAAGGGCCCGTTTTCATTGTAACCATGCAGAAGGGTTAAGCATTTGACCTTCAAGTATGGTGCGCTTGTGCTCGGTGGAAAGGTTCTTGACAATATAAACAAGAATTACTGCTGTTAGAGAAAGGAGACACAATTAAAAACAATCTCGGATGCTTGTTGTACAGCTGTTCGAGTTTCAGCTCTGTCTGACCTCGAACGATGCTACATGTTCGACGGAGACGATTTAAGGTATTTTAGTGAGCCCCTTCACCGTGCTCCACCGCCAGCCTTCCACTCGGGAATACCTATCCTCAGACACCAAGCGCTTTGCCGGTAATGAGATTTTACGCGGCGGGCTTTACCCTAAAAGCCATTGCCCGCCCCGGCTGTCGTCCACTTGCTGTCTGACCACCCCGAGGGGCAGCCGGACCCGGGTCTTCCAGGGACTCAGCAGGAGGCGGGAATGTTTGACTTCAGAGAATACAATTCCTTTAGAACAGTTGGGTTTTATTTCAAAGCAACATCTTATCGCATCTTACTTTCCAAAAAAAAACACTTTTACTGGAGAAAAGGTTTTACTCTGTGAAACCATAATTTGGTTTATCTGAAAAGCATTTTTCCTTATAAAAACAGAAATACAGTCACTTATTTCCAATCTGCTAGAAAGAAAGCACC
>NW_011888832.1:2955686-2960509 GCF_000151845.1 Pteropus vampyrus
TGGACACAGGCGCATCCGCCCGCTTCCCGTCACGGGCCGTCCCAGAGTCAGGGGAGGCTCCGTGTATATTTAATAAAGCATTATCGGCGCTGAGAGCCGCACAGCGTTTGCGATTTCATGGTTCGCTACAGTAACAGGTGCTGTGATAAACAGGGATATAAAGTGTTAAAGGGGCCGGGGGAGGGTCACCGCAGAGACATTAAGCAGCTTTAAACACTGACAGCAGAAAGGGAAAAAAATTTTAAGCAATTTGGTCGGGTCAGTTAAAAGTAACACAGGTCAAAGGAACAAAATAGTACCCAGAGCGTCTGCCTGTTGATAAATGGCCGGGCCGCCTTGTGGTTGGGTGCACAGGCAAAAGCTAAGCAACTGTCGTATGGAAACGAAAATATGCTCTCTTTGTGGCGCTGTGACAATAAGTTACTTCAGCCTGGTGAACGCCTGAGGCCCCCGTTCTCCCCGTCTAGGAGGCTGGGGTATACATTAATGAAAACAAAAGGGCCCGTTTTCATTGTAACCATGCAGAAGGGTTAAGCATTTGACCTTCAAGTATGGTGCGCTTGTGCTCGGTGGAAAGGTTCTTGACAATATAAACAAGAATTACTGCTGTTAGAGAAAGGAGACACAATTAAAAACAATCTCGGATGCTTGTTGTACAGCTGTTCGAGTTTCAGCTCTGTCTGACCTCGAACGATGCTACATGTTCGACGGAGACGATTTAAGGTATTTTAGTGAGCCCCTTCACCGTGCTCCACCGCCAGCCTTCCACTCGGGAATACCTATCCTCAGACACCAAGCGCTTTGCCGGTAATGAGATTTTACGCGGCGGGCTTTACCCTAAAAGCCATTGCCCGCCCCGGCTGTCGTCCACTTGCTGTCTGACCACCCCGAGGGGCAGCCGGACCCGGGTCTTCCAGGGACTCAGCAGGAGGCGGGAATGTTTGACTTCAGAGAATACAATTCCTTTAGAACAGTTGGGTTTTATTTCAAAGCAACATCTTATCGCATCTTACTTTCCAAAAAAAAACACTTTTACTGGAGAAAAGGTTTTACTCTGTGAAACCATAATTTGGTTTATCTGAAAAGCATTTTTCCTTATAAAAACAGAAATACAGTCACTTATTTCCAATCTGCTAGAAAGAAAGCACCAAGGCACCCCAAACAAAAACAAACAAACACACTCACAAAAAATCAAGCGTCTCTTCTGGAACGGCAGAGAAGATGGTTTTCAAAGAAAGAGAAACTCTAAGGTAAAAGACTAACTCCTTTGTCTCAGCTGAAGGGAACCACTGTCTTCCTGCTGTTTGATCTTACGGTCAGCCAAAGGCTCTGAAACTCTCCCACAAATAAAAGGGTCCCTGGGAAGTGACCGTGAGAAGGTGCTGTCCACCACAGGGGTAGGACATGCTGGAAGGATGAGGGACCCGCTTTTAAAAAAAAAAAAAAAAGAAAGAAAGAAAAGAAAAGAAACCATCGCAGCCTGCTCCAGGTTTGAGGAGGTGAGACTTCCCACTTCTTGGGAAGAAAGGAAGTCATACCGAGGTGAAACACAGACAGAAGACAGGCCAGATCTCGTCGAGAGCGGGCGCGGGGAAAGTTGTGCTTGTCAAACACGCTTTCACCTCTCGAGTCGCTGGGCTTTGATGTTGCCCCCAAACAGAAAACCTACATGGTTTGCAAGATTTACGGCATTTGTGGCGGGCACGGTTTCATGCTCTGGGGTTTTCCCTTTGGAGATTAAGGCTGATTTTACCCCTGATATTCAATGTGCCTGACTGTAAGCACCTCGTCAGAGACAAGGACATTTTCCTGCCCTCGGACTCATCAAATACACCCAACTTCTATTCATCAAATCTCGTTCGCTTTTCAGGGAACAAAGCTGCTGGAAGTGATCCAAACTGTGGGGTTCTCACTGTCATTCTGACAAGACGGGGGTGTTCCTTTCGCAAAGAGTCCGCTCCTAAGAGAGCTCACGAAAAAGGGACTTTAAAACGGCCGCACTAATCTCTACGTGACAAAAGACCACACGATTCATTTCTTAAGTTGCAATGAGAAGCAGCAAACTAGATGGGGAAAGAAAGGAACGAATCTCCCCCTCTGCCCATCCGTCCAGCGCAACCCACCGCAAGCCCTACCACTCAAATAACCTCAAGTCGCACAGAACGGAAGCGGTTTAAAAGGGCCACCTGAGGCACAGTTCACTGGAAAGAGCTCATAGCATTTCCACGAACACTCCTTTCTTTAAGCCGGATCTTGTTCTTCTGACCTCAGCGTGAGGCCTGACCTGTGAGGACAGAACTTTATAACGTACTAGGCTAAGAAGCTGGTAGTAAATTTCGACTGGATCGTGGATCGTAATTAATACCAACTCGACGTAGGAAAATGGCAGAGAGGGTCCCAGTATGATTCTTTGCCTGGACGTTGAGACGCCTACTTCTCACGCCTTGGCGCTGTGGCCCACTCAAAGGGACCTGTGAGCAAGTCACTCCCTGGTTCCCAGCACTCCTGTCCGTAAAGATTCTATCTACGCTGGACATTCTGTGTCTAACGCGGTCTGTTGTGATGATTCTCCTGCCATGGCAAGCAGGAATCATTCGCTCTTGCCAAAACAAAAGACGAAACAAGAAAGGAATCCCCCACGCGCCCCTCTGAATGCACAGGCTTAAAAGAAGTATAATCCCCACTTCTGGGGATGGAAGAAATGTAAACGGCCTCTTGTGTGTCTTATTCCTAACGATGCTAATGGAAGGCATCAGCCACACTTTTTCACTCAAGTGTGCCAATGAATCTCTGAGGTACTGACACAGAAAACCTCAGAACACACGTGGGCGGGAGGGGGGCAGGGGGCGCGAATAAACCTGTCTGACACCAGCATGTGATTAGCAGAGGCTGAAGCATCGCCCAGGTATCCGGGCTTCTGACCGCACAACCCTTCTAGAGATTACTGCCTGAGGTTGCCTTAGGACACACATAACTGTAAGTGAAGTTGGACTCAAAATTGCAACAATTTGATCCTTATCCTAGTACCCCCAGCTATATTATAATAATACCCAACCAGTTTCCTCGGCTTTTCCACAAATAGACACACACTTGTGTAATAACGAAGGTATGTTTGTTCCTTCGGGGGTCAGTTTCTTCCATGCAATTTGCAACAAAACACACCTTGGTTTTTAGGAGAGCTATCCTGTGGTTACAGTATTGATTTTTCATTTTGCTCTGCAAATACTACCACACCTGTGTAACTGGTCTACACCATTAACAGTTTCCTTGGCCTCGGAGACCCAATTAATCACAAAATCAACAATCTGTTTTTATGCCACAGAGTTCAATTTTAGTTTTCGACATAAATTGCAAAACCACAGCCAGGGCCGAGTGCAATTTTGGAGATGCATGGCTACATCGCCTCCCATTTGGTGATTTACAACGATGGTTTTGCAAATTAAAATGTTTATCGCTTTAGGTCGGCCTTTATTTAGTCAGCTACTGAGTCACTGAATGTCTCCAGAGGAACTTCTGGAGGAACTCGGAAGGGAGCTGACTGCGACAACCCCTCTGGCTAAACTGTGCTTCTCCTCAGGCACCTGGGGTTGACCTATGAACACGCCTAGCAGGCCGAGCTGTTCTGAGAAATCTCTCAGATCGCATCTCAGAAATGCAGAGACAGGCTCACCCATCTTCTCCCTCTTATCCCTCTGCCCGTACATCCCGCTGGAACCCCTTCTGTGCGAACCGGCAGCAGGCTCACTCTTGACGCCACTCTGCAGGGTTTGGCATGACTCGCCTCCCCGATTCCACCATCTCCTCTTGGTTGTCTTCGACCCTCTCTCTCCTGCCATCTCGGGATGTCTCACTGGCTCTCCTGCGCTTGTCTGCTACACTAGGTCACCCCACAGTCCTGCGCTTGTCTGCTACACTAGGTCACCCCACAGTCCTGCGCTTGTCTGCTACACTAGGTCACCCCACAGTCTCCCTTCGACGCTCTCTACTCTTTTGTCTGCATTCTCTCTCGCTCCGATTATTTCGGCTGTTGTCGCCATGTAGATGACTGCCCTGGGTCAGGTGCTTTCAAGCATGGGTTACCATCTGGGAGAACAGTGCCTGGCACGTGCTGGGCACCTAAGGAATGCCTCCTGAAGACATGTACGAAACTCCCAAATCTAGCAAGCTCCAGACCGATGTTTCCTGATCTCCTGAGATGCTCTACTGGCTCCTCAAACTCGATAAGCACCCAGACTTCCTCCTGTTTGGTTCTTCAGCTCGGTAAACGTCACCATCCATCCAGTAGTAAGACTAAAAATCTTGTAAAATTGCTTGTGACTCTTCCTCATCTGCATCCCCTAACGTCCAACTCATGGGGAAGCTCTATGTACCATTTGATTGTATTTATTTATTTTTTATTTTATTTTTCTTTATTTTTTTATGGTGACATTGGTTAACAAGATCCGGTAAGTTGCAGCTGTACGTTTTAACAGGAAGGCAGATATATATTTACACTGTGTGTTCTCCTCCCATAGTTAGATTTCTTTCTGTCACCACATATTTGACCCCTTTTACTCCATCTGCCTCCCCCCTCATGTACCATTTTAAAAACACAGCTCGACCCCCCTTTTCCTTCCCTCCGTCACTGCCCCGTTTTCAGAACCTCGTTATTTCTCACCGGAATATCTGCGACAGGTCTCCACGGCCCCAGCCTCTCCTCTCTGCCATCTATCTCTCCACTGCGTCGCTGCCGGTTACGATTTTGAAAAATGAATCTGACTGTACCACTTTCCGACTTAAACGTCTTTGAAACCAACTCCCACCACCATCACCTCCGGAAGAAA
>NW_011888832.1:2961616-2967639 GCF_000151845.1 Pteropus vampyrus
GAAAATATGAGCACCCCCGGGAACCCCGGCCTTCCCTAAAGTCTATGAAGAGTGATGCTTGGAAGATACTGAAAATAGAAAAGGAATATTACGAAGGCTGTAACTGAGGTTCCTTCGCAGAGGCAGCTGATCTTCATCGATCCACTTATCTGCTCATAATTTGTGAAGAACTGGACCATGGCCTCGCCACGGGTCTGCACCGGATGGCTGCGTGTTCTGGACTCGCCTCTTACACGTCTGACGAGGGCTGTCTCGCTGCAGATAACGGGGCCCGAATTTACTCTACGGAACTGGCCTGTAGTCCACAATTTGGAAGAAACTGCATGGCTATCCACGTTCCATTTTGCAATAAGATCAATAATCCCCAGTTTTTTGTCAAGGGAGAGTCAGTGAGATTCACAAATTCACTACCGAAAACCACGTCAGTCATTTTCACGTCTCTAGCAGCACTGGGTCCCCAGATTTGTCAACCACAAATACTCAATGCCTCCAGGATAAAGCCTGAGCTCCCCGGCATGGCTTCCCTGAGGGGGACAGGGACAGAGAGCACGGGACCTGACCCAGGCAGACAGGTCAAGGGCATCTTTGTCCCAAGGAAGGGATAAATGCAGCTCCCATCTGAAAAATAAGTAGAAATAATCTATATCTATGCTTCGGTGGGAGCAGACGGCCCAGGAAGAGGAAATGACACGTGCAAAGGCCTTGAAGAACGAAGCCCTGGAGTCACTGAGAAACGCCAGCGCAACGGGCCGGCAGCGAGTGGAGAGGCGGGAGGGAGGCCGAGGTGGAGAAGTACGCGCTCAAAATACAAATGTTTTAGTCTGTATCCCGAGAGAGCAATTAGAAGCCATTAATGACTTTACGCGGGGAGGGGGCATGGTTAGATCTGCATTTGAAAACAGCCAAGAAGACAGGAGTGTTCCTTGCTAGAAGCTGTCCACCTGTCAAAACTCTCGAGTCACAAGCAACAGAAAGGAGCTTCTGCTGAGATTATCACAGGGGTCGAGAGAACGGACTCTGGAGGCAGGCTGCCTCTGCTAACAGCTCTCTCGCTCACTACTTCTGTGACCGAGGCCAGGTCGCTTAATCTCTCTGAGCCTCCGTTTCTTCATCTGCAAACAGTCCTGGGAGAGCTCATCGGAAAAACCTAGCTCAGGTCACACACTCGTGGAGTGGCCACACTAAGGCAATGCACCTCTACCTGCAGCCACTGAAGAAAGTGGGTCCACAAGGTAACACCCAGGTGCTGTCAGAGGAGGAACAAACGTTGGAAGAGCAAAAACAACAGTCCGCCTCAACATCAAAGAGCCTAATATGGACGTACCACGGCCCAAACACAAGGCAGAGGAAAAGCTCGAGAGAAACATTCGTTTTATCGTATTTTGCTACTAGCATCGAGCCGGAAGTCGGTAAAAGCATCAGAGAAGGCACAGGCATTAGGAGACGTGGGACATTTGGGTTCTATGCCCACCAAGATCTGGCTCTGATGCCCTCAGACGAGCCTCTATACCTCAGACGAGCCCTTCCTTTTCCAAAACAAAGAGAACAGGGTGATCGCGCCTCAGGCCCCTTCCAACTCTGACGTTCTAGGGTTCCCTGGTAGTTGGGCCTCAGCTTGTCAGGGCCGAGCAGTGGGGCATCGCCAGTATAGTCAATAAAGACCCTAAAATGAATGCCCCAGGCCTTGAAAGAAATCACGCGATGACAAATATGACTATATCTCTGCGACTGGTTTCTCTGGCAGTGTGAGCAATAAAGAGATCTCAGAAGAGAAGCCACACCAAAAGGCACAAAGGCCATTTGTTCTCCAGGGAAGCGCCCCATGGGTGTGACTGTCCCTTCAGGTTGCTAACAGGAAACAGTAGCCCATAATATCATTTCTGTGTGTCACTTACATACAAGGTGGCCTCTAATTTAACTCAAGACCTTCGGTTCCTGAACAGCATCAAAGTGAAGGCAATCTTTCAGAAGCCCGAGTCTGAAGAACAAACTAACAAGAGTTATTAATCACTCAAGAATTAACACCCTGTGCCTTAGAAGTAATAAAAACCAGTCACTACAACATAATAACATCACATAAATAGAAAAAATAAGAGTCTGGCAGAAATCTATACATGAAGCGGGGAGAGGCCTGAGTGAACAGCCACCATTTACATTCGAAACACTGACTCGGTCCTTCAAGTGTTGTGATTGACATGCCAGAGTGCAATGGCAAATACAGGACAGCATGCACAGCCACGAAGGTGGGGGGCTGTCAGCCAGAGAATGGGGTGACAGGCGTGGGAAAGAAACGGTGGAAACGACAGATTACCTCACCCGCCATGCTGAACCAAATCAAATAACTCATGAATAACACTTCGGCTGCATACTTTTATGCAACTACTTAAAGTCCTCGAGACTGTCCCCTCTACAAGAGGCGGTGGAGATGTCGTTTCCGCCCAACCACAAGTCCAATGTCAAAAGAAAAGAAATAGACCCGAGTGTCCTAAACAAGGAAGAGAGTCACAAGTGGTTCGCATGTGGGAAGGCCTGCTTCTGACCCAAGTCCCAAATTATCGGGCTGGTATTCAATTTGTGAAGGGGAGGGGAAGACCCTGGCAGGTAAACGCCTCAACTCGCTTGTAATTCTTCTCGAAATGTACAGCGTTGCTAGCTTGCTGTCTCCAGGGCGTGTAGTAGGTCTTGAAATGCGTACGAATAGTATAATTTGGACTTGTTTCCCAGGGCAAACCTTCACAAATGCAAGATAATGGTTTTCACTTTATTTTCAGTTGCAAATGTTTACCACTCTGGTTCCCTTGACTTTTGAGAGAAAGCCAGTCCCCGAGGTGTGAAAGCACTGTACCCCGCAAAGAAACGTGTTAGAAAAGAAGGTCCTCGTCTGCTCTCACGCTGCTGGGCTCATAAGCAGAGCTGGTGTTCACCACTAAGATGTCTCTGATTTGGCCATCTTTGAATGTCCCTCATCTACCGCCATCTATGGAAATTCTTCCTGTCCCAAAGGCCTGTCATAAACCACTTTTCTCTTATTTCCTTCCTCTGAATTACTTCCTGCCTTGTGCCTTATCAACCTGGGAGACAGAAGTCCTAGCTTTCTGTATAACTTTACACTTACCTGCGCCCGGCAGAGCAGATAAATGACAAGATGACTAGGATGAAGAAAGGATATTTCTCTTCTGGTTTCGCTCTATCAAAAAAGGTTTCAAATATAATTATTGTCCACTTCTAAGGTAACTTTCATAAAAATACCTCAGCGTGGAATAGCAAAAACTAACATGTACATGGCGGTGGGGCGGGGATCCTGAATTTTCCGATTTAAGAAACAGAAACTCAGTGTCTTAGAATATTGCCGTTTTTATAAGAATATTGTATTCCGTTTCCAGGTTTTTCACAGGACTCAATACAAAGGTCAGGTTCTTTCAGAGCTCTTCCTTGCTCACAAAATGTAATCGAGGTTATTCCAATTTTGACGGAAAACAACACTGCTTAATTAACTAAACTAATTAAGGCAGATCCTTTCTCTTATTAAAAGAGAGGAAAAAAAAAATATTTTAAGATCCCGAGAACCCCAGCAGGCCACCTGGTGCTACTTACGCCTGGCTATGTGGACACCATATTTATTCACTCTGTCTCAAGACAAAACAGAAATGGAGCACTTCAGAACAAAACACGGGACTTCTCTCCTCCTTCCTCAACAAAGAAGGGAGAAAGAGAGGGGACTCTTGAGCCTCCAGTGGCATTCACACCAAAACCCTGTGTGAGGCTGAGACCCCTCCCATCCACCCAAGGAGCCAAGTCTGCCTCGTGGACTCAGACAGCAAAGGCAGTTCGGCTGCTCATGAAATTACGACCGAACTTCCCCCTTTGTTCCAGCAAAAGACTTCCTGTGAGAGAGCAGTAATCCTTTAAAGCTTTCCAGCCCAAAAGTCTCTCCTGGTTCGCATTCCCCCATCCCCATCTCCCAGAGGAAAAGCTCAACAACATCACAAGGCATTTCTTGGTTCGAAGCAGTGTTGGGTCTCGAGGACTCCTGGTGAGGAAAGAAGGCTGGTCATCTGAACATCCTTTCCTGGGATCTGTCTGAAGTGCAGACAAGCAGCAAAGATGAATATTAATATGCCTTCCATCATCAAAAGCGATTGCATACCCAAAGGATGATAAATATTTTAATCAGTTTTCAGCTTGTCTAGCGGAAGTCAGTTTACTCCTCAGAGATTTCCCTAGTTCTGTGCCCAAAACCTGTCCAGTACATGTCGCTTTCCCTATAGAATTCCGGAAATTAGTACTGAGAGTCCAAGCTTCGTTGGAAAACTCATTTAATTTTATGACAATTTGACTCTACTACGTTTTTCAAGAACAGGGAAATCTAAAATATGAAGGACACCAACGAACGAGACAAATCGCCACTATTCTAAGTTTTACCAGCACTGCTACTCAGGGAAAATAATTACTTACTTATGTTTCTCATTAAAAAAAAAAAAAAAAAGGTTTTCATGTTTGCGTAAGTTATTTGCCAGTGATTGCTAAATCTTCTCGGTGTAAATGCCAAAGGCTTAAAACAGGACACTCTCGTGCATCCTCTGTCCTCTCCGTATGTATTTTTTTTAATGTTAAAGATGTTTTGGTGTACTGTTGAGAGGGGGGGACTACATTTGGTGCAAAATAAAAACGACCCCCAAAATAATCCTGTGAAACAGGACCTAACATTTTAGGACAAAGTACAGAGTCAAAAAGAATTTACTGAAGGTTAACATGGTGAGCCCGGACGTGAGGAAGTGACAGGTGTCGAGTACCTACTACGTACCAGACACTGTCCCAGCAGCTGGGGGAACGACGGCCGACAGAACAAAGCCCCCGCCTTCGGAGGAGTCTGCTCGGCAGAGGCGGACAGACAGTGTCGTGGCCGGCAGAGGAGGGGGACACGCGACGAGAGAGAGCTCGGTCAGGGGAACTCTCGGGAGTGACATGAGCAGAGAGACCTGAGGGAGGTGAGGGGATGAGTCACGCAAGTAATAGAGGGAAGAAAATTCCAGACAGAGGCCACAGCTAATGCAGTGCCCTGAGGCAGGAGGAAGCCGGCCATGTTCTAAAAACAGTGAGGAGGCCGGTGGAGGGGAAGAAGTCAGATTTCTCAGCATGATGGTTAAGTCGGGGCCAGGGGAGTGAGATGACCGAACACGCCTTAAAGGAACACGCTGACCGGGGTGGACATAGGGTGGCTGAAGCAGGAGGCTATTTCTGGTTCTTGCCAAGATGGCGGCAAAGGGGGCGGTGAAGGGGGAGTCAGACCATGGATGTATCATGAAAGCAGAGCTAACTAAATTAGATAAATGACGACAGCTCCGAGGTTTTAGGCAGGGCAACTGGGCGGTGCAAGTTATTAAACTGTGCGATACTGGGAGAAAGGCTTGGGGGATTATGGGAATCAAGAGTTTGGTTTTAGAGATGTTAAATTTGAGATACTTATGACTCGATGGCTGACTACAGCCAACCTTTCCCAACTACTGTTCAGGTGCTCCAAAATATAGACCTCATTGTTCAGGCGTTCCAAAATATAGACCCCAGTACCAAGAAAATATTGATTTATCACAGGCACTGGCATATCCCACCATTTCCGTCTATTAAAAAATTCACTGTAACTACATGAAAAGTTTATGACATCAAATAAAATACAAGCCCTCCTGATCCCCTAACTGCTGTTAAAGATCAGATGAACAACTCTGGGTACTTTATAATTGCTCATTTAATAATATTTAAGTAAGAGGCATACATATCATCAAGCTACCCCCTGTTCCAAGTCTTTATAACCAATGCGGATGTGTCTAAGACACTGGACATCCATTTTGAATATTGCCATAATACTCCAGCTTTTTGTGTGAAACCTAATTTTGTCAACTGATCAAAACCAAGTTGGTGATCAGCTGAGATTTTTATATCCATCAAGGAAAAATTTACAGCTGAGATTGCCACAGGTGCTTCCAAATCGGCTGAGATGACGTAGCGGAAATACAAAAAAAAAAAAA
>NW_011888832.1:2968984-2972158 GCF_000151845.1 Pteropus vampyrus
ATGTGTATAAATGTGCGTGTGTGTGTGTAACAATAGCAAAATTGAGCTGAAGCCCATGAAACCAAGGTGAAAATAGAAACATTGGCTGTTGACTCTAGTTTTCCTTTCCAAACACTAAGGAGAATTAAGAGGGATGGCAAGGCTTTCGCCTGGAATGGCTTAGCTCCTGCCCCTGCGCTTCGCCATCTTTGGCGTTCCTCAGCCTCGTTCCTGTCGCGTGCAGAGCGGAGGCACCGGACTATCCTCTCAGCATCCCTGGGACGTAACAGGCACATCCCGGCACTCGGTACCAATAAGGCTCAACCCGCACGCAGCCCACGTAAGGGTTAAAAGCAGAAAGTCCTACCCACTGGCTTGCTCTGATGTTCTTGGCGATATTGTCGCTGGATGTATCCTCAGTAGAATTTCATTCAACACCTCTGTCTTTAAGTACAAAGCTGTAGGCTGTAGCAGCTTTAAAAAACATAAGTATCCCTTTTTTCTGCTGCACAGTATCTGTGTGTGAAATTCTCTAAAGGGGTTTAAGTATTTACCCTGAACACTATCAGACGATTTCTAAAATTTTCCTTATCCAGTTGCAAAAAGACTTCAAAGTGAATCATAAACATAGTCCTTTGTGCTTTCCATGCACATTCTGTTTCTAAGGCTTAAGCCTGAATTCTCTTGGAATTGTAAATTTCTTCCCAAAAAGGCAGGATACACAACACTTAAAAAAAAAAAAAAAATCATTGCTAAGTCTGTAGCAACTAAAGCAAAACCTGGAGAAATCCAGGAGGCCATCAAAGAAGGAATCAAAAAGTGTTAAAAATTCATTGCTAAATTACATGTACGATTTCCTCCCAGGTAGTTTATTCTTAACAGAACAATACGGCTGTAGGGAACGGCAGTGGGTGGGTGAGAGGGAGGAGAAGGGACAGACCGACCTTCAGCGAACACACGTAAGATACGAAAAACCGTGAGTCAAGGATTTTAAGCCACTGTAGCTGAAAAGTGACTTTTTTCCTCCAAATTTCCAAAGTTAAACCTAGAAGTTCCCGAACTCCGTGTTTGTGTACATAACTTGAGTTACTGGGTGCTTGTGACTGTGGACCTGCCTTCGATCTGTGCTTTCTGAGCACTTGCCAAAAAGGAGAGAAGGGAATTTTCATTTTCATTTAAAACCACCAGATATGTCACACCAGGTCCTAAATTACTACAGTATATTCCTGCTCCTACGTCAGAAAAGCTACCTCTGAAAATGAAAGATGGGATTATGTTAGCAAATGTAATTTACTATACATGATCGCTAAAAGGAAGATATATAAAAATATATAGAAACATAAATATTTGAATATATACACACACACACATATATAAGTTGGTGACTTCACCATTAATATGGACCAAAAAATTAATGTTTATTTATATTACTTTCTTCTTCGTACCTCCGGAAATCGTTAATCCTAGAAGAAAGTTTAAAATGAACTTGCCTAACTGAATTACAACACAATAGCCAATGTCGCTACAGTCGGTACATATTTCAGTATATGAAAAAGCAGCCCTCGTCCTCTACTCGGTTATCCAAGATTTCAGTCTAAAGCACAGTGGTGATAGCCCCATTAATCTCCCCCGACAAAGTGCTCCTCGGCTCAGCCATTCCTGTGACTAACCTACAGGAAGGAGGGCTCCACGTGACAGCCGTGGACAGACTCCTGTCATGAGCTTTCCCAGATGATTTACACAGGTCAGAATGACAAGGAAAAAGGCATGACTCATCTTGAAATCAGAACTAACGTGTAAAGGACAACCTTCGCATTCTTAAGTACATTTCTCTCTTAAAACTTTAACAACAAGAAATGGGTAATGGTATTACATAAAACACCTACTCGTTTTCCACATCTCTCTGCTCTCCTGTGCCAAATTTTAACGTAAATGGGTAAAATTAAATGTAGCCTATGGCTTACCTAAGATAATTATACGTTGTGTTTTACACTGTTTGAAAAACGGATACATTAAAATAATCCAGTCTTGGCTCCTACCCATTAAAAGTCAATAAAGGTTATTAAGGCCAACTGCCACATAAATGCATTGCGATCCCAGCCCGAGGAACTGTCAAGACAGGAAATGCAATTCAAAACATTCAAAGCATCAGGGTCTACTCTTCTCCTAGAAAAGGGAAAAAGCGACGAAGAAAAGCGTGAAGACATTTCTCTCCAGTATAGAAACCATCCGTCCTTCTGCAAATGTTTACTCTGGAAACTTCTAGAATATTGCTATTGGATTATACCAAATTGACCTTTTTTTTTTTCTTAAGGTCAAAAAAATGAATAAATGTCATCAATTTAGAGGACATCACACCCAGCATTCTTTCCTGTGTCACTGTGAATTTGATAGCGTTTAAAACATTTTATAAGTAAAATAAATGTCAGTTTTGCAAAGCGTGATATCAGACCCTGAGAGACAACTGGCCTATCCACTGCATCTCTGGCCACAGCAAGACTTGCTCACCTCACGGGAGATTTCGGCTTTTCATATTTCTCTTTACCCAGAAAGCAAGGCTTGTATAGTTTTCTTTCAAATGGTAACTCTCTCTTATCCTGTAGCGTCTCCTCATAAAGACAGTAATCTTAAATGTGGAGTTGTGGGTTGGTTTTAAAAAAAAAAATAAAATGCAAATACAAATACTTCAATAGTATTACGGTGTTATAATACCCCCCTGAATAGAGAGCAAAGTGAGAGAAAAGGTTAGGCTAAATTTCCGGGCCATATATAAGAAAGGGTTCTGCTGCTTTGGATTTAATTCATGAGGTAATATTCGGGGGAAACGTGATATTTTATCTGAATGTCATTCGAATATAAGGTTTAACATTTACATCACAAGAGCGGCACAGAGTAAAACTATCCTCGGGGAGAGGAATGGCAAGAACAAACAGCCTGATAAAAAACGGTGCTTGCTGGAACAGGGGATGATGGCAGGGGAGGCTGGGGGAGTTTTAAAGACGGCTGACTCAACGTCCTGAGATACGCGACTGGTTACGACACGTGGAGCAATTACCATTAATGGAAGAAACGCGATTTCAAAGCTCATTTGCCCTCCTTCTTCCGTGTCCTACCTGAGACCACGTCTTCCAACCACAACGTGGAAAAAAAGAACACAAAGAGAGAAATTTCAACACGAACGCTCTACGCATAAGC
>NW_011888832.1:2972208-2974737 GCF_000151845.1 Pteropus vampyrus
CCCTGAATAGAGAGCAAAGTGAGAGAAAAGGTTAGGCTAAATTTCCGGGCCATATATAAGAAAGGGTTCTGCTGCTTTGGATTTAATTCATGAGGTAATATTCGGGGGAAACGTGATATTTTATCTGAATGTCATTCGAATATAAGGTTTAACATTTACATCACAAGAGCGGCACAGAGTAAAACTATCCTCGGGGAGAGGAATGGCAAGAACAAACAGCCTGATAAAAAACGGTGCTTGCTGGAACAGGGGATGATGGCAGGGGAGGCTGGGGGAGTTTTAAAGACGGCTGACTCAACGTCCTGAGATACGCGACTGGTTACGACACGTGGAGCAATTACCATTAATGGAAGAAACGCGATTTCAAAGCTCATTTGCCCTCCTTCTTCCGTGTCCTACCTGAGACCACGTCTTCCAACCACAACGTGGAAAAAAAGAACACAAAGAGAGAAATTTCAACACGAACGCTCTACGCATAAGCAAAAGGTGAAAAGCAAGGTACAGATTGCCCGAGGTTTTCTGTTTTATTTTCTTGCCCAAAGAGATCGATCCCATGTCGCAAGAACAGACAAAATACATTAATTGGAGAAGTCTTTCCACAACGCACATGTGATTTTACGTTTTTTAAACAAGGCATAAAGATAAAAAAGAATCATCTGTCTAAAAGGCTAATAATTTTGAGTAATATATTCCCTGGAAGCAAAGTGAGTACATTCAGAAATACCGTTTAGATTAGCCTAATTCTATAGAATCCAAATGTGCACCAAACACTGCACTTTTTATGTTAAATTGCTGTTGAATTTGTTAACCCACAACTGATTTCCTGTGTTATGGAATCTTGGAGATTACAGCTAACTTGAAGCAACAGGGATAATTCTTGACAGTTAATGGTACATTTGTATGCATTTTCCTGAAAGGCTCACATCTGGGGGCCTCCAACCGGTAGCTCAACATTGCCCCCTACTGCTTGCAACTGAGAAAAACATGAGATGGGCTGGGTGCAAAAGCAGGAATGTAACCAGCCAGTGCCAGCTGCACCCTGAGCACACAAATTCAGATGGCCCGGCACACAGAGCCACAGAACTGCAGACTTCTCCAACGATTATTCTCTTCTGTCTCCTCCAATAGCAAAAGTAAATTATTATGAATTTGTTCAAAGTCATGAAAAAGGCTGGAAGCCATGCTCGAATTTAATTTAGAAGTACCGTCCCTTTTATCTCGGCCCAAGCCGCCGCTCTGCTGATAATGATCATCCTGGGACTTGCTGAGACACTGAGGCCATTCATGTCACTCAGAACACTTAAGTAACACCACACCGCCTGCAAAAAAAGAACGCGCTCTGGAGAATTCCCAAGACTGCTCTTCTTTTTAGCATTTTTCACATGAGAGTTATAAAGTAAACAGAAGATGGTCCGTCTAATGTGTCATCGCCACCAAATTTAAAAGACATTATAACGACGTCTTTTAAATGAATTCTTAACGAACATCATCGGTAAGCTCACGATTTCACTTTAAAAAACGAAAAGCTTGAACGAAAGCGACTGAAGAAAGGATTTTAACAAAATCGGCGACAGACTCTAATTCACAGAGCCGTCGAATTCCAGTCCCAAAGGCAAGCTGGCGTCTCAGAGTCAAGGTTCAGCAGCGTAAAGAGGTTCTAACGCAGAGGGAAGCGGACGAAGCCGGAATGAAAGAAAAAAACCGCCTGAAACCGAAGCTGCCTTTATGGATCTGCGCCATAAAAAGGGGGCGCACTCTACGAGGCCTAGTTTTAGGAGCAGCTCTAACCGAGGAGACAGGCAGGGACCTTTCATTACCTGCGACTCGGTTTTACGATGCTCGGTTTTGCACTGATTCGTTTCTTTGGGAAGCTCTATTTTTATGAGGCTCTTAGTATATTCAAAGGAGTATGACATTGCCCCCTCAGACACGGACCCGGGAAAAGGCATGGCTTGAAGATCTGAGGAGACGTCTGAAAGCAGGGACTTCTGGGTTCGGACCCAGACTTTCCGACTGGAGTCCCCCCAAAGAGGCGATTGGATGTTTTCCTTATTGTAAAATAGCGAGCGACAACAGCCACCCTTTTTTGCAGATTAGTTCATTGTTTCCAGCACATTTCAAAGTCTGTGCAGTGGCGCTATCTCAAGAGTTTAGCAAGCTTTTATCACTTTTCCACTACAATCCAAATTCAATTATTTGGAGGTGGAACACTGAGGTGAAGGGCATGACCCTAGGGCCGGCCTTCCTGAGTTCAAATCCCAGCTCCCCACTTAGAGTCAATGACCTTGAGGAAATGACATAGACCTTCCGTGCTCGGTCTCCTCGTTGGAAAGTGGAGAATAATACCTACTTTACGGGGTTGTCATAAAAGTTAAATAAGTTGTATCTGAAGCATTTAGAATAGTGTCTGGTACTCAATAAGTGTCATGTAAGTATTTGCTATTATGATTGTTATTAAATTAAGGCTTAATTCAAGAACTCCATGTGGCCTCAACTTGCCTTCCAGTTATAATTCTGCCTACGTCCCCT
>NW_011888832.1:2974787-2977340 GCF_000151845.1 Pteropus vampyrus
CCGTCCCTTTTATCTCGGCCCAAGCCGCCGCTCTGCTGATAATGATCATCCTGGGACTTGCTGAGACACTGAGGCCATTCATGTCACTCAGAACACTTAAGTAACACCACACCGCCTGCAAAAAAAGAACGCGCTCTGGAGAATTCCCAAGACTGCTCTTCTTTTTAGCATTTTTCACATGAGAGTTATAAAGTAAACAGAAGATGGTCCGTCTAATGTGTCATCGCCACCAAATTTAAAAGACATTATAACGACGTCTTTTAAATGAATTCTTAACGAACATCATCGGTAAGCTCACGATTTCACTTTAAAAAACGAAAAGCTTGAACGAAAGCGACTGAAGAAAGGATTTTAACAAAATCGGCGACAGACTCTAATTCACAGAGCCATCGAATTCCAGTCCCAAAGGCAAGCTGGCGTCTCAGAGTCAAGGTTCAGCAGCGTAAAGAGGTTCTAACGCAGAGGGAAGCGGACGAAGCCGGAATGAAAGAAAAAAACCGCCTGAAACCGAAGCTGCCTTTATGGATCTGCGCCATAAAAAGGGGGCGCACTCTACGAGGCCTAGTTTTAGGAGCAGCTCTAACCGAGGAGACAGGCAGGGACCTTTCATTACCTGCGACTCGGTTTTACGATGCTCGGTTTTGCACTGATTCGTTTCTTTGGGAAGCTCTATTTTTATGAGGCTCTTAGTATATTCAAAGGAGTATGACATTGCCCCCTCAGACACGGACCCGGGAAAAGGCATGGCTTGAAGATCTGAGGAGACGTCTGAAAGCAGGGACTTCTGGGTTCGGACCCAGACTTTCCGACTGGAGTCCCCCCAAAGAGGCGATTGGATGTTTTCCTTATTGTAAAATAGCGAGCGACAACAGCCACCCTTTTTTGCAGATTAGTTCATTGTTTCCAGCACATTTCAAAGTCTGTGCAGTGGCGCTATCTCAAGAGTTTAGCAAGCTTTTATCACTTTTCCACTACAATCCAAATTCAATTATTTGGAGGTGGAACACTGAGGTGAAGGGCATGACCCTAGGGCCGGCTTTCCTGAGTTCAAATCCCAGCTCCCCACTTAGAGTCAATGACCTTGAGGAAATGACATAGACCTTCCGTGCTCGGTCTCCTCGTTGGAAAGTGGAGAATAATACCTACTTTACGGGGTTGTCATAAAAGTTAAATACGTTGTATCTGAAGCATTTAGAATAGTGTCTGGTACTCAATAAGTGTCATGTAAGTATTTGCTATTATGATTGTTATTAAATTAAGGCTTAATTCAAGAACTCCATGTGGCCTCAACTTGCCTTCCAGTTATAATTCTGCCTACGTCCCCTGAATTCCCTGCTCTAGTCACACTGTACGCCCGCACCTCTCATCCTGCTTTTACAGCTCCTGGAGCCTAAAATTCCTATCCAAAAGCCCTAGCCGACCCTACTCCTCCCCATCCAAGGTCCCCAGAAGCCACAGCCCCAGTTCCAGTGGTCTGAATTTAACACTCCCTCCTGTGGGCTGTGATTCCCTTTCTTTAAGTCTCTACTACGGGATTTCATTTCAGCTAATGTAACGGGCTCTCTCCACGTCTCTCTCCTTGCTATACGAGGTGCAGCAGTTCGGAGCACAAGCTCGAGAGTCCGACGGCCTGGGTCTCGATCTTGCTCTGCCACTTACTCTGCGACCTGGCATGACACGCTGATTTCTCTCTACGCCTTGGTTTTCGCACCGATAAATTAAGGCTCATTAGAGTTTCTACGGCTCATAGGATTGTTGTAAGAATTTTTAAACCTAACAGAGGGAAAACCCTTAGAATAGGGCCTAATGCGTGAAAGACGGAAATGAATTTTGGATACGGTTGTTGTATGGTTCTCCCCTCTTCGCCGCTTCGTGGCCTGTGTCTAATGCGGAGCCTTAGGTGTAGGAAATGCTCCAAAAAACATGTCCGCTGAACCGAACTGAGGTTGACCGACAAAACCCTGGCTGTCCCGATACCGTACCAAAAGTCACCCAACTCGCTCGTTTAGAATAATTCTGTACGTATTTACCTATGCGGATTGGGCAGCAGAGGGTTTATAAAGCACGACCCCCTGGAAAATATGGTCTCAGACCTCACGCACTCACCACGAATTCCATCTTCTTCCACAGCTCTTCCAGCTGCGCCACGGGCTGATGCCACCAATCGGTGCATTTTTTGTATCGGTTGCCTTGAAACCAAAACTGTCGCAGCCACTCGAACTCGACCTGTGGATCACAGAAACAAGACAGTGTTTCTAATGCCCTTGTGCTGGACGGTCAAGGACGAGAACATCGTCACTCAATTTTCCTCCAGGGACGTAATAGCCACAGAGTGAGAGAAAGAGAGAAAAGCTCAGCCTCCCAGTTCCCAACGTAACTTGGAGTCTCCAGAGCCTTTCCGCAAAGCCAAGGAAAACGTCATTTTAAAGCTCAGGAAGACGGGCCAGGTCAGGCTGGGGAGGGATTTCCAATCACATTTGTCAGTCAGACTCGAGGAAACTGTAAGTCAGTCAACAACACTCAGATCCTAAAGTATACAGCGGCCTGCACTAC
>NW_011888832.1:2979491-3004012 GCF_000151845.1 Pteropus vampyrus
GCTTTTAGTTGACGTTACCTAAATGTTTGTTTGATATGTAGAACTGATTTTCAGTTAAAGCTGTTTAAACAAACAAACAAAAAAGGAATGTGGACAATTTTAAGACAAGAGCTGCTAAACCTTATCTGTGGAATTAAGACAACGGTTAACAAAAGCGAACCTGACGGCTTTGAAAGCAGAGTAAACACAAGTGTGTGTAGTTCAACCTCTCCGAAGATAGAGGTTTCACAACATGACTTATTATAATAAAAACTTTTTTTAACAGATTTCACATGAAATTGGTTCACACTACAGAACGGCCTGTCAGCAAAGCGTCAAGCTCTACGTCAGAGAGAGCTGAAAAGGTTTTTTAAAGTTTTTCTAGCTTTGGGCAGGTTATTTCCATCGATGAGGACAAAACACATAAGGTTTGGCAACCACGGTACCCCAGGAAATAAAATGATCGTATACTTCAGTCAACTATCGGGGTACACTAGAGTCCGGATTTCGGCAAATTAAAACTCAGAAGCAAGGGGAGGGGCAGACCTGGCAACTCTGCTGCCAGAATGTCCTGCCCTGATTATTGATTAAGTAATAATCACTAGCGAATAATGATTTCGTCTTTCTCCTCAGACGCCCAGCTATCTTTGGAGGCAGACAATGTCAGGGCATACTGAAGAAGAGGGGTTCTGAGTCAGCTTGAAACTGGGCTCCACTACTGAATGGCTTGTTATGTTATGTGTACGACGATTCCGTAACAAGCACGCAGGTGTGTGGTGAGGATTAAGTGGGTTGACAATCAGTGGCCTCCTAGATGCCAGGCACTTGCTAGATGTTCAGAGCGGGAACCGAACGAGGCCCCAAGGCCTAGGACTTGTTGTCTTCGAGGATCTCGCACTCTTATGACATTTTCTGAGCAGGAAAAGTTCTAAGGCTCACGTCGGTTCAGGCCCACCCCTCTGCCGCTGAAGCCAGGCAGAAAAGTGCAAAACTGAGGGCTTACCAGAATTTTATTCTGGGTGAAAGCACTGTCCGTGAGGTACAATCTTTGTGGGCATCAAATCCATGGGCACGTATTTCATTCATCTCTGTAACTTGACTTTTTCATTTCGAGGTGGTGGGCAAAATTATTACGAGATTGTAATCAAATGCCGCCCTCACCCATCCCCTCACTGCCAAGAGAAGTAGCTGGCTCCTTTCTTAAAATTAATTAAGAAAGCAAAAAGAAATTTCCAGCTTCTTGATTCAGAGTTTGAGTTTCAAAAAAAAAACAAAAAACAAACAAACAAACAAAAAAAACCCTGCTATTTCCCCCCAACTCCGCCACAGACTCTGGGAATGAGAAAAGGAAGCTGCAGGGAAGACGCTGCACGAAAGCCAGAGGCTGAGGACTCAGAATAGAACTGAAGCTTTATTACTTCAGGGCTAAAAGGAAAAAAACACACACAAAAAAACACAAAAAACAGTCTAACCATACTGACTGACTAGGAAAGTTTTAGCCACGACAGAAGAAGGGTCTTCGTCCCTTCTCCGGAGAGTAGTTCCTCCAGGAGCCTCACAGCTGCCAGAGCAGAAGTTGAGACAAGCCAGCAGCAGGGGAGAAGCTGACTGTGGCCAAGGACCCTCCCGCGGGTGACGCCGATCCCAGAAGACAAGGACCAGCAGCCCTCCTGAGGTTCTCCCAGAGTGCGTGATGCCGATGAACCAAACTCCCAGATTTCTGATTTGCGCGGCATGGAAAGTCACTATATTAGTCAATCTTTGGAGCAGCTACGATACAAAGATCAGTAGCAGGAAGCACACTGACAACCTAGAGGCCTTGCAAAACCTCAAAGGGCCCTCCGAGTCCTCAGAGAAAAATGAAAACGTGTGCGTAATAGTTTCACAGCTGTGACCCGAAAAAAGTCAAAAGAAGCTTTTTTTGCTAGAAATGTCTAGGAAAAGTCTGAAGGGGAGGAAGCAGCAGAATCCCTCATCTGCCTACCTGAACCTTCTTCGTCACTGGTCTCCTGTGCACCAGAGAGCGAAGGTCATAAGATTCCAAAGTCGTCATTTCTGAGCCACTGAGTCACCACGTATCTGCCAATCTTCTCCATCGCTCTCATAGGTGAGCGAAAGTCACCTGCTTTTCTTCCGCCAAGTTACTTGAGATCTGTGCTCACCACCCAGAATCAAGTCTCCTTCCATCACCATAAATTCGACCCCCTTTTTTCTCATCTACCCCCCGCCCCCCATTTGTATGTCTTCTTGGGAGAAGTATCTGTTCAGGTCCTCTGCTCGTTTTTCAATTGGATTGTTTTTGTTGTTGAGTTGTATGAGTTCTTTATATATTTTGGATATTAATCCCTTACTGGAGGCGTTATTTGCAAAAATCTTCTCCCATTCAGTGGGTTACCTCTTTGTTTTACTGATGGTTTCTTTTGTTGTGCAGAAGCTTTTTAGTTTGACATAGTCCAATTCGCGTTTTACATTTTTAAGAAAGAAAACAAACTCTTTGATAATGCAGAGGAAGATTCTGCTTATAACACAAATCTTTTCTAAGCATCTCAAATTGGAAAAAAAGATCTTATGTGTTCGGTTCCAATACCAAAGATCCCAAACTGCTTAGTTAGAAACCACCTAAGACGAAGAAAACAAGCCACTTCTAAACCCACACAGCCTGACAGCCTGCAGTATATGAAACCAAGGACTTCACCCTATAATTAGTCTAGAAAGGCACATGGCCTTTAAGAAAGAGGAAAGCAAACAATAAGAACCTGGGGTAGCTATTATGGACATTTATGCTTCCTCTTAACAACAGAACACAGTAATGAGCCTGCGAGCGCCCGATCCCAGGCCAACGTGGACGGCGGAAGAACAGGATCTGATAATGATGTGCCCTGACATCTGGAGCTAATTCTTACAGTAAGGAGATGACCTTGAAGAATCAAAGACTTGGGGGACGGAGAAGACAAGGACACGTGCTACTGAGATTCGGGGTCTCTGTCTCCACTCAACCCGAGGCGAGCCTCAAAGGGATGAGGTTTCTGATGCATCTCTGCCCACCTTCCTTCCTAACACACGATGTCAAAAGCAGCCAGCCACCTTCTGAAGCAGACGCGTTCAGATGACGACATTCAGAACAGTGTGATTTTACAGACTTCTCCCTCCCACTGATGATAACAAAACACCACAGTCAGTCACAGACGAAGACCAGCAAGGACAAGGGGAAAGAAACAGCTCATATGTACGTTATAGAGAGCACCCGTCCTGCTAGCCTGACTCCTAAAATGGCAAGGTTTTCAGAGGAGGAAATACCTGCATTTCCATATCAGAATTTCTTCACCACGACTGTGGAGAAAGACATAATTGCTCCCAAGTACAATTCAGTGAGGTCACCAGGCCCATAAATGCTTATCTTTCTGGAAGTTCTAGCTATCAGCAATGTCTCTAGCCGGGATTGATGGGAGAGAAGGTAGGACATTAATCAGGCAAATCAAGGAAAGAAAGTCAGTTCCGGATTCAACCCAGCACTGGAAGTGGTTATAATTCCCCTGAAAGACAGAAGTCCTTTGCCTTTGAGTGTGAAGATGACGGCACTGTTTCGCATCCTGTGGAGCAGCTCGTACAATATTAAATATCTCTTTAAAAGGTATTACATGACACTGTGGAAGCAGACGTTTCTCCTCGGCTCAAAGTCCCTTAACGACTCCCCATTGCCTGCAGAGCACGCAGGAAAGTCCTTGTCCTTCGCAGGGCCTTCAAACCTTCACGGCACCATCTCTATGACCCTGTCTCCTGTAACTCTCAGCCTCATTCCCGCCACTCAACTCAGACCGCCCTTAACTAGTCCCCTAACTAGTCCACGAACACCGGGCACTCTCCCCCGCCACCCTCTCTGCAGTGTTGTTCTCTCTGCCCAAAACACTGTTCCTCAGATACCCACGTGGCTCACGCCCTCAGCTCCTTCAGGTCTCTGCTCAAAGGGCACCTTCTCAGGGCGGATGTTCTCCAGTCATCTCAAGCTCCATCGCCTCGCTCTGTTTGGTTTCTCTGTAATGAAGCGCTTGTCCGTCTCTAACATACTATATGATAAGCCGATGTGTTATGTAAATAATAAACCAGAACGTCTATTTTCTTTACCAACATATCCTGAAGAACAGAGGAAAATGTCTGGCACGTGCTCCGTACTTATTTATTGAAAGGATGAAAGAGAATGTTTTGAATTCCAAATTCTCCATCAGTCCTAATTACACCGAAGAGAAAGTCTCAGATCGACAATCTTCGACGAAACCCTACCACTTGGTAAACTTTTTTCTCTTTTTAATAGTTTTCTTTTGAGGTGTAATTCATCCACTATAAAATTCACCCATTTTATGTGTAGAATTCAATTACTTTCAGAAAGTTGATGAAGTTGGGTACTAATCTCCCTTCTCAGCATGAAGAATGAAGACTTTAGGCTCAGAGCCTCTCCCAGCAACAGCGTCTGCTGCAATGTAATAACTAACACTGCTCTCTCTTCGCTGGCCATGTCTTTCTGGTCATTCTTTTCGCTAGTGATGCTGGCTTTCCACTTAAAGTGGAAATAAAAGCTTCCTTCTTAAAGAAATTGATTTAGTAAAACATGAGTCGATTTTAAAAGTGCATCGAATAGCTAAAAATATATGTAGTCCAAAAAGGTAGCCAAGTCGAAAGGATATTAATGAGAACAGCGAAGTTTATGCAACATTGACTTCTGGGATCCAGACCTGCAGAACCTCAACTAATAAATAAAAGTCAAGGTACTGACACTTGCCCCTAGGGTCCGCCCTCAATTCCCATCAGATCTGTCGGGAGACTGTCCTTCCTGGGTCCCCCCTGTTTCTGCACGTCTTGTAAGCGGGGCACGGACGGCCCCCTCTGTTTCAGACTCTCTTTGCAAGGATGTCTGTATAGTGAACAGCCTTGGAAGATACAGTTTCTCCTTCTAGAAAAAGGGCAGGATTGCTCACGGACTTAGAGGATAGAGACCATGTCTGGATTTGGGGCAAAGGACAGGCATGCTTACTGCCTACTACAGAAGATTTGGGTTTCTTTAGGTGAGGTTCCTCTCTTATAATGTGCAACCCTTCCATGCACACTTATTAGCTGGCTCACTATGCGCTGCCCCGTGGAAACGGAGGCTTGGAGCACTGGCACGAAAATGCTGATACTCTGGCTGTTGTTGTAAGTAACAGATTATCCTTTGTCTCTGATCCAGGGGTCTCGTGTCTTATACCCAGAGGAAACTATGGCAGATTAACTTGTAAGCTTGCAAGTAGGCTAGGATCTCAGACTCTTCACAGTTCTTCCAATTCCTCACCTCATTGTGGATTTCCTCTCCTTGTTTCAAAACCGCAGGCTCCAAGGATTTCAAAGAGACATCACCATTGTCTGCCTGATCGCGGACGTTCTGCAGAGCCAACTGGCAGCGCTGTAAGATATAATCCAAGGTTCCCGTCGAGCACTGCAGAGACAGACCAGCAATCAAGGTTACAAGCAAGGTCCAAGTTCACCATGCCTCCTCCTGGGATTGTTCACATCTGTCCCCTTACCGTACAGTCACCTGTCACCCTCACAGCTCAGCCTACAATCCTTAAGAATTACTGCAGTGGCCTGCTCACTGGGCTCTGTGCTGCCAGCGTGGCCTCGCCTACAGGGGCCACTCACCTCTCTGGTGTTCCATTATCATATAGGGCTCATGTCTCTAGCTAAACGGTAGGCTCCCTCCGTCTAAAGCCCCAGTATTTATATGTAGAATACATATGCACACGCGACACTAGAACTCAGGCCTAACTGTAAAAGAAACTCATCAAGTAGTTTTTGGATGAATACCTAATTCACTAAGAAGTCAAGGACACTGACTTCCTCCCTCGAGCGCCCCGAACCCAACAATGGGAAAGAAAGGTGACCGGACTGTAGAACCGGTTCATAAGTACACGAAACAGAACAGTAACGGCAGGGGGAACAAATGAAGTTATAAACACAGGGCAGAGAACTCATTTTCCTTTTCTGCAAAAAGCATACACCAGGCAATTGCAGTCCTTGGCAGAATAGATTCTTCAAATAATGGAGAATATGTGGCTTATGCCCTCAAGGCACGTTCAAAGGCATGACTTAGAACCTGGGTGTCATAACGAGTTCATCCCTCTCCCCGTCTGTGCGAGCCAAGCGGTCACGTAGACAAATCCCTGCTTTGAATGATCGTGTGTCAGAAAGAAGAGGATGCAGGTGGAAGGCGCATCCGTTTGTTTTGATAATGACATGATTTCCTAGAATGATAAAAAGCAAGCTGGAAATATCCTTTAGACTCAAGGAGGGAAATGTAACCCTAAAGTATTTTTATTTTAATATTTGTCATTTAAACGGATCCCTTAGAAATAACATTGAAGGCTAAGCTCCTGGTACAAAAATTCTTTGCACAGTTACTGCCATTTAATACAATGTGACATGGACAAGCCTGGGAAAAACAACGTTTCCGTGCCAAAAACAGAAGCTCGACTAATACATATTTAAGTATGAAGATCCCAGGATGCCGGGATCACAAGAGCTGTCAGCTCCAAATTGCTACCAAGAAAACACACGTAAAAAAACAACGGAGTCGAATGATCTCACTCATTTTTGTCCCACAGCCCCCCGACCTTCTGTCGAGAAACATATTCTACTTGCACCTTTACTTTTCGCAGGTTTGCAGGAACCTACGTAAGAGCTTGTTAACTGCACTGACATTGATTTTAACAAAAGATTGGAAGTAACCTAAATTTCCCGTCAACAGGGGACTAGCTGAATAAGCTACGTGGAGCCATACTTGCAGCCCCGACCAAAAGAAAGGAAAGAAAGGGCAAGTTTTGCTTCAACTCCTGGGTGAGCACAGTTTTATTTAATGTAAAGAACCTATGAATGGGCCCGGGTTTCTGTTTGTTTGCGTTTGTTTTTATTTGACAGCTTTACTGAGACAGTACATAGCATACAAGTCAGTGTGTGTCAGGACAGTCACAGAGCTGCGCAACCATCACTGCGGATAATTTTAAAATCTGTTCATCGCCCCAGAAGGAAGCCCTGCACCCTTTCGCAGTCACGACCTGCCATTTCTGCCAACCTTCCCAGGCTCAGACAACCACCAGTCGACTCTGCGTCTACAGATTTGACTCTTCTGGACACTGCATAGAAATTATCATACAATATGTGGTCTTTGGTGTGTGGCTTCTTTCAGTGAGCGTGATCTCTTCCAGGTCCGTCCATGCTGAAGCGTGTATCAGTACTCCATTCTGCCGTATGGTGAAATAATGTGCAATTGGACGGACACACCGCATTGTGTTTGCCCATTCACTAGGTGAGGAACCTTTGAGTTGTTGGCGCTTTGGGGCTACTGTGAATCAAGCTACCGTGAACAATCATGTCCAAGTTTTCATTTCTCTGGGGTACGTGCCTAGGAATGAAATTGCTAGGTCATATTTAACCTTTCTGTATTTGCCAGACTGTATTCCAAAGTGGCTGCACCATTTCACATTCCCTCCGGCCGTGTATGAGGCTCCCCGTTCCCCCGCATCCTCCTCGACACTTGTTACTGTGACTCTGGTAACAGCCGTTCTGGTGGGTGCGAAGTGGTGTCTCACTGTGGTTTTGATTTGCATTTCCCTGATGACGAATGATGTTGAGCTCGTTCATGTTTATTAGCCATTTGTATATATATATTTTTTGGAGACATGTCTACTGAGATCCTTTGCCATTTTTAAAAACTATATTATTTATCTCTTTAATTATTGAGTCGTAAGAATTCTTTATATATGCTGGATATAAGTGCCTTGTGAGATATATGATGTGAAAATATTTGCTCCCATTCTGTGGGTTGTCTTTTTACTTTCTTGATGGTAACCTTTGAAGCATAAAAGTTTCAACCTTGATGAAATCCAATTATCTATTTTTTTCTTGGGTCGCTTGTGTTTTTGGTGTCGTATCTTTAAAAAAACATTGCCTACTCTTAGATAAGAATTACATGTTGATAAGTGATTATCACCAACGTCTACCGAAACAAAAGTACAGAAGAGTATATAGAGTAGGCTATTCTTTGCATGAATTTTTTTTTTAATTATATACGTATTTGCTTATGTATGTATTAAATATCACTGAAAGGATAACACGAATCCGATATTGTCTCTGGGGAGGAGGAGCTGGTTGGCCTGGGGAGAAAGAGACTGAATCTGTACACTCTCAGGTACTTTTAAAATTTTGAACCACTTAAATAACTACCTATTCAAAACATAATTATACATAAAATTTAAATTAAAATATATATATATATGTATATATATACATATATTCTATGTAAAATCCCAGGAACGTTCTGGAACAACCAGAAAAACCTAAAATGGAATAAAGAGTTAAGAGCCATCAGACATAATCTAGTCATATGCCACCAAAAAAAACTTAAAAGATTTCTTCTCTGATTAACTAATATGAATTTCAGAACATCGTTTCCTTAAGACGATCTGTTTCCTACATACTGCAAATACGCAGCAAATAGGAAATCATTTTGTTTGGCATAGAAAAGACATGTAATGTTAACACATATAAGGAGAGGACGTTTGCAGAAAAAGTGGGGGCTATAGAGTTGCACGGATTTTTTTCCCTCTCTATTGAGGGAATCATAACGTAACTTTAGTGTTAGGGAAAAAGTCTTTTCCCTCTTCCATCATAAAAAGCAATAATATAAGGTGAAATGAAATTTTTTAAATAAGATAAAAACATAATTTCACCACCTGACCCTATTTTAATTATTTTTATCCCATGTGATCCTTTGTCCACACACAGGTGTAACCAAAACAAATGTATCAGTGTACGTGCTGGTTTTCACTGTTTGTACATATTCAAAACAACTACTTTCAATGGTTGCTCATTAAAGTGATATTCAATAATTTAATTAACCGGTCACATGACATAAAGGCATTAAGTGTCTGTCCAACTTTTCACTACTATTAATCACGCTGGATAAACATCTATATATATATACTTCTTTTGAACTTTTTCCTAGGTTTGATTCCAAAAGCACTGTTATGAGATCCAAGATATGAATAGTTTTATGGTGCTTTATACATATCTCCATGTAGGGTTCCAAAAAGTACACCAGCTAAAAAACTACCAGAAGCATATGACTGGACCAGTTCCGTTGTAACTTCAGCAGCACTGAATCGTATCATTTTTAACTTTTGGTAGAAATAAAAAGTTACCTTAAGATGGTGATTTTTTAAAAATTTAACTTTAAGGTGATTTTTAAAGCCTGCATAAAGGATCACATATAACAGCCAGCAAACTTTTTTTCTATTAAGAGCATTTTTGTAAGAGTTTACTTGAGCCAAACTGACGACATATGCCAGAGACTAAGATCTCAAACGCTCCCACAAACTTTTTCTTAAAAGACCAAATAGTAAATATTTTAGGCTTGCAGGATATAAGATTTGTGTTGCAACCTCTCAGCTCCGCCACGTAACTCCAAAGCAGTCATAAACAATATGTAAACAAATGAGCGTGTTCCAATTAGAAATTTATTTACAAAACAGCCAGCTGGCTCACGGGCCAGAGTCTGCTGACTCTGAACTATAATAGAGAAAGCAGGATAGTCACATCGTCCACATTACATGCGTCAAATTAGTAAAATATCATGTAGCATGAACTGAAGTAACAGAGAATATAAAAAACACAGATTTGGCATATTGTTTTCTCCCAAAGGCATCAGTATATGTACCTACTTCTTTATTGACAGCTGATTAATGCTCAAAATTCTGCCTGAAAATTAGAACATACGAATTCAGCTATGACTAAGCAAAAAAAGGGTAGCCTCAGGAGATGCTGGAAGCTCTAGAATTGGACCACCTGGGAAAGAAAAAGAAACAATGCTGGAGGGGTCCGTTTCAAACTCCTCTGGGGGCTTCTGAGTATGCGGGTATTTATTGCAGGGGGTGGAGAGAGGGAGAGAAGTTTCCTGATCCCTCACATTGAAACTGAACAAACTATTGCCTTCCCTCATGTCTTAGATCCCATTTCTACTAACGGTGACGTCACCTTCAAATCGCCCAGGCTTGAAACCTCAGTGCCAGCCCAGAGCCTCACACATGGAAAGCATCCAGTCGAGTTCATGCATTCGTCTGTTCGTTTGTTCATTAGTTCATTCATCCTCACATAGCTCCCTCCACTTCGGTCAGTTGCCAAGTCTGACACTATGTCTCCTACATCAGTCATGGGAATTTCTTCTTTTTTCCTCCTGCTACCACCAGTTCAGACCCCGATAGGTTTAACTGATGCCTCCATCATCTTCATCTTCCTAAAGATACCTCCAGTACGTCACCACCAAGATAACAATCAATATCCTACCTGTCAACCAACTTACGGTCAAACAACTAGTCTTTCACAAGATAGAAAGATATTCAAGATCTTTCCCAATGTGGTCCATTCAGGAATCAGCCGTAACTGCCAACACCCCCTTTTATGGCATCCTGACATCCAGTTAAAGTACTGCCACTAAACGTTCCCCATGTATTTGCATCCCATTCCAATCACAAGATTCTTCACCCATTAGCTGTCCTAAAATATCCTGAAATCCCCTACCCGCTACATGTTGAAGTCTTACGTGCCACTCACCCACGGACCCTTACGCTGTCTGCTACTCTCTTTTCTGCACTATATTTGCTCTTAGACTCCAAGCAGCTTGAAGACTCCAAACACATCAACCGTCCCTGTTCACAAGTGCCTAAACGAACACCTTGAGCACCGGGAAGTTCAACAACAGTTTGCAGAACGGATGAATGAACTAAAGTTCCTTCCTTTCTTTTGAACAGTAATTTCAATCAATAGCAATACTTACAGTCAAGACTCATGGATGACTTAATGTCTTTTGCTTTATTTGTACACTCTAGTGTATAAATGGAGACAGAATAACATTCCACGCAAAGAGCTTTGGTTGTTCCCATCTCCTATTGGCTTTTCATCAAAGACAGTAGCAGTAGTCATAGTAGTAGTAGTAGTAGTAGGATAGCATTAACAGTAGTAGTAACTTAATAATAGTAGGGGCGGCTAACATTCTCTGAATGCCTTCTCCCTCCCAGCCACAGTTCTCAAAGACTTACATGTATTAACTTATTTGATCCTCACGAGAACCCTATGAACCAGGTACGACTATCATCCTCATCCAACACCTTTTCCCAAATTTTGTGGCCATCGTCTTGTACCAGCCGCCTGAGTACAGCAGTAATCAGCCTGTCTGCTCTCCCAGATCCGATGTAAGAAAAATATGCTCAAGTAGCCACACACTCAAACTGACCCAGAAGGAAAGGGCCGTTGAGAGGGTTAGAGCTAGAAAGACAGATGCCTGTAACGCCTTATATAAAAATGAAGTCTTTTTTATACACTACAGAGCACATACGCTCTACAAAAGCTTACTCACTTTTTCCTTCCTTCCAGACTTCCCGCCTGCCTTCCTAAAAGAACTCACTTTTATGTCTCTAAGATAATTATTTCTGTGTTTATTTGTTTAATACGTGTCTCCCCAACGAAAATGGAAGTTCGATAAGGTAGTGGCCATATTGTCACGTTGATGGCTCTCTCTCTCTCTCAAGCCTGTAGTGCTGCTGGACACATAACAGACACTCAAATATTTAGATGAACGAGCCCACGGAAGAAAGAAAGGAAGATAAGGAAAACGAGAGGAAGGAATGAATGCCTGACGGGCTTGCAGCATCTTGACTGCAATAGACGCTCGTGCCCTCTCTGCCCACAGCGACAAGCCCAGCCCACCAGAAATGGTACTTAATGACCAAAAGGCACGGATGACACCGCCTTCCAGACGCACGAGGTCTCGGGACCAACAAGCTCTTGAGCTCACACTGTCCTGCCACTTTGTTATATTCCTTCTGCCCAACTTCCTCACACTGGACCCCTGGGGTATGATAAAAAGTCAAACTATAGAGCAAAACACTGAACCCAAGCTTGGAAAGAGGTCAACTTGTCATCTTTCTTTCGTGATTAGTCCTCTGATCTCTGGAACCCTTCCGAACTGAACACACAGTACCCCAGGGTGACTACTAAGGGTTTTCTCATCTCTTAAGTTTCCATCCTGAACTAGTCTAATCAGCTGACCATCGGCCACTCCAAGCGGTGGCAGAATTTAGCAATAAAGCCTGGGTTATGAACACAACTGGGGAGCTCGGCACTTCCTTGGCAGCAACTGTGACTTTCTCCTTCATTTGCATTCACATGCCCAGAAGCCTGACCAAAAGTTAAGGGAAATGTAAACTCTCAACCATCTGAGCCCAATCACAGCTAACACATGCGCAAGCACACAAATCCGCCCCATTTCCTTCTGGCCATCTCCCGCCCTTGACCTTGACAGATACAAACCCCTTAGAAAATCTCTAACTAGCAACACCTGCCAACGGCATTTACCTGATCCAAGAAACATATCCCAAAGAAGCAAAATATACTTATCCCACGCTGTGAATACACTTTAAAAAACCATCCAACACGACTCAAAGCTAAACGAGCAAGTAAACAGAGGCTCAAGTCACGTTAAGTGGAAGCGATTTTCCTATCGAACACTACTCCAAAGTTCTGTGATACACTGCTCGTTCAGCCACTGCTGTCACGTCCAATTAAGTCTGGATCGCGTTTTTGTTTACACTTACCTCTGCCACTCTGTGGGTGGAACTAAACCGAGGTGGTAAACCAGCCAGAACACAGTGTTGGTGGGTGGCATTGAGATCATCTGCAGGAAAAATAACAAAAATCAAGAAAAAGAAAAGAAAAGGAAAAAAAAAAAAGAAAACCACACACACATACTTAACACTTATTAGTCACTATACACCATTTAACTACAATATAAACAGTAAATCCATCATTCAAGAACGACGACCAAAAAATACTTACTTTGTATCCTTTACACCATTCTTCATAAATAAACGACCATCAAAACCAAGACACTTTCAAGAATGAAAAGGGATGTTATTAATAATGATTCCAGGACGACAGGTGTAAAGCAGGAAACAGGATGTAGGGTTACCTTACTTTCTTGTAGTCTTATGATACCCACTCATGACAAAGTTTACTATTTGTAGATTGAACGTCTTTCTCTTTCTCATGATATATCTAATTCTACCCACGCCTTGAGAATAAGCCAAAATTCTTTCATGTTATTTGAGGTTGAACATCTTTCATCTGAAAATCTCTTTCTCCCCAAAGTATCAATTTTGTCCTAACAATTTTCCAGGCAACAAACCAACCAACTCAGCATGTTGCAAAGCTCTGGCTCTCAGAATAGAATTCAAGCCTATGGATTCACAACCCAAGAATGGAGTAGGTGGTGAGTTCATCAGCTGACGAACATGCCTAAAACCGCATGCGGCGGGAGGAAGACCAATGGCCAAGCTGTTGTGTATTCTCAGAAACGATGCCACATGTCAGGCAAAGTCTGTCCCACCTCCACTTAGGACATCACCTCCTGTATTACGAAGAAGAGAACCGAAGAGTCTGACCCCAGCAACACGTGAGTTCCTACACAGGCACCAGAAGCTTCTTACCAAAATGCCAAGAAAGACGACTTAGTTAAACTAAGAGGCAAAGACCACTTCACCCCTTACGTGTGAAGAAAACAATCTTACGTGTCAGAAAAACAACCTACGATGTTACCTCTGAACACAAGAAAGGAAATGCAAAATGCCAATTGCAGGGCTCCTGCTTCTGGGCACTCTGGGCTAACGGTGACAAGGTTTTACCCTCCGCCCTTAAACGACTATACAACAGACCAAAAATAGCAAGCAAAGTTTCTGACACTGGAAAACAGAGCAAGATACGGTCCCAAAGGTAAGAGAAACAAAACAGGTGAGCCCTACAATTGCCCTAACTCACTGCCTGAGAACAGTCCCAATGCCACAGAGTAAAAATGGCAAAGTCAAACAGAACCCTCAGTTTTCAGTTTGCTTTCTCGACAAGTTGTGAAGACAGAAACTAGAGTTTGGGAAGGTCAAACCGGCAAGGATTTGTAAGGCAGACCATGGAATAGAAGGACCTGCAGAGAGAGAGAGAGCAAGCAGACATCTCTGCGTAAGGGTTCCCTCAAGTCTGCTCACATGCGAATGATAAACCCCCAAGGGCAGGAAAAGCACGAGAAAGCTGTAGGCTGAACAAATCCCAGGTCTCACGCAGGGCCGTGAACACCAAGTGCATGAGATAATGGACAGAGTCCCTAGAAAAGCCTCGTCTAGTTGGGCTAAATAAGTCCTAGATCAAAGGCTGCTCTAGATCCATCTAACAGTTTAAAAGCAAGCTTTGAAAGGATCCAACTTATTCCAAATAGCTTAATTACTCATTAGAGCAAAGCACAACACTATTTGAAAAAATGTAACAAAATAAGGTACCCTACAATTAAAATGTGCAATATCCAGTGTCCATTCAAAAAGTAACAAAGAGAAAGATATATGATACAGATGATACACAAGATACAAATCTCTTTCCCACACACAGTGTCTATAAATGTATATCTTTTATATATTAACAAAATGAAGCATCTAAAGATGAGAAATACGGTATCTGAAATACCACACGGAATAAGATTAACAGCACTTCAGACACTGCAGAAGAAAAGATCAGTGAACCAGCATATACAGAAATAGCAACAACCTAAAATGAAGCAAACGGAGAAAAAAAGACTGCAAAAGAATGAAGGAGCATCTGTGACCTATGAGACAATATGTTAAGCAGTTTAACATAAATATAATTTGAGTCTCAGGGAATGGATCATGACAGAAAAAAAATACTTGAGAAATGATGGCCAAAGGAAAAAATAAGAATAAAGAAAAAAGGCAACGAATCAAAAATATTAACAAATAAGGTAGATATTAACCCAACTATATCAATAATGACTTTAAACATCAATAATCAAAATACACCAGTTCTAAGAAAGAGACTGTCAGACTGGATAAAAACACAAGAGCCAACTATATGCTGTCAACAAGAAATTCACTTTAAATATAAAGACATATATAAATTAAAAGTAAAAGGCTGGAGAAAGCATTATCGTGCTAACACTAACTAAAACAAAGCTGGAGTGTCTCAAAGAATTTCAGATAGAGCAGACTTCAAAGTAAAGAAAATTATCAGCAATAAAGAGGGGCATTACATAACAATAAAGGGGTCCATTCTCCAAGAACACATAACAATCCTTACGGTGTATGTGCCTTATAACAGAGCATCAAAACATGGGAGGTGAAAACTAATAGAAGAGTAAGAAGAAACAGACAAATCCACTATTTTAATTGGAGACTCCAACAGCCACTTTCAGAAACAGACAGATCCATGAGGCAGAAAATCAATCAGTAAGGACACAGGAACTCAAGATCATCATCGATCAACCCAGGGTAAACTGTGGCACATCCAGACAATGGAATGTTATTCAGCCCTAAAAAGAAATGAGTTATCAACCCATAAAAAGCCTTGAGGAAATGCAAATGCATATTATTAAGTGAAAGAAGCCAATCTGAAAATGCTACATATACTGTATGATTCCAACTACACAACATTCTGGAAAAGGCTAAACTAGAGAGACAGTAAAAAGACTAGTGGTTGCCAGGAGATGAAGGTATGGGATTAGGGGGGATTTTTGGAGCAGTGAAACTATTTTGTGTGATAGGTAATAGTGCACCGACGTCATAATACACTTTCAAAATCTGTAACATATTCAACACCAAGACTGAACTCTGATGTAAAAAATATAGACTTGGTGATAATGACGCATCAGTGTAGGTTCACCGACGGTAAAAAAAAATGCGCCACTCTGGGGCAGGGTGTGGCCAGCGGGTGGGGGCAGGGTTATGAGAACTCTCTGCATTTTCTGCTCAGTTTTGCTGTGAACCTAAAACTGGTCTAAAAAATCATCTCTATTTTTTTTAAAAAAAAAATATATCAACTGAAAAGTCTTCGTCACCATCTTGAGGACTGAAACGGACCCCGAGGTGAAGCAGGAAAAGCAGCTGAGACGCTGCTGCAGTCAGCGATGCACGCGGAGTCCACAGCGACTTGGCCTGGGGAGATGGGGAGCAGTGACCGGATCCACAACATCTTAGAGGAAAACTCCAGAACCTGCTAATGGACTGGGTTAGTCAAGTAAGGGAAAGAGTAAAATTAAAGGCAATTCTGGGGATTCGTTGTCACAGGAACGACTGAAGTCAGTCGCAGAACATTCGGAGGTCACATAAACAGCATCTGAAAGTGCCGTGCAGGGCGGGGACGGAAACATCAGCGGCACATCTGGAGTTTTAAACGCAGACGTAAAGATGAGGAAGGCTGGGCAGAGGGCGCGGAGCAGATTCAGCCTCGGCAGACTTGGGCTCAGAAGTGTGGCTGAAGGCCCGATGAAGAAGCTGAGTGACCAGCCGCTCTCTCCTCCAGTTCGCCCTCTCTGAGGACTCTCATTAAGAACATCCCTGAGAATTTCTGGTCGATCCAGACTATTGTGCCTAAAAGGTGTTTCGGAGTCAAAGAAAGAAAGAAAGGAGCAGAGGTTGGAGGAGGGTCCCCAGGCAGGACTCCCGTGAAGGGTTAAAACAATGTCTAAAAATGCATAAAGGCCATTCTCATCTTCATCTACCCAAAAAAAAAGCCTCACTGCTCCTACGCTATTAATCCTGGGATCCACAGACATCGTGAGGGGAAGAATCATCTTAATGAACAGATGTGAGAAGTGTGTTTGTTCCACTGAGAGGCCACCGATCTAACGCAGGCCGCGTGGCCAACGACATTCAAAGCCATCCTCTGAGGCTCACACCTTTATCTAAATCCTCAGCAACTCTCGAATCGAACAACTTTTTCTGCAATTGCTTCCGACCGTCTCTAATCCTTTATGACGTTGAGAAAGAATGCTGTAATTTTCATTCAAGCTTCTAATTCATCTAAAACTCCGGGTCTATAAATGCGGCTCAAGCTCCATGGGTTGTGCTTCTCAAAGTGTGCACTAAAGGCCTTCCCGGTCTTAAAGGACCACTCCGAGTCATTTTTAGAAAGAAAACATAAAAGAATGTCTAGTGGTGAGAGCTAGCTCAGCACAGAGTTCAAAATGGACTGACTTTATAGTCAAGTGGAATCAGTTCAACGAAACAAATAGACAAGACGCTCTCACTCCTGGCTGGCTAACGGCTGTGTGCTCTGTCGCTGGGTGAAGAGGGCTTCGGACACTCACTGTGCCATGAAATCTCATCTCGCATATAAAAGACCACGGGTGCACAAGCATCATGTACGCCACGGTGACCGAATCACGCCCAGGACTTCCCCGGTTTGAACGCCGAAGGCCCTCGTCCTGAAAGCCCTCCCCACAGACAATCGGAACGGTTGGCCCCTCTCGGCTTAACCCAGCCCCTTCTTGCTGGGTTTTGTCATCCAGTGTGTGTCACTAGGGCTATTTCGTCCCAAATTTCGTAAAGTAACAATCAAGAGCTTTGCTGAAGGCACCCCTCAGGTAAATAAGCCCAGTACTGAAACCCAATCTTCCCGGCTTCACACAATCACTGAAGCTTTGCATTCTTGCTCACCTGTCCACTCGCATCGCTCAATCTTAATATTTATGACCTTCTTTTTCCTAGATGTGGGGACATCCATGACTGAGACCATTTTCAGAATCTAATAGCCAGTGAAAGGGGGAAGGGGAGGGGAGCTTCCTGGCAAGATGTCGGTACAGACTCAGGCCTCTACCTGCCCCAGTACTAGCCGCCCAGGGAGATGAGCGATGGAATAGTCAGAGAGATCCACGCTTCTTTCAGCACTAAATTTCAGGGAAAGGTGCTCAACCCACCAGAAATGGCAAGGAATTGTGCTGGATGCTGTGCAGGTGGACGAGGTTCACAGAGGATAAAAAAGGAGGTTGACACGGGACGGAAAGGGCAGCATCCTGATAATCGTATCGGGTGAATCCCGAGAGGGGCGCTCACCCTCTAACGCAGAGGTGACCAGCAGGAGGGCATGCCAGGCTCCCGGGCACCCACGGGGCAGGCCTCTGACCTCTGCGGGGCAGCCTGCAGCACACGCAACCTGTGGTACTCACAGACCTCAGGACGTGTTGCTGGCACAAGCTGCCACTTTGAGAAGAGAACCAGGCATTGCCAAAGTAAGAAAGTGAGGTGAGCAGGTAAGCAGGGATGGGCCGAAGCTGCCACCATGTGCTCACGTGGCAAGTTCATCAAATCTCTCCTCTGTCGCTATGAGGATGCATTTTCCTCCTTCCTACTAAGTGAAGGACTTGGCCAAGAATCCGTACTAAGTCTTCCCAGAAACAATCTCAACATCTATTTGACTAAAAGCCAGGACAGTTCCTCTTTCTATAAAGAGACACGGACGAGGACAAATCACCAGACTCATGTGAAAATGCTGCAGTGCAACAGAAAGGGACCACTGTGATTGAAACTGTCTCTTCTGAAAAAGTTTCACTCAAAATGGCAGAAAATATTTTTTACTCGATTCTCAATATTTCAGGAAGATGCTGGATTCGAGAAGGCACTCTATGAAAATGAGGCAATCAGACATGAAGACGGAACAGTATGAGATCAGAAAACATTGCTTAAAGTTGATCTTTATTTCATAGTATCGCTTCATTGAAAAGGATCATAGGTGAGCAACAGAACACTGGCTGCGGAAAATCAAATTACTAAAATGCGGTAAACTCAAAAAAGTCCTCCTAGAACTCAAAGGGAGAAGGAAAATCAGTGGAAGAAGTGACAAGACACGAGGGACCGATTCTGGAAACCAAATCAGACGTAACAGGAATCTTAGAAAGAACAAAGAAATAGAAGAATATTTTCCAAAGCTGTGAAAAGGCCTGAGTAAGCACCACGAAATGGTTCGCCAAGTACAAAAATGTATTCTGTTCAAAATTAAACATGTACTACAAATGTCCAAAGAGAAAGCATCGTTCATCACAATAGAATCAAAATGAAGATGGCCTCAAACATCTCCCTAGCTTCAAACATCAGAAGTGAAGGGAATAATATCTGTAGTTTTAAGGCGGAAAGTTCGTTAGTCAAGAATCCTATAGCTGTTCGAGGAGATCTTTACATGTGAAGGCACAGAAAGCCACTCAGACAATGCGAGTACTCAGAGAATACGCTGCCACCATTCCCCTGCCATTAGCCTTTCTGAAAAAATTGTTAGAACCTCCACTTTAGCTGACCAAGACCTATCGAAGCAATTAAAATCACAGCATAAAAGACTATCAATGAGCATAAAAGAAGTTAAATAATTTCGGATGTTGTTATTTAAGTTAATTCAAGTATAAAAAATAATATTTGAAAGTAAAGATGCTTTACCTGAAAAAATAATATATTAAAATAATATTTGAAAGTAAAGATGCTTTACCTGAAAAAATAATATATTAAAAATTTAAGTCAAAAGTCCAAAAGAGTATATTAAAAAATGCCTGGGAAGTGAGCAGAAGAGTTGAATAAAGTAAATATCAGGAAAAACACTCATACCTCAACAGAAAAATGAGCAAAAGATGATCAGCCAAAGAATACTAATGGAAAGAAATATACGAATGGCTGATGTGGAAAATGAGCAATCTCATCAATATATAAAGAAATGCAATTTAAAGCAACAGCACATTACTGTCGCCCATTAAACTGGCAAAAAATAATTGCTGAGTTGCAATGCCCAGAATTGTCTAGGGTGAGGGAAAGGAGGCTGGTGGAAGTAACTGATAACCACATTTCACACACTGCGAGTGGGAATGTAAATTCAACAATCTCTCTACATAACAGTCTGACAATATAATATTATGTACAGTTTTAAAATATCCAGACTCTCGTCCCTCACCCAGGTATTCCACTTCCAGTGAAATGAATTAAGTGACCAAAAGCAGAAGATTAATATTTAACCCACATTTTAAAAAACCATTTTGAAGGAAGATTTAATAAGAAAAATGTTTACGATATGAGTATTGAAAGAAACAAGATACAAAATATCATATCTGATATTTTCTGAAAAGAAATAAATATATAGTCCCATGTACAGAAACGTTAGAAAAAATTAGACCAAATAGTTACAAATGATATTATCTCTGTGTAGGCGATATTACGATGTATTTTTATTAACTACTTTACGCTTTCCTAAACTTTGTAAATTCTCAACAAAGAGCACGTACCCCATTTTATTGATTCCAAGGTACACATTTTTTCTTCATATTTCTTCAAATTGAACTACATCTTAAAACTGATGGCATCTTTGACTGGATGACCTATATTACTACTATACTTAGCGATGAAAGATAAAATAAGTATCATTATTTTGGAACGATCTAGAGGGAAAGTTCAATGAAGAGATCCTCAGAAAAGAGGTTCACTCCCCAAATAACAACGATGGCACACAGCCACAGTGAAGGCACTAGCAGCCTCGCATAGTTTCCTAAATCCTCCTCCAGAGACACCTTTCCATGGGAGGGAAAACTCTTTTATAAAAACAAGCACTAGGTGAAGATGACCTCAGGGTACACAGCTTCCCCCCTCTTTTTTTTAAATTAACTTTTATGGAATGCTTAGTTTGTCACTGGGTTGTGAAGAGGATGGATTCCTGAGGTTAATCATTCGTTTTTTGCCTTCCAAATATGCAAAAAGAACGTTAATCTCGCTTTGGCAAGGGCGGCCTCGTCCTCCTCCCCGATGATGAAACTCCTCCCAAGAGACAGGGCAGAGGGGGCTGGGCAATGGAGGAGGACAAGGGGCAGAGGTCAGGCTGCCAGACAACGTGAATGAAGGACTCTCCTTCCTCTTCTCCTTCCTGTATGCAGAGCCGTCACTCCTGCCCGCTACTCCAGGGCACTGTGGGGCCCAAAACTTTCCAGATAAAGTTAATGAATGAAACAAGACGCAGCCACCTAAGCCTCTAAGTTCTGTCCTTTCGTATAACTTGTGACTTCTCTCTTTATTCCTTCCCACCTCACATCTAATTTTCCACTGGCAACTGAGGAAGATGGCTACGGTTTCTAGCTAATACCTGGCGAAGGGGGAAAAAGGACGTTCTCTCCCAACGTGTGGCACCTTCGTATTACGTACAAGGCGCCGAGGGCTGCGTGTGGTTCGAGACTACAGAGAATACACGTAAAGTAGTGCTGCGCTCCAAAAAGCTTAGCCCGAGGAGATGACACTTCTACATCGGTCGCTATCGTCCTGAGGGGAAGGAGAGCACTGGCATCCACAATGATTGGTTGGTGGCCCTGCCACTGTGGGTATCCCATTTTTTTAATGTCACCCCTAAATGAGTGCGTTATACATAACCTACATAAAGAGAAAAGCATGACACGGTGGAGGGAAGAGTGTGAATAAAGACAAGGAAAAAAACTTGTGCCTGGACCAATTCTGGGACAGAATTTTAGAACAAAGCCGCTACAATGAATTGATGAAGGAGTATAATTTATATCTTTCTAAAATTTTTTAAATGTTTATTGAGCCCAGAAGAATTATTCCACAGGAAGAGTTTAGTGAATCTTCCATCATGGGGCATACAGTCTGGCCTTGAAATCTGCTGTAGGGACTGACTAATTCAGCAAAGACAAAGTCATTCCTGTCTTAGTCCTGGGCTCAAACCTTCAACAAGGATCAATTTAAAAAAAAAAAAAAAAAACGCTTCATTTATGGTCATTCTTCCACTGTCTTTAGAGACACGGCAAAGAATACACGCAGGATATGCAATCAAATGAAAAGCCTGAAAAATTCTTTTCCACAGCTGACGCTTTTAGGAATTACTTTATATAGACAGAGAGCCAAAGAGGGCATATTAAGACTGCCTGCCAAAAGGAAAAATTCCACCCAGCCAACCCAGATGCAGAGTTCTCCCAATACAGCAGGATTCTGAATGAATGAAGCATAGAAGAATAAAAAGATCTCACAATTCATAGTAACGCATCCATCCTTGGCTTGAAAGAAACCAACACATTTTTTGTTACCTGGGGTGGTTTTCTTATAAAAGATTTGGAAGAGAATGTACAGATTGATCTGGACACTGCGCCGATTGTGGAAAATTCTGGGATGTCACATGGGTATTTGGACTAGATATAAAGAAGTAAAGAATGGGTCAATGAAGGACTAGAGTGCCATGGAAGATTCTAAAAGGTATCTCTGGAGATTCCCGAGTATTAGGTGAATGGCCATCTGTTTGGGGGAGGGGCTTCAAAACCTTTTCAGCCAGGAGCTTTCAAGGACAGACAAATATTTCCTTTTGCCTGCATGGCTGACACATATTGCCATGATATAAAAAAAATATAAAAATTAAAATTAAAATTAAAATTAAAAAAAGGCCAATCTTTGGTTCATTCATTTACTCATTAATTCAATAATTATTTATAAAGTACCTACCATGTTCGAAGTACTGTGTTAGGTACTGAAGAGGTTACAAATTTTTAGGAATATAAAATATAGCAGATAGAAGGCATTTTTAGAAAATTCCAAGAAATAAGAACACAAGGAACCCAAGTAAAAACGGAACTAGCAAAGGAGTGAAATGAGAAGAAATCTCAGTCTGATAACTGTGCCGGGTGGGCTTGAAGAACCCAATATTTATCAAAACATTAAATAAGCGGTATGACGAAACATCTAGCGGCACAGAGATATCACAATGGCGTGATTCTTCTGTCAACAAGAATAAAGAAAGGCATGGATGAACTCCTGGGGAAGAGGGAGGGCTCCACAAACACAGCAAGCTAACAGGTGGCCGGATTCTGAGCCTCTGACGAAAGGCAGTCTCAACCAGACCCTGTCAACGTTCCCACTCTACTGACACAGGCTTAGTGACTACAGTGGACTGTATCTTCTGTTTATGGATCCAGTCATTCTATTTGGTTCTGCAATAAATAACACGCACATACGCGCTGGTATGTGCCGGCTTTCCAATTTCAGAATCAATGTCCAGAGAAAGCACGGTGGTTATATCGAAATTACAAATTACTGTGTAAACGTTATAAACTTCAAAAATGTAAAAGTAACGATATAGCTGAAGAGAACTTTAATTTCCCCATCTTACTACTAAAAGTCAAGAGAGTATCTCTATATTGGTTATAAAGTTAATCGGAAAAGAAAAAAAACTCGAAGTAAAGGTTAACAAAAATTAGCAAGAGTGAGAGACAGTGTGAGACAGCTGATTCCACATTTTTCTTAATGGAGAAACGGACGATGCTTACAGTTGTTGGATAAAGAAACAGAAGAATTAACTATGTCCTTAAGAGTTAAGGAAGTAATCATTTGAAGAATAAAGTACAAATATAATGAAAAGAAATTACTTTTAGGAAATGCAAGTTGGGGTAGATGGCAAAGAGTTTTTCACTTTCCATTTTAGATCATCCTCAACTATTTGAATTTTTATTTCCTAGTTAATATATTATTTTTATAATACCAACAATAAGATGAATGAGATACAGACATGAAAAAAAAGTCTCCAAGGCATTTTATCAGGTAAAAAAAAAAAAGAAAGAAAGAAAAAGCAACTACTATAAACATATATATAATAAAGTCCCTTTTGTATTTTTTAAAAGTAGCAGCAGCCAATGCGTACAGAAATTAGCATGACTATATTTATGTTAATGCTTACAGAAGGACCACATAGAAGATAAAAGAACACTTCCACATTTTATTCTATTTGCTTCCACTTTGTTAATCCTTTACAGTGAAAATATATTCGTATTCATCTAATTAATTGTTCAATTTTTTTCCCCACATTTTTAAAGAAAAAAGATTTCATGACCATGAGCAAGGATAGCATGGCTTAATGGAAGGAAAAACAGCTTTGGTCTCAGAAAAACCTGGATTCACACACAAGCTTCACTAGGTATGCCATTTTGAACAAGTTATTTTGCCTCTCTAAGCCTCAATTTCCTTTTTTAAAAGAGCTTTATTGGGATATAATTCACACACCGAAGAATCCACTCATTGAAAGTATACAATTACGTGTATTGTAGTAGTATGTTCACAGGATTGTGCAGCCATCGCCACAAAGCAACGTGGGAGCATTTTCATACCCATACAAGAAACCACATACCCATCAGCAGGCAACCCCATTAATTTTCTTTCCTGGGAAAAAATGGGGATCAGAGGGAGTTGGAGTACCTGACAGGCTGGTTAAAAGAAATAAATAAAATGTATCAAAACCTTCAGCACAGTGGCTGGTCCCCAGCACGTACCCTCATCCCCTGCATTTCGAGTAAAGTTCAAGACAAAATGATGCAGAAATAAGCAAAAGGCCTGGGTGTGATAAGGAAGTGGGAGAGGTGGGTAGATCCTCTCCAGGCGCCAGGAATACGCTCAGGTGCCTGTCCCCGGGGCTCAGGTGCCTGTCCCCGGGGCTCAGGTGCCTGTCCTCAGGGCATATCCCACAAGCCATGCCCTCTCCCTAATTCTACTGAATACAAAATAAAAAATAAAAAAAATCAGGTATCCAGTCAAAGAGCACAAATTTGAAAACGTCAGCATCTGGGGACATATTTTAGAGAGAGAGTTTCAGGAGGAGAGACACGTCCTCAACTCTGCAAAAAGCGA
>NW_011888832.1:3005479-3007557 GCF_000151845.1 Pteropus vampyrus
AAAACATTTTTCTCCCAGCCACTTTTCAGTCTCTAACGCCCAGGTTACATTCAGTCTATGGAAACCATCTGGGGCAGAGTAAATCACCCTGCTCTGAAAAAGACCAGAGTTATTTTTTTTTTAACTCTAAGTGTGTTTTTAAGTCCTGGTTGGAAAATTAGTGAAAATTGTAAATCTGTTTGCAAATCTGGTCATGTCTAACTTTGAGATTAGGGCAAAGATTCCAATTTAAAAGCAGAAGCGTGACAACCCCAGTTAAGCGTGTCCGCAGGCGATGCCAGCAGGGCCTCCGCTCGCTTCCACAGGCCGTGGATTTATGACGAGCACCCGACACGCTCCCCATCAGACACCCCTGGAGTACTCACTTGAGACAGCAGCGTTCAGCCTGCACTTCCTCTGCAGACCAATATATTATTATAAATTGAGCTAAACTGTTTCCTTTTCGTAAGTGCTATGAAGTTCAGATTTCAGATATCGGCACAAGGCTGACGTCTCTCCATAGGGCTCCTTATAGTATCTGGATTTTCAAAAGGAAAGGAAAAAGGCAGCAGTCGACCCTGGTTGCATTTAGTTTTGTTTTGTTTTGTTTAAGAGGATTTGGACGAAAATTCATTTTAGAAATCCAATATATCTTCGTTAAAAAAAAAAACAAAACATTTTAAATGCAAACTTTGGGAACATTGTACTGTGCGTGGCCCAGGTCAGTGAGGGACCAGCTAGTTCACCTATATCTGAAGGCGCGAGTTGAGAAAGTAGCTATTACGTCTTGGATATCGGCTCCAACAAAATAATAATACTTCTCTGTTTATCACCTACAATAGCTAAAGGGACCCAATGTATATTTTAAAATGTATGTGCATTGTAATACAATATTCAAAATATACACATTCAAAACATTAAAAAAAAATTTAAAAGGACAGTGTATTTAATATTTCATTATTCTATTTCTGAGACAAGAAAAACCTTTTTAAAATTTTAAATTTTAAAATTTAAAATTTTAAAAAGAAATGAAAAAGAAGAAGCCCACAAACCACTGTCGTTTCTTCTTTCCCGCCCTTCCTGAACGACTGAGTCCTGAAGCCTTCCCGGGAGGCAGAGGCACCGCGCTGGGGCAGGGAGAGGGGCTCACAGAAGCCCACAGTGGGGTGGGCGCCCAAGCGGGACAAAACGATGAGTTCCGGTCCATACCTCTCACCCGCTGTGTAACCATGGCTACGTGACGACATCGACCTAACCTTAATTTTTATTCTTGCAATATAGCTAATGCCTACTTTTAGGATGATCGAGAAGATGAAAAAAAATGCTTGACTTCTTGTTAGCCCCCAATAAATGTAGTTGTAATTCATATACTACTATCATTCCGGACATATATGTGTATTTACAAAAAAGGCTGAAAAGAAATATACTAAAATAGGCGTGAACCTGATTTTTATATTCTTTCATTTATACTTTTCAGTCTCTTTTCTCAACAATGAGGACAGATTACTCCTGCAATGAGATGTTAATAAACAAAGGGAAGGTAGCTGAACTTTTACAATGTGCATTTACTAGTTTTAGACACAGAAAATTAATTAAGATGGCACTACTCTGACTCTCATTTCTTTTAACGATACAAATTGCTGATAGAAACTCCTGAACTAAGTTTCCAAAGGAAAGCAGTTTATTGGCTGAAATTAACACCCATTGATACTCAAGGTAAACATCCAAATCTGGGCAGTACATTGAAAAATGAAATAATGCTCTGTTTTACCTACAAATGATGCTCGATGATGGAGCGGAGGCTTCAGGACAGAAACTCCATTCCCGACGCAGGCAGGGGAGAGGCAGGGGGAGGTATGAACTTAACCCTGAACACGTCCCACGCTGTGGATAGCGATCAAGTCTACGTGGTCCCTTCTAGAGTGGAAAAACACGGTACAGCGGTTCCTCGACTTACGATGGGGTCACGAAGCGATAAACGGATCGTAAGCTGAAAATGCATTTACTACACCCAGCCTACCAAACGTCAGAGCTTAGCCTAGCGTACCACAAGCGTGCTCCCAACACAACGTCAGCTGCAGTTGGGCACAATCATCTAA
>NW_011888832.1:3009187-3011544 GCF_000151845.1 Pteropus vampyrus
TTAGATGTAGAAATTTCATTATTACTATAAAATACTTGAAAAGTTTCATTTCAAAAGACATATTCAAAACATTACCCAATAATCGAAAACTTAGGCAATAGAGCATCGATAGCCTAGTTACCAAGCATAAAATAGCAGTCTCCTTGGTGAAGGGGTATTGCCAAGCCAGGTGTCTCGATGTCCCACGAGATCTTGAAACCAACATGCCAGATATCGGGATCTCTGCCTTCAAGCTGAGGGTCATCCTCACTTTCCTCTTCAGGGCCTGTTGGAAGAGAAGGGAGAGATCAGAAAGGTAATGCTTCATCTAAAGTTCTGAGTTTTATAACGGTTATCTTAGGAATAACTGAATTTTAATTTAAAAAAAAATCTTCATATATATTTTTAAAAACGCATTCTTTAGAATATTTTTAAAATGTCATTTATTTTTAAATCAAAAAATCTTAAAATGGTAAGGAAATAACCACGGATACCAAGGAAAACAAAAGGTTATTTTGTTCAATTCTTTGCAAAGAAATTAGAAAATCTAGATTAAATGGTTAGTTTTTAGGAATACAGTAATTACTCAAATCGACACCAGCAGAGATAGAAAAGCTAAACAAGATACAAAAGGTACAGAAGCTGTCAAAGAACTATCACTCAGGAAAACACAGGTGTACAGAATTTCAAAGGAGAATTCTACCGAACAGCTAAGGAGTGGGTAACCGGTATTCCTGAAACTGTTTATGATCAGAGAAGAAAAAGTTTCCAAATTCTTTTCATGAAGATAGAATAATGTATATGAAAATCCAAAACAGAACAAAACAAAACACACACACACACAAAGACACAAATACACAAATGCTTTCAAAACACACACATACACACAGAAACCAGTCTCACATCTGAAAATCAACACAAAATTCCTAAGAACGACATAAGGGAATAGAATCCAAATCCAGCAGTATGTTAAAAGAATAACGGCCCAAGACCAAGTACAACTTATTACAGAAATACAAAGCTAGTTCAAGAAGCAAAAACTCACACTTGAAATTAATCATATTTTTAGGTGAAAAAATATCACAAGTCACCAAAGACACATAAAAGTATTCAATAAAATACATCTTTTCATGATTAAAATCCCCAATAAGATAGAAATATGTGGCTAGTTCCTTGACAGGATACTGATCTATCTCATGCCCAATGCCGGCATCATATTTTAATAGGGAAACATCAGAAACATTCCCAAAGTTAAGAATCAGAAAAAGATGCCGTTTATCACCACAATGACCCATCACAGCCAACACAATGGTGCCCTTTGGAGTTGCATAACAGAGGAGTCCCGTTTAGACACAAAAACAGGTACAAGTTTTTTTAAAAGAAAAAATATTCTTTTGCAAACGACATGCTTATTTATCTGCAAATCAACCAGAAAAAACATATCCCAAGCAATAAGCAAATTAAGAAAATGCTAGCTACAAAATTGTGCACATAAAAATATCTAGTAAGATTTTTACACATGCATTCTCTATATAAAGAAAAACTTTAAAATATTATTGAAGAACACAAAAGAATATTTAAACAAAATAGTGACATATTATGTTCTTGGGAAATAAAATGAACATCCTGGAAATGGTAGTTCTCCCTAAATTCATCTATAGGACTGATTATTTTGGTGAATGGGGTTGGTAACTAGGCGAGCTGATTATACAATGTGCATAAAAACATAAACAAGCAAGCATAGCCAGGAGATTTTTTTAATATACAAAGAGCTCCTACACGTCAATAAGATAAACACCAATACTCAAATAGAAAAATGAGCAAAAGTTATTAAGACGAAACACACAAAAGCAAACGAGTTTGTAAACATATAAAAAGATGTTCATTCAAACTTATTCACACAAGAGATTCAAATTAAAGCCCCGATAGTTTTCACCTATCAGATCAGAAAAGAGCAAACACTTAGATAAAATATGGTATTAGCAAAATGGCATGCTCAAAAACTGTGTAGAGGCCAATCTTGCAATACCTATCAAAATTCCAAACGCGTAAACCCTCTGAACCTAGAGAACTCCACGATTCCACTCTCATGAATGTGTGCCAAAATTCCTACTTGCACAGGCTGTAAGACGACATTGAGCAAAGATAGGTATTATAGCACTGTTTATAAGACCAAAAGATCACAGAGAACCTAGATGTCCATCAGTAACTTTCTGGTGAAATAAATTATGAAATGTCCAGGCAATGAAATATTACGTAGCCACTGAAAGTTATATGCACCGATATAGAACTATGATATATTTTTAAGAGAAAAAAACTAATAGGTTATAGTTTGTGTGAAAAATACAAACATATATGTGTGTGTGTGTGCACGTGCG
>NW_011888832.1:3011594-3023587 GCF_000151845.1 Pteropus vampyrus
CACCGATATAGAACTATGATATATTTTTAAGAGAAAAAAACTAATAGGTTATAGTTTGTGTGAAAAATACAAACATATATGTGTGTGTGTGTGCACGTGCGCTCATACACTCACCTATAGTATTGCAAGAAGGATACTCACTCTCACAACTGATTTTGCTGAGAGGAGAACGTGTCTGGGGCACAGGTGTGGGAGAGACACATAAAGGAGAAGGCACACACTATAATCTGCCTACGCTACATCCTGCAGGGACAGCCCTACATGAAAACTTGTAGAAGTTCATTTAAGACGTATCTATTGAGCACTTGCTACATAGTGAACACTGACCCAGGCAATAGGGATCTATCAGCGAACGAATGCAAGAGCTGGGCCCCAGTGGAAATTCCTTTCTAGTGTAATTGGAGTGTTTGTCACGGATTCCTAGTAAGGGGACAGGTTAACTTCTATGAGACTTTAATCCACTAGGGTGCCAGTCTTCAAGGGCAGGCAGGGTCCGTTTTTCTGTTTCGTCTACAATTAGAGCCCTAGAAACTGGCACACAGAAAGCATTCGAGGAACGTCTGTACTAACTGCTTAAAGACAAAATGTTCTTCCAGGGCACGACATTCACAGTCCTTGCAGTGCTGGACGGCAGGAAAAGAAAACGTTAATTCAAGAAGAGAAGAAAATGCCGCAAATTAAATAAAATAACGTAAAAGGCATAACACTGCTAGATTAGTACAGGTCTCGATGCTAAAGACATTGAGAGAAGAGACAGGTTCAATGGGGGTTCAAACAATCAGAGAATTCTTAGAGATCAAATTCAAAAAACAAATAAGGTTGAGACTCGCTTAGAAGGCAGAGTAAGAAGTGAGAAGACAAGAGGCAAAGTTTTATGTGACCGAAGTGAACAATAAAGCATGTTTTACTTAGGCTGCGCCAGGTACGTGCCACATCCACGACCCAGAAGTACGTGCATTGCAGATAGCACACGCCCATACACAGAACCCCTAAATTCTGGACATCTTCCTCTGCAGTAACTATGCAACAAGGGTCACAGTTAATAAAAGAGAAGGGGGAAATAAAGGAACATCCCTTTATAATTATTCATTCACATTACTTTGCACAGGCATGGTGAAAAAAATCAGACCAGAAATTCAAGTTCACGGTCTCTTTAAAGAAGGAACGCTACTAAGTGACCTTTAAAGACATGTTCAACTTTGGATATTCTGTAATTCCCTGGGTTTGAATCTAAAATCTGATACTGCCATATGATCAGAATCTTATCTTTTTTCATATCTGTTATTTCTGATACATGTTTTCTCAAATATTCTAGTTAAAAGCAACTTTTAGCCAGAATAAAATTATATAGTAAAAAGCCCAAAGACACTTTCTAGGTTAATCCCAAAAACAATTTTAAGGAGAATCCTCTCAAACGGGGATGACAAATACCTTACATATCAGGGGACACAACTAGTTTATTGGCTGTGGCTTTTTTGAGCCCTGGTGGAGAATTCTGCAATTGTCTCCAGGCTTTGCAGGAAAGAATATGATCGATGACCGATGTCTGTCGGAGGCACTCGAAGGGTTAGTTAGAGACGTCAGAGCTAGATTATTTGCTATCCATGTCTGATGACACTGCCCAGGTGGTTCTTATTTATACATAAGACACAGCTACACCTCAGAATGTGCAAGACCAGATTCCCAGGATCAGAGGGAGCTTGCAAAGGGATACGGCTTGAGCTGCGCTGTATTCCCTTCGCAAATCTGAATTAGTTGCCAACTGATAAAAGTACTTTGCATAAAATCAACCATTTCCAGCTGCTCTTGAATTATAATATCTGGTATCACTGAGTCAGTCACAAGTGCCTACAAGTTAGAAGTAGCTGCCCCTTTTACGCGAAGCATGCCGTGTGCTCTCTGCCAGTGGCAGTCCTGTGGGCCGCTTCATTCGTTTGGGGTACTTGCTGGCCCCTACAGCCATGGAAGTCTGTGGACTTGGCTCTAGCCCACAGTCACATCAGGCCTATCACCTGTTTTTTATAAAGTTTAACTGAAACACACTCACACCCGTTCATTCACATACCGTCCATGGCTGCTTTTATGCTTAACAGCAGGGCTGAGTAGCTAAAACATTGACCATTAAAGTCCGCAAATCCGAAAATATTTATTATCTGGCCCTTTAAAGAAAATGTCTGCCAAGCCCAGCTCTAGAGTCTTGATATTTGTGATCTGATGGCGATGTCTACTGCACATATTAGTAAAGAAGCCAAGGCTGAATAAAATAAGTGATGTAATGTGACAAACACTTGCTACTGTAATGTGCTTAACGCTAGCACACAACATAATTAATGTGAAATTATCTGATATCCAGATCAACTTCGCAAAAGAATACTGATCTGAGAATCATACGTTTATATTCGTGATACCCCAACGTTTCAGGCTGCTTCATTCTAGTGGATCCAAGTGACAAGAGATGAAGCAAGTAGCACATAAAAAAATATATATATATTTCAAGAAGTTTTTTCCTATGTCCCTCTCTGGTCAAATCAACTTAACATTTTTAAAAAAATGATTTTAAGCTATAAAGAACAGTTTTCAGGAGGTTTCAATACTGCTGAGTGTGGTTATCCTAATAAGTGATCATCTTTACGGGCTAACAGGCCGCTTGACTGTTTCCCCCACCAATTTTCATCCTAGCACGCTTCTCAATGTGGCACCAATAAAGTCCTGAACGACAAACAGAGACAGTAATTGCAATCAGTGTTTCCTGATGTCTCCCATAAATCCAGCACCTTTGAAATGTGCTCATTAAAATAATGTTTTGCTGAAGGTTTGTTTCCCCCTTGGGCTGGGTAGGGAGGAGGGAAGCTGTAAGTCTGATAAATTTTTTATTGCATAAGTATAGTGTTCCTCACTTTCTCAATAAAATCAACTTGTAATTATCTATAGCAACTGTGAGTGGTTGCTCTCGCCCTGTGTTATTTGGGAAACAAGCAGAGGCAATGGGCTTGGACGTGCCTTTAACCCTCAGTCACAGTCAAAGGATTTTAAGAGTTTCCGTGTGTGCAGTGCATCCCCAGCTCCCGCTCGCCAAACTGTTAGAAGAGGTGACAAAATACAGAAGGATGCAGAGTGTAAATGTAACGTTTAAATGTCTAACTCTCCCCGCCCAAATTAGCCAGTTTGATTTTTATGCTAAATAGTTTTAGAAAAACTTAACTCCATTTAATAAGAAGAAATATTTTGTTCAAATTTTTAAAGCAACATGCAACCACTGTTACGTAGAAACAAAGACACAAGCCTGAGCATGAAGGAAGAGATGACAGTTCTGATCTAATAAAACACATCACTTGAAATTTTGTGTCACATTTGATAATATACACCATTAATATTGTATGTCGATAATTTCCCTGATATGTAAGTACATATTCATCATCACCACCAAATTAAAAAACAGCCCCTTTTCTTTGGCCGAGTGCTAAGATTTCTAAGACTCTGGCCCTGCAAATTATTTTCCCTGCTCCTTCAACCCCACACCGAGAGAGGTTTAAGTAGCAGGTCCCTTCCTATCCATGTCAGAGATCTTGAGACAGGAAAAATACAGAAGTTGCAGACGGCCAGCTGGCCTACGAAGGCCAGTGATGCTTCTTCCTCTGTCCAGCACTGATCCATGACATTGCGGTGTCTGGGGTGGGGAGGGAGACAGAAGGTAAAAGGGGAAGGTATGAGGCTGCGAAGACACAGTCCAGGAGGGAAATGGCTGGTGGGTGTATAAGAACAAAAGGGATTCTGAGCTGCAACAGTATCACATGAATGACGTGGATTTGCAAGAGGCTAGAGAGGTGGGCAGAGGCCAGGACACGGAGGGCTCTGTGGACCACGTAAGGTATCCGGACTTCTACTGAGGGCACTGATGGATACTCAAGCCTTTTTCATAGGTCAGACCTGTTGTTCAGATCATCCCTCTGGAAGGTAGAAGCTTCTATGTGCAGACTTAGCATAATTTTTCTGGACAGGTTTCCAAAGTAATGGGAAATGGTGTAAGCCAAAGACGAAGAAAGCTCAGGCATGGAGAAGCCTCTATGTCCTACAAGGCAGAAACGCTCTCCTTGCTGGCTGTGAGGAACAAGGAACCAAGCCTGCTGCTGACATCGACCATCTTCCTTCTCGGCCATGAGGAATAAATGGTCTGAAAAAATGGAGAATTCAGACAAATTTGAAGGAAAAAAGAAAAACCTCATCAGTCCCAGCTCAGAATCCATAACAAGAAGCTGCTCTCAGATGCCTCAAAACAAGCAACGCAGGACAAACGTCTTCCCTTGACAGAGAAAAATAACTGTAGAATTAATTATAAGTTTTCTGGGATTTCAGGAGAAATGCTGAAAACTCCTCACCGAAAAATCTAAAGCCCTTCAACATGATGTCTTGCTCTGTCAGCTTTCAGATTAAGCATTTGGAAAAAAAAAAAATGGATTTAAGATATAAATATTCATATACACTGGAGAACCTCATTACACCATGTTTCATGCACTTGGTAGAAAAAAATGAAAGTGAGAAAGGAGAGAAAAATTGCTCTGGGGGCTCTTAGCTGAAGCTTCAAAACCACTACATTATCTAAAGTAAAATGTGAAACGAGGGAAGGAAGCAGAGATACTTCTCAAACAATACAACCTCCAAACCAGAGCTTCTAACAATGGAGGCTGCGGTTCCTTGGGCAACCTCAGGAAAGGGCAAAGACGGTCACAGGTACCTACAGAGACCTTTATGATGTTCGTAAGTGACAGAGAAGACCAGAACCCAACTGGGCTCATCAAAAGAAGGTATTTATTCATCAGCTTCGGGCAAAGCTTTATCCAGACTTCAGAGTACATGTCTAGTTTCTCTCCCTAAAACTCATGAAAAAGAAAGAGGGTGGCCACAGAAGCTCGGGGGACGCCATTCAGAGGCCATGCCAAGTTGGTTTGCCTCAAGAGAGAAAAGCGACCACTCAAGCAGAGCCAAAAATGAAGGGCAAGAAACTGGACATGGATCACAGTACTACTGTTCAAACGAGGTCCACTTGAAGCCAATGGGACCTCTGGTCTTAGTAGTAAGTGAGATAATTCCTCATCTTTTTAAATTAAGCCTATTTAGCTCAGATATTGGCTATCTGAAATCAAAAGGATCCTAACTCTAAGCAGAGACCGTCGTCACAGAAACCATTACTGGACAGTGACCACAACGTAGCCGAATAGCACACACCGCCCAACAACAAACAATACTTATAGATTCGGGGCAACAAATACTGATTTTCCATTATATGCTGACATAAAGAAAGCGCGAGACGTGAAGCATGCCTTCAAAGAGCCTACGATTCTAACTCACATGTGAGTAAAACTAACATATGGCCTTAGCAGTCAAGAGAATGGTTACTGCTTGGGGAAAGAATACTTTGGAAGGAAGCATTTCTAGAGTGTTAATGTTTTACTTATCGATCTGGGTGCTGGTTACACAGATATGTTCACGTTGTGACAATTCGTCAAGCTGAACGTTAATATCTATGTTATATTTCAGTACCTAAAAAAATTTCAATAGACCAGCTGGAGATAATGTTAAGGATATCTCTCAGAGAACATTAAAAAATACGAAAATATTGAAAATAAGAGAATACATAAGAAAATTAGAGGAACGGTCCATGAGATTCAACAACCAAACCACAGAGATTCTAGAGAGAAAATATGAGAGGAAGAAATAACTAACAAAATAATTCAAGAAAATGCCCCACACTGAAGGTCATGGGGTTTTTGGACTGAAAGGATCTACCAAATGCCAATATAATGAATGAAAAAACTTCACTGTGAAATTATGAAACATTAGGGAAAAAAACCTAACAAAAAATAGTCATGTGAAGGATAAGAAAACACTCAGAACTCTCGACATAAGCATTGGAAGATGAAAGACTTTGATGCAATTCCCTCCGAAGAAAATCTGAAAGAAAAATTATTTCCTGTCAAGATTTCTACACCTGAAGTGTCGATGCATGTTAAGATGGAATAAAACTAATTTAAGATATTCAAAGCCTCAAAATTTAAGCACCTAAGCACCCTTTCTCAAAACACGATTATAGGGTATGCTCCATCGAAATAAAGAAACAAGTCAGGAAAGAGAGAGAGACGTGGGGTGCAGGGATCTGAATCACCAATAAAGCAGATGAAGGGAATCTACTGGGTACCACAAAACGGGACACTGCACTTGTCTCCTCTGACGAGCCGCCCCAGACTTCAGATCCCACAACAAAAAAAGGCATAGAAGGTAACCAGTCCAGATTGGAGCAGATCTGAAGACTCTAGAAGCTATTTCTTCAAGAAAATGAAATTAACAGAATATCCGGTGGTTCTGACGCTCATGAGAGATCTAGATAATGAGTAGAGAGCATAGGATTTAATTGGCTATAACTATACAGAACGCTACTCAGACGAAAAACGAGAGCATTATTAAGGAAAAAATAAAAAGTTGTAAAGAAAAGGAAAGCTCATCAACGTTTATCACAAGCCTCTGAACAGCATTTTCACGGACATGATAACTCTAAAGGCCGAATGCTGACATGACCGAAATCACAAGGTACCTGTAACAGGACTTCGGGGAATCTAAAGAGTGTGCCTGCGTAGGCCGACAAGGAGAGAAAAGAGAGCTGGGCACATCCTCGCTTTCCACATCAGGACGCCGATAAATAAGGCCGGAAACAACGTAAGTAGGTTATTGACTATCAGAAGCATTACCTGAAAGAGTAAAATGATTGCCTCTGGGGTGATGAACATGGGGAGAAAAGGCATAGATTACTGCTGTTTTTTCTTGACAGACCTCACAGAAATACTTGACTTTTAAAAATCAGATGAATGTCTAACTTTAATAAAAACTAAAACTAATGTTTACTGAAGACTCACTATGTGCTGAACACTGTTACGTGCTTAGCACTTCACATGTATTTAATCCTCACAATCCCAAGGTGGCATTCACCTGGTTCTTATCGCTATTTACAAATAAGAAAACTGAGGGAGGAAGAATTTCACTGGCCTAAGGTCCCACAGCTAATTAGTATCGATACGACAGACGTCATTCGACAGTACAGAATCAAATTGCCCAACTTATGCCACAGACGATCAAGCTTGTTCGGATTCACTTTGTCCTCCTATCTCCTGCTCATCAAATACATCGTTAAAAATTCAGCCATTCTTGGAGAAAATATATTTGCAAATCATATATCTGATAAGAGATTAACATCCACAATATATAAAGAACTCTTATAACTCAGTGAAAAAAAAATTTTTTTTCAAAAATGGGCAAAGGATTAGAATAGACATTTCTCCAAAGAAAATACACAAATGACCAATAAGCGCATGAAAACATGCTCAAAATCAGTAATCATCAGGGAAACGCAATGAGAAACAACTTCACACTCATTAGCATAACTATTATTTACTAAAACACACATACATACCTATGTACGTGTACACACACACACACACACACACACACACACACACACACACACAGAAAACAAGTGTTGGCACAGATATGGAGTAACCGGACCCTGTGCACTGTCGGTGGAAATGTAAAATGGAACAATCGTTGTAGAAAACAGAAGAGTTTGCTTTTTGTACATATAATTAAACAAATAAAAATTAAAAATTAAACATATAATTACTACTTGATTGAGCAATCTCACTTCAGGGTACATGCTCAAAAGAATTAAAACCAGGGGCTCGAATAGATATCTGTATGGTGTTCATTGCAGCATTATTCACAATAGCCAAGAGAGAGAAACAAACCAAATGTCCATCGATGGACAAATGGATAAACAAAATATGGCATATACATACAGTGGAATTTTATTCATCCTTAAAAAGAAATAAAATTCTGATACATGCTACAAAACGTGGATGGACCTCGAAGACATGATAAGTGAAATAAGCCCTACACAAAAGGACAAACACCTTATAATTCCACTTATATGAGGGACCTAGAGTAGTCAAATACAGACACAGAAGGTAGAACAGTGGTCACACCAGGGGCTGGGGGAGGGGAACAGAGAGTATTTAATGGGGACAGTTACAATTTGTGAAGATGAAAACGTTCTGAGGATGAATGGTGGTGATATTTGCACGACGTGAATGTATTTAAGGCCACTAAACTGTACATTTAAAAATGGTTAAAATGGTATATTTTACCACAATAAAAAAGAGAGAGAAAAAAAAGAATAAACCATCGATATACACAATGATATGGATGAATCTCCAAATACTTATGCTAAGATAAATATGAAATTATACAATACGGACTGTTTTTTGGGGAGGGAAGCCAGATCCTTCCCCCCAAAAAAACAGTCCGTATTGTATAATTTCATATTTATCTAAAATTCTAGAAAATGCAATCTAATCTAGAGTGACAGAAAGCAGATCAGTGGCTGCCTGAGGCAAGAAGAGGAAGAGGCAAGTGGGGGTCAGAAAGAGGGGTGACCAAGGGGCACGAGGAAACTTCTGGGGGTAATGGATATATGTGCTCACTACCTTGATTGTGGTGATGGTTTCGCAGATGTGTTAAAACGTATGAAACTGTAAACTTTAAATATCTGCAGTTTACTGTATGGAAATGACACCCCAGTAAAGCTATCTAGGTATAAAGCTACTCATTTCAAAATAAAGATTTAATAACTGTAGGAAGAAATTTCCATCCTTAAGTGAATTCACTTTTTCCCAAGTCCAAGACATAAATGGGAATCCCTACTAAAACCTATTGTTGTTGATATGCATTATATATGTCCTGGAGTAACGAGCAATTGCCAGCAAAACTAGAAGAGGAAGATCAACTACTCTATTTACCCATGGTTCTCCCAAGCCATTCCTGATTAAAAATTGTACCATTTCAATCTTCCTACTGGAGATATCTATTTAACTAGAACTGCTTGTGAAGCCAATGAGTTTAGTACATAGTGACACGTATCCTATACAAATTACTTCTCAATGACCTCTGCTCACAGAAATAAACCAAAGAGGGATGACTGACTCATAAATCTACATGAAGATTTATTTCACTGGGAAAAGGTACTGAGAGCCAAGTCTCGAAAGCTCTTTAGCTTTACCTGAATTTAATTTCGGCAGCAAGTCATCACCTCTCTTCTGAACTCTCGATGCATCGTACATAAACCTTTCCTGTGGCACGTAACACTCCCGTCACTAAGGAACTATGTGACCTTGGATAAGTCACTTCCATTCTCCTAACCTCATGTTTTCATCTGTGAAATGAGAGGCTTGAACGAGGCCAGGAGAACACACCTTACTTCACCTGTGCTCTCAAGGCAAAAATGGCCTTTATTTGATTTACCTTCGGAGGCTCCATACTATCTAGAACTAATTGAACTTCGCTTAGCAAATGCTCAACAAGTTCAAGGACACAAACAACAGTACAGTTGTCTGAAATGTCCACTCTTTACTCCATTTTAAGCCCGAACATGATTTTAACCCAAATGGCTCTCTTCGAGTCCACCTTTCCCATATCTCTCACAGGAACATAAGGAAGCCAGAGAAATAAACCTATAATTTGTCACCTGGAAGAAGATGCTTGGAAAAAACGCACGCACCAAAAAGTTTCAAGGGACATGCTTTGTAAGTAAACCCTCTGACCCAACATCACGCACGCAGCCAGAGACCGAGAGAAAGGTTCCATTTCACAGAACAAGCTAAGCTAATGCGTTCCCGTCATCTGCGAGTCCGTGTAGACAGCTACAGCAGATGCCGTGGGGAGAAGTGGGGTGGCGGGAAGCGAGGGGATCAGGATCTGCAAGGAAGAGCAAGCAGGACGTTCCCTTACGCCTCTGCACATCAAAAATCCCCAGTCGCGGAGGTGGCTGCACCGCGGGCAGAGGAGGTAACTGCTCATGCGGCATTCGGCCTTAGCTTTTAGGACTCGGGAGCCAGAATGTCTGGGGTTCAAACCCTAGCTCGACTGATGAAGAGCTGTATAACTGGAAAGGCTCATCATCCTTCTGGGCCTCAGTTTCCTCACCTGTAAAACGAGGATAACAGTAGCATTTTATTCATGGGCTTTTTGAAAAATTAAATAACTTAATATGTGTAAAAGGCTTATGTCAGTGGCTGGCACATAGTAGGTGCTCAATAAAGGACAGCTCCCAGTATCGCTATTATTATTAGCCAGACTTCTGGGAATATCGGGGGCTAAGAAAACAAAGGACTTATACCCCTCTTACAGATTCAAATAATCCTGCCGTTCCCCGCTCCCCGCAGGTGATAACTGCAAGGCTCAACCCGTACACATTTATGTGTATTTGCATACTTTATCAGTCTTAACTACTCCTGACCACAGAAACTATTCATTAAAATTTTTAATTCCTTTCAGAAAGATATTCTAGATTTCGAAAACTACTTGCTCGCCCGCTCTCTGGGAGGACAATAGGACCATTAAACTGCAGGGCCAAGAGAACCTGCGCGCACAAAGACACCTTTGTAGCGGCCTCAGCCGTCACATTCCGCTGAGCGTCGCCTCCTTAAGAGAGAAACCAACGAACTCCACTGCGGGTTCCCATCAGAGTTCTTGGATGTGATCATTCTTAAACCCTGGCAAGGCTTTATTAAAGATCAGAGGATCTCGGTTCTTTCCATTAGGACAGCGTCAAATCCCCTTCAAGCAATTTTCTTAGGTCAGCAGCAGTATTCAAGATGCCAGAGAAACCGGTGAAATTTCCAGGCACTGAACTCCTTCCTCGTTTGGGGCAGAAGACATAAGTTAGAAAATATCTCGGCTACCCTGGGGAAATTTTCTGACTCGGGGAAATGGTAAGAAGTTTCAAGAGAACCATGTAAATTTCTTTTTGAAATCCCTTTTCCAAAACAGTCATTTGAGTCAAGAAAGGAATAACGACAGCAAAAAAAAAATCCAGTTGAAAAACTAGTTGTTGGACAACAGTCACCCTTGAAAGTGCCAGTGCATTTTCTGATGGGAAATCGAGATACTCTGGTTTTGTGAGTACTTGTAATGAACAAGCAGATGAGACAAGCGGGCGGGAGACACAATCCTGTGTCTGGTACTCCCCTTATCAAATGATCAGGCAAAAAAGAAGTCAGCCGTGATCACTGCCGTCCTCTGCATTTTCACCTGTCTTTCTCGTGTGCCAATTCTGAAAAGCAATGGAGATCCTGTACGCACAGAAACTGAACGACAGAAGCAGGAAAATTTGAGTGGGCCATAAAGAAAGGTAGCCTGTGACCGCTGTTCCAAAGGGATCGGGTTTCAGAAAGGTCAAGAAGCAGTCCACCACAGCCACCCTGGAAGGTCTGAGGGCGCAGAGCCCACGGCGGGAGGAGGAGTTCCCTGACTCTGCCCACACCCGCCCCCCGACTGCTTCGGGCGGGGATGCGCCGCGGTCACACCGCACCAAGCCAAGGCCAAGTCCGATTCTGACCGATCGCTCCCAAGGAGACAGCGATGTCAACCACCGTAAAACAGTTCAGCGAGACTGGAAATGCGCGCCTGTGGGAACCTGGGACGATTCGCTGGACTTCTGCTTTCCTGGCCCCTTGACCAGCGAGGTCATTAAGGCGACGGCGCCTCCTACCCTGCGCTCCAGAGCAAGGCGGTGGCCGCATGAAGCCGTCCAGATGCTGCTCGCCCGGGCCCGGGACGGACAAAAGGACAGAGCGCTTGCACGTGACCACATCGGTCTCCACACGGCATGCCCGGGAGCACGGCGAGGCCAGAAAGAGGCATATTCTGCAGCGATGCGGCTGTGGCGAAGCCGACAGGGACACGCGACACCCGTGCACGGACACGGACACAGACAGAGACACAGAGACAGAGACAGAGACAGAGACACAGACAGAGGCGCAGACACAGAGACACAGACACAGACAGACGCAGACAGATACACAGACGCAGACACAGACGCAGACACAGACAGAGGCGCAGACACAGACAGAGACAGAGACACAGACAGAGACAGAGACACAGAGACAGAGACA
>NW_011888832.1:3024257-3026456 GCF_000151845.1 Pteropus vampyrus
AGCCGGGGTTCCCGATGAGGATGCGAGACACCGGGGTGAGCACATCTTTGCCTTGGACCCTCACCAGGTCCCGAAACAGGCAGCCGTGCTTGTGCAGGCTGAGAAAGGCGGCCTGCACCTCTTGATGGAGCGTCTCGGGCACACTGCCGGCCTCGCGCAGGATTAGTTTAGGGTATTTCAGCTGCCACTAAAACAAAACCAGAGCGAAAATATGTGTTTATGGATGGCGTTCATTTTATTATTTCCAAAAGTAGGTATCTTTGTGAGCATTAGGGGGGAAAAAAAAAATTAAGAAAACACAACTGGCCGGTGGTATTTCTTAAAAGGATTCATCTCTCTCCAGCCTAAAATAGGAGACCAAATAAAACAAATGTCATCAACTCTCCAGGCAAGATTTTCAAATCCAAGCTCAATTAACGGTCCTTAACAATAATAATGTGGCCTTTGATTTCTCAGGCTCCCTCTGTGGCCTCTTCTCCCCACTCTGAATCTGTCTCTCAACCTTTGAGCCTCCAGAAAACACAATTTTATTAACTGACTGCATACCATCTACGTACCAAGTACTTACTATGTGCCTTGCACTATTCTAAATGATCGATACACACTGACTCGCTCACTGCTCACAACTTCATATGGTGGTACTACCCTGGTCTCGTTTATAGAGGAGAATACTGAAGAAAACTTACCCGAAGTCACAGAGCTGATAAATATTGGAGCTGGAAGTTGAAGCTCCAGAAAAAAAAGCTCCAGAGCATGTATCTTTAACCACTAGGCTGCACTGCCTCTCGACGAACTGGTTTCCCCTTCAATGTTTTCACTGAAAGAGAAATCACTTCTCTTTGGAAGACAGACACTAAGCTCCATGAACACACAGCCATGACAGTTTTGTTCACAACTATAATACTAGTGTCTAGAATGTACTCACTGAATTTTAAAGGAAGGAAGGAAGGGAGGGAATGAGGGAGGGAGGGAGGCAGGCAGGTGTGGGGTAGTCTCTGCAATTCGGAAAGTTGCAATAATCCCACTGGTGTCCCTGTGAGAGAGCATTGGAAGATAATTCTGTATGGAAACTCGTGGATTTACTGACGCAGTTAAGGGCTGCCTCACCTTTCAGCCACCACGTCTGGCTCCTAGGACCTGACATATGAATCAGTATCAAGCCAGAGTTCCCCAATTCCATACAATGAAACTGACTTCCTTTTAAAATCAAAGCACAGGATTTTACTTTTACCCCATAAAGTTTAATTCAACTGGTTGCATCTTAGTATTGCGTTGCCATCATTTCTGACATACAGTCCTTCCATATCTTCATTCAATAATTACTATCTACATGATAAACAGGGCGAGACCATTTATTCTTCCAAACAAATGTCTACAGAGCACCTACAAAATACTAGACAGAGAGTAGGTTCCTGCCCTCAAGGAACTTGCTACCAAATCAGGTAAATAAATAAAGAAAAGTAATCCCAAACTGTGTTGAGTACTAAGCCAGAAACAAATCAGTAGGCAAGCTGTCATTAGTGTAGGACAGACTCTCTGAGGAGCTGGCATTTAAGCCGAGATCTTCAGGAAAAAAAGGCAGCAGCCACGTGACGAACTAGGGACTAAAGATACAAAGGCGCTGAGAACAGAGACCAGCCTATTCTAGAGACAAAAAGAAGGCCAGTTTTACTAGAGCAAAAAAAAGCCAAAGGCAGAGTGACGGGACATGAGGATGAAGAGGAAGGCAGAGGCCGGACGGCACCAAACCTGGGAGGTCCAAGTGAGGACTCCGGATGTGACCGTGAGCGCACTGGAGGACTGTCAGGGAAGAGCAATTTGATTTTCATGGACACAAATCACTCTTAGTTAAAATACCGGGCAGGGACTGGAGAGAGGCAAATATGAAAGCAGACTATCCTGTGAGGGACTTTTACAACCATCCAGGAGGAAAGCGATGATGGTCTGGATGAGAGACAGAGAACGACAAACAGAGAAAACACACACTTAATAGGCAGAGCAAAAGCATGTGCCTACGGATTAGATGTGAGGGATAAAGAAAGGAAAGAAGTTATGAGTGACTTCCAAATTTCTGGAGTTAATAAACGAATAAATGATTCACCATCTTTTGAAATAAGAGAGACTGGGGCAAAACAGAAGTGGTAGGTGGACGAACAGAGAGGAAGGAGGAAGCCTGTTTTGGAGCTGCAGCCGTTCAGA
>NW_011888832.1:3026506-3028405 GCF_000151845.1 Pteropus vampyrus
AGGAAGGCAGAGGCCGGACGGCACCAAACCTGGGAGGTCCAAGTGAGGACTCCGGATGTGACCGTGAGCGCACTGGAGGACTGTCAGGGAAGAGCAATTTGATTTTCATGGACACAAATCACTCTTAGTTAAAATACCGGGCAGGGACTGGAGAGAGGCAAATATGAAAGCAGACTATCCTGTGAGGGACTTTTACAACCATCCAGGAGGAAAGCGATGATGGTCTGGATGAGAGACAGAGAACGACAAACAGAGAAAACACACACTTAATAGGCAGAGCAAAAGCATGTGCCTACGGATTAGATGTGAGGGATAAAGAAAGGAAAGAAGTTATGAGTGACTTCCAAATTTCTGGAGTTAATAAACGAATAAATGATTCACCATCTTTTGAAATAAGAGAGACTGGGGCAAAACAGAAGTGGTAGGTGGACGAACAGAGAGGAAGGAGGAAGCCTGTTTTGGAGCTGCAGCCGTTCAGACACCGATGAAATCCTCGGGGGGAAAGAGGGAGGAGGGAACATCCCCAGCGCAGAGGAGACAGTGGAGCTGGGGAATCGAGGTAGGAGCTGTCAGCCCACGACTGGTTTTTAAAGGCCTGGAAATTAAGAAGATCTCCTAGGGAAACGCCACAAATACAGAAGGGAGCCCCAAGCCAATCCCTGGGTCACGGAAGAAGGCTTAGCAGAGGAGACCAAGCAGAAAAACCAGGAGAGCATTTTAATGCATAAGTCAAAAGAGAAGAGCATTTCAAAGACAGGACAGTCGACTACACCAACTGCCCCTGCGAGGCAGCGTGACACGAGGACAGGAATCATCCACTAGGTCTGGCGGCCTGGAAATCGCTGGTGACGGTGACAAGAGCGATTTCTGCAGCGTTGACGGGGATGGAAGTCAGACGAGCGGAGGCCGATGAGGGAAAGAGGGGAAGCGGAGAGGCCCGGAGTGATTCTGCCGCGAAGGAGAAGGGGACAACGCGGCTGCCGACGAAGGGGAACGCTGGACCGAGGGACAGAGTGACAGCAGGAGCGGCGGAGCGCACCAGAGTCTGCCGGCATACTCGGGGGAACGACACGAGAGGAAGAGGTTGCCGTGGCCGGAGAGGGGGAGACCGACCGCGGGTGCGACGTCCTGGAGCGTCGAGAACGGCGGCCTCCCACGCGAGGTGGCTGAGCCCCGGGACACGTGTAGGGAATCCGCTAGAGTTGGGGGTCGGGGGACGGCTAAGCAGCACTGTTTTATTTTCGACTTAAAAAAGAAAGAAAGAAATCCAGCTTTACTAAAATAGTTGCGTACAGACATGTGGGACTGCAGCATGTGTGCCGTGAGCTGCAGTGATTGCGTATCACCTCGAGAAAGCCTGCTGTGCACGTACCCGGCCCAGCTGCACGCTCAGCGACACCGCGTTGGGACGTCGCAATTGGCCACGGTGGAGAATTTACACCACAGAAACCAGGAAATTCTAAACATCAAGGCTGTTTTGCTCCCCCACAGAGGCAACTCTTAAACACTGAGTGGGCTCACCACTGCTGACGCTCGAAGTCGGTTACTGCCAGAAGTACGTGATCAAAAACGTTTGGAAAGGAGAAATGATACTTCCTGTATTGGAACGGGCTAGGAGGAGAAAGAAGATACACATTCGCACAGGTCTGGAAATTTGAAAACAGGCCGATGACAGAGCGTCGGGGTTCTGGGGGGGCGGGGGTGGGGAGAGGGGCACTCCCATTTTTCTCGGTGAAAACATAAGACGAATCACTAGCTCAGAATATGTGCTGGTCCTTGGGGCTGACTGCCAAATAGTTCTGGATTCCTCCTGTATTGGAACGGGCTAGGAGGAGAAAGAAGATACACATTCGCACAGGTCTGGAAATTTGAAAACAGGCCGATGACAGAGCGTCGGGG
>NW_011888832.1:3029580-3040205 GCF_000151845.1 Pteropus vampyrus
AGCATCCCGTGTAAACACCCTGGCGTTAAAAACAGCATTCTAAAAATCAAACAGTAATAATGACACGGGAAAGCATTCGAAAAAAATTTTTTTCACTGATAACTCGTGGCCCTTTCCCCACTGAAAAACCACATCTGCTTCTTTCCCTACAGGCCTCAGGGGCCCAGCGTTCACCCGCAAGGTCGGCTCCTTCCCCCACCCCTCTACCTGGCAGGGCCTCCTCATCCTCCAGGTCACTTTCTCGAAGAATCCTTCCCTGAGTCTCCACACTCCACGAGGGAGCCCCCGTCATCATTCATCACACACCTGACTTCTCTTTCACAGCACTTACCAATCGGTAACTACAGAGTTGTTGGAACTATTGTGCGTTTCATAATCTCTCCTACAAGACTGCAATCTCCTAAAAGAAGTTAGCTCTTTTTATTCTCCATTATAACCCGGCACTTGGCTCCAGTATATAACCGGCTCGAGATTTCTTTATAAGAATTTTTTTAAAAAGCTTTAACGCTGATGGAAACAGATTAGCGAGTGTCTGGACTGCGGTGGGAAATAAAACTGACTGCAGAGGCCCGAGGAATCTTTTGGGGGTGCTGGAAATGTTCTAAAACTGCTATGGGGATGGCTGTGCAATCGCGAATTTACCAAAAATTACTGAATTGTACAGTTTTATAAGATGAATTGATGGTATGTAAATCGGACATACATAGAGTTTATCGGTAAATGGCTTTAAAAAAGAAGACTGATACGTTTGAACACAAAAAATTTTCAACTTTTACATAAAAAGAATTATAAAATCAAAAGGCAAACACTAAACGAAAAAAATATTTGCAATCTATACGGCAGAAATGGGCTTAATATTCTTAATAAAAGAAACATTCCAAATTTAAATACATATACACACATAAATCTATACGTATATATACACCCATAGAAAAATTCACTTAAATGAATAATGAAGGCTCTTCAATATAGAAACAATTTAACTGCACCAAAGTCAAAAAAATTATAAATATAATTTACATTAAGTTAATTTAGTTTTGCCTATTAAATTTGCAAAAAAATTTATCATAATAATACACACTGCTGGTGAGTGCAAAATCAAATATTCTGATAGTCTGCAATTAGAAATGCCAATTATTATAACTCTGCTTAAGGCCAACTGGACAAAATCTATCGAAACCTAATATGTTCACATCTTTTCATCTAGTTATTCTACTTCTAAGACTTCATCATAGGGAAATTGAGAAATCTGTCAAGATTATAAGGATATTCATCATACTGTTATTTATAATGATTTATAGAAACTGAAAACCACCAAGACGCTCGACAGGAGGTCAGAGGGGAAACTGGTCTGTATGTGATGAAGTACTAGACTAACACGTGTGAGAATTTTCATATTGTTTTATGAAAAATGTAAGTAAAAAACGACTGTTATACGAGAAATTAGTAACAAGATATTTACACAACAGGATCCTAGTTTCATAAAATGAAAAAAAATGTAGATATGTAAATATTCACAGAAAAAAATGAGTGGGAGAAAAATAAGGCGAAAAGTGAACGTGGGTATAATTTCAATTTTCTTCTTTAGATATCTGTATGTTCTTCAAATTTTCAAAAATAAATGTATAATATTTTTAAAATCAGGAAAAAGAGATTGCATTCAAGAATTTAAGTTCGTTTCATGGCATTTCTCATGTTTACCAGGACATTCTTTTTGATGACCCTAAATTTGCAAAATTTTTCCATTTTTCTGCTCTGGTACTATTGAAATCTGACTTGGAATGTTGCTCAACGCTCTAGGAAATTTCGATTTGACCACAATGAATACAAATAATAATAATTGGCTAATTTTGTCACTACGTCAAAAAAAGTGCAAGAGAAAAAAAACCCCAAACCTAAATGCCCTCTCTTATTATTTATTAAGTAATTAGATTAGTGCCAGATACATAAAAGGCCAGGAAGAGTTTGTTAAATTTTTCTTTAAAGAGAACAGCAAGTAACTCTGGAAAAGAGCTGAACATTAAATAATTTAATATGAACTCACTCTGTCACACAAATAAGTTCACTTTCCATTTTGGACAGGTACATGTAGAACATCAGATATCGCACAATAATTTGGAACAGCTGTTGGCAGATTTCCAAATATGTTAAAATTTTTTTTCATTTAATCCCATTAAAGTTTTTCCACGGAGTATATAGTCATGCAATTATATTAATAGTTGTCTGGTCACATAATATATTTCTTGAGATCTATAAAAGATTCTCTGACATAAATGACGATTATATAGTTTAATAAGCATTTGGAAAGGTATTTTAGATGTAAACTGCCAACATGTCAGGCCTTTATCAATGGCTGAAAGATGTGGGATGCTAGGTCCTCTGGAGCATAGGCTTTATTTTCCACCTATTTTAAACCATTATATAAAAATCCTACCTCTTCCTCTCATATCAAGGGATGCTTCTTCTAAAAGGACTTCATCATATGGAGAAGTCAGACACGGCGTTGAATGAATAAAATACCAGTTTACAGGAGACTCACTAAAAAGAAGCCTAATGGATCTCAACTTTCAGTAGAGTGAAATAAAATTTAAAATCTTCAAATGGGTTAGGAAACGTCCTTTATTTATAAGTGCTGGGATACTCTGATTTCAAAGGAGTATATTTCTAATATGGCTTTTAACAGATTTTGCTGGTAACATTTTATATTTTGCACTCTATCGAAATTTGCACTATTTCAGTCATATTTTCTACATAATTTTCGCTGTAAAATGCTTATGACTTGGCAGCCATCCCCTGACAAATGGGCTATGTATTTATCTGGCCCCTGAGTCTTGTGGTAACATACGGTTTACTACAAAGCAATACGAAGATGTTTTTTCATTCATTCATTCAGTAGTTCTTTTTCGTGGTATATTTAAAACTTATAGAATATCCACTATGTACTAGACACTGTATAAAGTGTTATAAATACAATGATAAAAACGAGTCAGGTCCTGTTTTGTAGTTTAATAGGAAAGAGAGAAATATAAACCAACAGTTAGAGAAATACTTATCACAGAAGTACGAATATACTGCTATGGGAGGCGGGAAGAAATGATGAAGGAAGGAATCTGCAAAGTCCTTGTTTGCTGAATACATAGTTACCCAGCACGAACGATTTGCAAAGCACTGGGGGCTGGCAAGACAGAGCGAGAGAAACTTCTAGAAGCTCTCCAGGAGCTCATGTTTACAGATACAGTATACGAATATACATAGCTTACAATGTATATAGTACTTTTATCTATCTATCTATCTATCTATCTATCTATCTATTTATTTATTTAGTAAAATATATAGTATTTTAGATTGTGATAAGTGCTATGGAGAAAAATTAACCCAAGTAAGTCAGGCATGCGTGCCGGGGTGAACGGTACCATCTTACCCGGGATGGTCAGAGAGGGCCCCTCAGATCAGATGATACCCGAGCAGAGGAATGCAAGAAATGAGGATAGAAACCCTCCAGATACCTGGGAGCAGCAGAGTTCAGGGCCGAGGGAACATTACGTGCAAAGGCCTTGGGGCAGGAGCCAGAGCTTGAAGTGGATGTGAGGTCCTAGGATTTTACTCTGAACAAGCTGGGGAGCGACCTAAGAGCGAGCGAGAGAGTGTAACGGGCTGATTTATGTTTTAAAAAGAGCCCTGCAGATGCTGTGTTAAAACAGACCGGACGTAGGAGCGAGAGAAGGTGGGAGGCTGCAGCGGCCGTGGCTCCCGCGTAAGTGGCAGAGGTGGTGAGAAGCGGTTAGGTTTTGAATATTTCTGGCAGAAAATCAGGCGGGATTTCCTGGTATCTTCACAGAAGAGGAAGTATTTAAGCAGGGTCTTTAAGGGGGAGGAGATGCTCACCAGACAGCAAAGGGAATGACGAAACAGGAGGCATGACAGACAGCACGGAGGATGAAGGGGCCCGGCGAACTCAGGCGCAGCAAGAAGCTGTGTGACAGGAGTTTAGGGTCAGGCACCAGAGTGAGGCGCCGGGGAGAGATCCGACCAGGGCGGTGGTCAGTGGCCTCGTGGGATGTGCGAGCTTTGCCTTAAGGGGCAAGAGACCCCCAGCGAACCGTATAGAGCAAGGGGTGACAAGTCAGACGTGTTTACAGGAACACAATTCTCCTGGCCCCTGGGGAGCACGCGAGGAACACCCGTCGGGGGAATGTTAAAACTGCCGGTGGGAGACGGTCAGTGAGGGGCTGACCTGAGATAGTGTCTGTGGAACTGGAGGAAAGAAACCCCTCGGGAGACTCTGACGAGGTGGCGCTGCCGGTGCCCAGAGACCGCAGGAGGGAGGCAGGCGACGGGGGACGCTGGCGACAGCTGGACTGGCGGACTGGAAGGCGAAGGCCAGGGCAACGCTGCTAGCGGGGAGAGCGCACAGGAGGGTTCCTGTGAAAGGGACCCTCACGAAAAAGTCGGTCGCTCCCAGTCACACGTGGGCCTCGTCTCTCAAAGTCACAGCCGGTGTCCTCGTCCCAGAGCCACGTCCCTGCCTGACCAGGGTGTCGCGCTGCGGTCTCGTCTCCTACCCTCCCCAGCTCTCCCGCTTCGCTCCGGATGTGTCCCCCTCGGAGGCTTTGCTGTTCCCTACACCCAGAACATTCTTCCCACAGGTATCTGCGTGGCCTGCTCCTGCACCTCCGTGAGGTCTTTGTGCCAAGGTCACTCCAGGACAGCCTTCTGCAACCGCCCATTTGCAAGGCCCCACCAACACTGGTTTCCTGCCCCGTCACCTGCTTAGTTTATCTCCGCACTCGCTGTCCCTCTGACATTTTTTTCTATTATTTTTTTTTAACGTCTCCCTCTCTCTCTCCTATTTTTAAATTTCAACCCCCTTCCTCTCTCTGCCCCTCAAGAAATAAACTCAAAGAAGACAGGAATCTGTTGTTTTTTGCAAATTCATCTTGAGTGCCTAAAACCTGGCACAGAGTCGGGGGAGCTAAATACATTTGCTTACTTGAGTAATAAGGATCACGTGCACGAGATGTACCTGCCAGACTTTTAGGTAGAGCCACCCAGGAGGCGGTTGGAACTGGAGCACTATGGGTCACAAGGGAGAGCAGGGCTGGAGACAGAGGTTTGGGATCGTCGGGATAAAGGCACAGAAATCCCTGAAGCACTAAGAGGGAAGGAGCCCAGCAGTTCAGCATTCAGACCCTGGAGCCAGAAGCCTGGACTCCAATCTTGGTCTTGACGCTTCTTGCATATAAATCTGGAACAAGGCCTGAAGCCTCTCTGTGCCTCGGTGTCCTCATCTCTAAAATGGGGTTTTAACAGGGGGTTGTGGTAAGATGTAAAGCACTGAGAACAGGAGAAGCTGGCACATGGGAGTATGTGAGAACTGAAAGCGAGGGGGAACGCGGGGAAGGGTGGCATTTTCTCTGGACAAGAGGGCGACATCTGTGTCCTGGAAGCCAGAGCGTGTTTCCCGGCTGATCTAGTTTCCCCATTTCCTTATGCTCTGCGGTGAACCAACAGTGTGGTCCTCTCTGCTTCTCTGCTTTGAGGCTGTTGCTGTTCTTGTTTTATTTGTTTCCTCTACAGTCTCGTCGAAGGAAATCAAAGAACTTCTCTGAAGGTGTTTTGAATTTGAGCATGGTATACTGGGAGGCATATAGCATAGCAGATAGAGCACGGCCCTTAGAATCAGATGCATATGGGCTTTTTTCCCCAGCTCTGCCGCTCCGATATGGAATCGAGTCTCTCCTGGTTTCTACAACAGCAATGATGGTATCTACAGCTCAAGCACCTGAAGAGGAGGAGGTGCTGAATGGATGATGTCATTGTGAGGACGAATTGTGAGAGTGTTCATTAAACACGGAGCACAGGCCCCGGCAGCCTGAACAAACACGCCCAGTAAGGAGGCTGCGTCGAGCCTTGTTTTTACGATCGGCATGCCTGTGGCGAAGGCCTGTTTAAGGGACCAGTGTCAGGTCTGAACTTTCTATGTCTCCCTGTCACTAAAAAGCATTTTCACTTCAGAACGGATTACTTTCCTAAGGTTTTGCTGAAGCACTAAGGCTTCGTATGAGGTACACTTAGAGCGATTAGACGTTGCTATCAGGTTTGTTCTGGGTCTTGGAAAATAATAGAGGTGCCTTATGGTTGTTCTGTTTGCATTTGAGTCTTTTTTTATTCCCCAGTGTGTGGCTGGCTCCGAGCACAGAGGGCTGATAACTGTCCGTGTTTAATTCTTTATATACTACTTTCCCCATACAGAAGCTGACATGGCTCAGCAGCCGCTTTAAAACAATGTACCAGAAGGCTTATACCTATAAAAATGTTAGTGAGGATTTTAGAACTGATTGCCTGTTGTGGGCTTACCTGTTTTAAGGGTACTCCTTAAAATTATATTTTCCTGATTACAAAAGAATACATGTTCATATGAGATAATTTGGAAAACGAGACAAGCTCAAAGGAGAAAGCCCTACCACTCTGAGATATAACATTTCTGTGTGAATCCTGCAAATCTTTCCAGATGTCTCCTCCATGGAAGGAGTGTCTGTGTGTGACAATGACATTCGGATGACACTGAACATTATTATATAACTTGCTTTTTAAGTTAACTAATACAGACATTCATTTATTCATTCAGTCGAGCAAACCAAACACCTACTAGGTGCCAGGTACTGTACAAAGGACAGAGGATGAAGGAGACGAGCATATATATATATAAAACCGTCACAGTAAACAGGGAAGTGCTGACAAAGGCAGCAGGAAGCACGGCAGGTGCACGTGAGAGGGAGCAGAAGCGGCTGCCCGGGCCACAGCGGTGTCAGGAGAGCACCCTACAGGAGGTGACACGGAAGCTGCTACTAACAGGCAACACGGAAGTTCCTCAAGGAAAGACGGAGGAGGCAGGTCAGCACAGGGTGTCACAGGAAGGCCCTGAAGACGAAACTGCACGGCTAGTCGCGTCCTGTGAAAACCCGGTGTGGGCGACAAGGGGACCGCGTAGGGGCGACGGGCCTGGACGTGCAGGAGCCAGGCAACGAGCAGCCGCTGCGGGGTCTGGAGCAGGGGGCGGACGTGCTCCGCTTTATGTCCTGGTTAGAAAATGTACTGCAGCTTTAAGGATTAAGACAGAGGGGCAAAGAGGAAAGAAAACTTGAGCGAGTCGTAAAAAGGCAGTGACGCTCCAACGAGAATGGAGGTGGAGAGGCCGGGATCCTAGGGGGCCGAGCACCTTCTTTCCCTTCTTCCGTCCACGGACTGGGAATCAGCCGGAGGAACAAAGATGTGGCCCAGCTCCTCTACCCCGAAAGCTTACACTCTGGTAGCACAGAATGGGTGAAAATGCACGACTCCTGCGTGGCCGGCACGCCTTCCCCTGTTTCTCTGGGAGCAGGACCTCTGTCACCCTCGGGAACTCCATCCATCTCTGTGTCACAGCCCCGTAGTCTGAGTAGGGACGGTCACATCCCAACGCTCCTCCGACAGCAGGGGCGGGAACTAGGCATCTCACTCACAACGAGTGGGTCTGGGACGGCCAACAAGATCGCTCCCAGGGAAAGGGGACAGAACAAGGAACCAGAAAAAGAAACCACTGCCTTCTTCTAAGATCCCATATGGTCTTCGAGACCACATACCCCGTGGGCTGTCGGAGCCCTCCTGGGTTTCCAGGTGAGAGCCCATCCAGGTTGATGTCACGCAGAGGAGAGCCAAGCCAGGAAGCAGAGAAAAACAGTGATCGGACGACATCTTTCGAGAAGCTGGAGTCAGCCAAGTGCTCCCAGACATCTAAGTTAAGTCAATAAACTCATCCTTTCCCACAGGGAGTTTCTTTGGGTTTTTGTCACTTGTAATTGAAAGAGTGCCGACTACTTCAGGGAGAGGGACGCAGAATCCCGTTAAGTGCAGCACAACGTGACGGGTACAGTAGAGGTATCTGTAAGATGCGAGTGGCACGGAGGAGAGGGCAGTCAACTCCACTCGGAGGTAAGTCGAGGTAGCTCACACAGGACCTGATGTTTACGTGAATCTTGAAGAACTGACTCACCTGGCAACAGGATATTCTATGCTGAAGAAATAGAATGAGCGGAGGCAAGGAAGTACGGAAGCACGTGGAATGTTCGGGGGTGACGGGGAGACAGTCCGCTATGGAAAAGCACTGAGTCCACAGCAGAAAGCAGACTGTGAAGGAACTGATATGTTCTGTGGGTGATGAGACCATTTCCCTTCTCATTTAACCTCTCCAGACCTCAGCTGCTTCATGGGTAAACTTCATGGGTAGATCAAAACGAATCACTACAAATTGATCAAAGTATTCAAAGACCTTACCTGCTGGTAGAATTCATCATCTTTGGGGGTCAGATAAGGAAGCCAAGTGTCTTCAAGCTCTTCAAGAAGCCTCAGTTTCTGTTTTAAAATGATAATAATTATAGGTGACTGATTATAAAGTGACCCAAAATATAAGATAATCTCTTATTTTTCCAATAAGAGAATAGCAAAACAAAAATGTAGCCGACCTGAATGTATAAACTTGCAGAGATAGAAATTAGTCAAATGGTCAATCATAAAACGTATTAATTTAATTAGATGCATTAAACTACACATTGTAGAAATAATGATTTTATTCCCTCTCATGTTTCCTGAAACAATTTGATTCACTCTTGAACGTATCTTTAACATCGGGGTCTTTTTCATCACTAGAACCGCCTTCTGAGTCATCCAATACAGTTTTCCGGAGCAAAGCTTCCTGTCTGTAGGATCCGCTGGAGATGGAGCAGGTTTTGAATACTTCCGTGATACCATCACTGGAAATACCAAACCAAGCTATAAGTACCCGTGTGCATAACATCAAGATGCGTGGAATATTTATTCATCCTGTAAACCTTTATTTGAGACCATTACTTACATTATTACTTTTCTTAAGTGATCTTTCATTGCTAGAATACTTATTAAATCTGTGATAATCATCTTTGTTTCTTTTCTTTTTCAATTATATGAAGAAATCTTTTTAAGCATCCACAGCTAGCACTGTCTGAAGCTATTTAAAGATACTGTCTTCCCAAATACAGATATTCCCTGCTTTCTAAGAGTTCGCATTACATCACTTCGCTTCTACAATGACCTACATTAGTACCTGTTTTCATGAACCATAAGAAATCTGAAGAGGGTTTTCGCCTTTAAGAAAAAAGGCAAAAAGCAAAAATACTGTTCAGAGTTTGTTTCGCAGTGAGCTGTTATAGAGGCAGTGGCACCCCAGCAGCGGGAGGGGCCCCGCCCAGCTCCTTCCCCAGAAACCACACTCAGCATCTCAGCACCCAGGCGCCCTGGCCTTGAGCTGTCTGTGAGCATCTGTGCTTTGTCTCAATTTACCTTGTGCATCGATTAGCAGCGAGATGAGCCTAAGGTATCAGAAAAGCCTAAGACAGCTCGTAAGTGTTAGGCTTAGCGGAGAACTGAATGGAGTTAGCGTTTTGATCATGAAGGAAATAATGACTGTGTGTGTGCAATGCATCTGCCTGCATCCACCACATGTGCTATTGACACACAGCAAGAAAGAATCTTGAAGGCTGCCAGTTTCTATTGGTTTGGTTAGTAGCAAAGCGGTCTCTTCCAGTCGGTACCCAGAAATGGATAAAATGGAAAGTCTGTTGCTTGAGTAGACTGATGGGTGTACAAAGCGTAATGTTCCATTATCTTACATTTAAGGAGACATCAGTCTTTTTAATAAGTGAAACTATACTATACTTACATTATTTCTACTTTACACATCATTCCTGCTTTTACTATATGTCAGCGTTATTTTAGGTTTTATGTGTTATTTGGTATGACTTGGTAGGTTATTTTGGGGGGTCTAAGGAGGCTCGAAAATTGTTCCACATAAGTTAATGGTAACTGTCTATTCCCTTTACGCTATTTCAGCTTGAGTTTTCATAAAAAGCTCTACTTTCAGATAGCGGGGCAAACCTGTACTGCCATGCTGCTCAAACAGTGTACGCGAGGTCCCCACGTTACAAAGTACGTTGTAAGGAATCAAATACACATCAGGTGGTGCCTTCCTTCCGAAGGATTATTTTTCAAAGGTATCTGACCTTACATTCAAATACATATATACTAGTGTGTGTGTGTGTGTGTGTGTATACATGGCATATAAATGGCATATGTGTGTGTACACAGACACACATACACATTGAAATTACATAGCATAAAAATTTTCTGAAAGAAAAATGGAAAAGGCAGGAACTATTGATTTTCCAATAAAACTGCAATAAAATGTGTACTCAGGCTGCTGGCAGCCACTGGCAGACCTTGGAGAGGATTAGGAAATGGTGTGCCTCGTTCTGGGCTGAGGCAGCCCTGCTCCGAGGGGCCTGGCTCGGTGAACACAACTGGATTTCAGCCCCCACCTACTCCAAGGAGCACTGTCATCATGCAGTGAACCACCTGCTCAACCAGACACGGTGGCCCTGAGCACGTCCTCCCCCACCCGGGAAAGCAGACTTCTCCCACTAAACCATCCCAGAGTAGCCCAGAGCAACCTTTGGGCAGAACTCAAATTCTTTCTGGATCTGTTGTATAATCATCCACAGTCAATAAAGAAAATAGGAATAGAGCCCCAGCAACCAGCTAAACTAAGAGAGGCA
>NW_011888832.1:3040255-3051335 GCF_000151845.1 Pteropus vampyrus
TCCTCCCCCACCCGGGAAAGCAGACTTCTCCCACTAAACCATCCCAGAGTAGCCCAGAGCAACCTTTGGGCAGAACTCAAATTCTTTCTGGATCTTTTGTATAATCATCGACAGTGAATAAAGAAAATAGGAATAGAGCCCCAGCAACCAGCTAAACTAAGAGGCAAGACAGGAAATTCTACTTACAATATTCTAGTTCGTTTCTTGAATGAAAGCTTTCTGCTTTGACTGTAGGTATTTTCTCATCTATAATAAGACTGGCTTACCAGGTAAACTATAATCAATTTTCCTCTACGAAGTACCTATAAATACTAACACAAACCATTAGTTTTCATAAATCACTGATGAAGTGGTTTACCTATTTTCAACATCAGCCATTATTTAGGACATAGAACGAACTAATGATACTTCCATGCATATACCTGCATATTCATGCACTCCATCACAAATTTAATCAAAATCTACACTTCCATTTTTACTTCAAGCTCAAGAAAGCCTGTATTGTCCTATGAATCTTTACCAGTCATTTTTACAGACAGAATATTTGAAAGCCCCTCCACCAGAATTTAACCCGTTGCTAAAGCCTTGAATAACTCAAATGCACACGGCATCTCAAACTCTGAAATGCCTCCTCCTTACACACACCACCTTAAATTCTCGTCAGAGGTCCATAACGCTAACCTGTGTATAAGAAGGAGATTCCCGAAGGTAGATTCTCATAAGGAATTACATATTCCACTCTGACCAGATTAAAAAGCAACAGACCTGTCTTACAAATCGACAAGCACCGGCGAGGCTGAAATTCTGTTTATAATTAATACTTTAGCTAAAGTATCATAAAACCAACTACTTCTCAGCTCAGTTGAGGTCCAGTGTATCAAACAGGTATAAAACATTGGAATTTGGCTCTACCGAAAGGATGAAATTCTACAAGAATGTTCCTACTAAAGAGCGAGCAGAATTTAATGGTCTTCTTCCACAGGGAATTTTAACTTTTAATACCATAAGCATCATTATATCCATAGGAGAGGAGAAAATGGAGGGTCAGAAAATCACTCAGCTTGAGAACAGGTGACATCTGCTCTGCATGTCAGCATTCACAACCTGCAATTCTACCAATTAAATAATGAGATCAATTGTAAGTAACCATATTTATCCATTTAAAAAAGACTTTTGGTTATATTTACTTTGGTAAAAGCAATCAGGAATCAACATTAGATTGAATTAGTAGTTTATGAACATCACACATTTCTTAAAAATTAAGATTGCCCTATAAAAAGGCAAAGTCCCTCTGGGCACAGCTATGGAGAAGCAAGCCCTCTCGTACTCAGGAGTACAAAATAGTAGAATACCGATGGACGGCAATGGACGATTCCTATCAAAATTCAAATGCATTTCCCCTTTGATCCAGAACTCCTACTTCCAAGGATTTTTTCTACAGGTATACTGCACCATGCTCAGGAGAATGCATGCACAAGCTAACTCACTGGATCACATTTATAGCACAAAAGCTTGGAGACATACTAAAAACCGCTTAACCATACACTTTCAAAGGGTGGATTTTATGGGATGTAAATTGTATGTTAACTAAACAAAAAGATGAGAAGCAATGCAAGCGTTCATCCACAGAAGAGGAGTAATAAACCATGGTACGTCCACACGATCAAATGTACACAAAGCAATAGTAAACGAGAACGAGGAAGCTCCTGTCAGTGAAATAAAAAGCTCTCTAGGACTTATCGGGATGTAAAAGCCCAGGGACAGAACATCTGCTTGTATCTGCATACAGAAGCATAAAGGAAGGTGACAAACTATTCATGTGGTCATCTGTCAGGGGCAGAGGTGGCAAATGACTAGAAGGCGACAGGGGTGGAACAGGACTATTTAAAATACTCCGTTTCATACTGTTTTGATTTTGAACTAAGTAAACATATTGCCTATTCGACATATTACTTATTATCAACTCAAACATATTACCCATTAATTCTTGACGTGGAATTCAGTTATAAAATGAAGAGGCTTCTTTAGCTTTAAGAAATTGCACACTTTTGTGATGTACAATGATGTATCTGAGGGGCACACTAAAGAGTGAAGAGGGAAAGAAACAGCTCTGACAATTTTTTTGTCAAACGCCGACCGGCTGGTAAACACACACATTACAATGCACTCTGCAGCGGAGGCAGCTGGCGCCTGTGGTTGCTGCTCAGATCTGGTCAACTGGGGCTCTCCAGCCTGATGTACAAATGGACCCACACAGCTGGGCCCTGCAGAACACTGCTCTGCTCACGCGCTTCTTTGCTGTTACACTCGTGTCAAATACAGCAAGCTGCTCACAAGTGCCACAAAGGAACGCGAGGACTCAAGTCTTTGAATAAGAAAAATTCTCAGCTCTTAGCTCTACAAACTTTGCTTCTCTATGATGACCTTCATTCTTTGCTGAAACTCCGTTAGACATACGTTGGAACCTCTCCAACTATCCTCCAAGTCTCTTTAATGTTCTCTCGCTCCTTTTCGAAAATCTGTTGTCTCTTTATGCTACACCCAGAGTGAATTCCTCAGTACTCTCTTCCATTTCACCAACTCTCTTTTTAACTGTATCAGGTCTAAAATTCATCCCATCGATTGAGGTTATTTTTTTTCTATGACTAGATGTTTTATTCCCAAATTTTGTAAATGGCTCTTTGTTCATGGATAGCTAGATGCTCCTGTTCTATTTCTGCATATTTGGGGGCATTATTAAATTTCATTTTTATCACTGTGATGCCTTCACTTATCCCTTTGAATTTCCTGCACATGCTTATTTTAGTCTTTGACTTTTCTGCAAAAATCTCATCTGTAATGAATTTTTGTTTTCACTGTTGATTGTGTTAGCTATCTTCACTAGCATTTACTCTCTTCAAGTATTTTGATATTTTGTTTTGAAGGTTCATTCTGAGTGGACAACTTTTTGTCTTTGCTTTCTCTCCCCTCCTCTCTCTCCATCTTTGCTCATCTTCTCCCGCACAGTGTTTCAGCAGGTGCCTCCCCCAGGATCCACATACTGCCAGGCTAGGACACAGCCTCGTAAAATGCTGATTCAAAGCATCGCCATCTCTCCCCGACTCCCCGATCAGACCGCTTCGGTTCCTATTCTTGAAGGTCTATCTATCTTATTCTGTCCCTCGAAACCCATATAAAGCTATTTCCCCAACAGGATTGTCTTTTTTCAGTCTCCTTTAATGAGAAGTACAACTTCGCCTCCGCCCATGGCCTCATTCTGATCCCATTTCAAGTGGTAAACTGTCACTCTCCATCATCCCGTAGGACCTAAACTCACGTCGCTATTTTTTTGTTTGTTTCTTTCTTTCTTTCCACACTTGGCAGGACCACTGTTTCAATCCAGCTTATGCCTTCTTAATTCTCTTTGTGGCTCACGACAACATCCTGTCTGCAAGTCCAACTATGACTCTTTTCTTACCTTCTATTCTTTTAATGTGTTATCGGTCACTGATACGTGTTTGGAGCAGAAGGCATACACAATTGTGAGCTTACTGCGCCATCTGACAAGAAGGCACAGATGATTTCTTTGTGATAAAAATTCTCAGCAGGAGAGTCACTAGGTCAAAGGTATATTCTATTAAGACTCTTGATTCATATTGTGAAATTGCCCTCCAGGAAAACGGTATCCATTTCATGCCCATCAATAGACAATACCCATTTCTTCATATACTCACACACCAGTTATTATCAAACGTTTAAATCTTTGGCAAGTCGTTAAATGAAAAAAAAAAAAAAAAAACGAGTTCACTCTCACCTTCTTTAACTGTTAATCAGGTTGAGTAACTTTTCATGCATTAACTGTCATTTGCAGGCACTCCCCTGTGAAATTTCTGTTCATATCTTCTGTCCTCTTTGTGCTGAGGTATCTATCTTTTCCAGATTTAAATCTAAGAATCTACACTTTGTGCCCATGGGAAGACAATGAATCTCTTTTATTATGAGCAACTTTTTGACAAATTAATTAGTTCCTGGTGGAGCTCGTGTCTCTTGCGTGAAGCTAGAACGCTCTGTTTTCCAGCACTTATAAAATGTCCCCCCGAAGACATCACCTTTCACTACAGTTCATACTTCGCCAAGATTTCCACAAAGTAGCCATAGCATTCCTTGATCTCATAAATTACTATTTCAATGGAAATTTTTTTAAATAAGTAAAATAAATCATGGGTACGAAATATATACTTTAGCTCTTCGGATGATAATTTGAGTATTAAAACCTATTTGAGACAAATAGGTTTTAATACTAATTTGTCTCAAATAGGTTTTAATACTCAAATTATCATCCGAAGAGCATTTAATACTCAAATTATCAACCTATTTATCTCAAATAGGTTTTAATACTCAAATTATCATCCGAAGAGCTAACTTGATCTTAAGTTCCCACCTACAGTCATCAAGTTTAAGACTACAGTGCAAGTTTCAAAAGGAAAAGAAAGTTTCCTGAAAATTTTCTATGATGAAAGCAGCTAACCAGGATCTAAAAAGAAGTAAAGGTTGGGGGTTGACTGTGAAAAGGACTGATACTTTGGGAGAAGGGCAGTTTCCACGTCGGAAGAATATACTATTAGCCCCAAAGCAGTTAAGTGAACACAAGAGCAAGGGCGATACCATTCCAAAGCAGGAAAGAGGGAGAACCAATTCACTGAAACTCCTTCACCTTCGCACCTGTGTTCTAGTTCCAAGAACCCAATAACACACCCCTGACATTTTCCGAGAGGTGAAAAATTCGCCTCTTGTCCACACCTGGTGAGATGAAAAAGTCAAATTCTCTCAATCAGACTCCAATCTTCCGGGAACTTTCCACCCTGAAATGTTACACCTCAGGAGCCTACTAGAAGGTCAGAGAACAGAGCTCCATGAGATGTCACCATGTGTCTTGCCCAGCTCAGCATGACTATGATCGAACCAAGAAGTACTTTCCTGCTAGCAGGCCAATTGCGAATAATAACACTTGAGACCCGTAGGATTTGACTTCTTTGTGATTTCACAAAGCTTGAAGAATTATACCGTGATCCAACAAGCTGCCATGGGAAGGCAGATGTACATGACGTGGCAGTAAAGACATCAGTAAGTGACCTCGGTGGCTGTCCATTTACTCATCCTCAGCTCTCTACTGTCCCTCTCCGGCTCTCTGCTGCTTCCACAACTAGTGCTGCATAATCAGACATTAAATACTTCCCCTTGTGTAGCCCCAACTGAATTATACAAGGCATGATACGGTACTTTCAAAACAACGAAACTTCCTTCACTGCTGACACAGCTATGTCTACTATTAGTTTTGCTTAGCTATAATGAAAGTTAAAGAAAAATACCTAGGTGAAGAAGTTATTTAATAACTACTTTAGAGGTTTATAATACAGAGGAGATATTTCTTTTCGTTTTCATTTATCTTTTCCCAGGATTCCAGAAAGTCAATACATACTCTTTATTATCACAATTTCTTGATTGAGGCATTGAGCAAAACTCTTTAACTTCATCGGCATGTGTTTAATCTTATTTCAATATGTGCATTTTATGTTCTGAAGTTCCCTCTTCTAATTATATCACTAATGAAAAATTACCATTGCTGGCTTGTCTGGTAAAAAGTGAATAATAATTAAAGAAGTACAAATTAGTAGCTGATAGATGGTCACAGGGGTGGGGAGCACGGCCTAGGGCATGCAGTCGGCAGTAATGTCATGGCTGGGTGTAGAGCCAGAGGGAAGATAGAGTAATCAGGGGGATCATTTCACAAACTATATAAGTGTCTAATCAATGTATTCCTGAAACTAATACTAAAATAAAATAAAATGCTAAAAAAAAAAGTGAATAATAATATTAATAAAGTTACTCTTCTTCGAATATGCCGAGGCTTGCAATCTAATCTATCGCATGTAGAATTTCATGACGCTAGGAAATACAAACACTCCGATCTGAGATACAATAACCAGAGGACCAGACTTTCCATTTAGCTATTCAGATTTTAACTGCAGATGTACAGATACCTCTTTAAGTGGCCTCCAACTGCAAGGGGAAAAAAGCAGGACGAAGCCTAAAATGATTAGGCCCTAGAATCAGACCTTATAGATTCGGATACTGCCTCTTCTTATTACCAGCGGTGTAACCTTGAGTAAATAACTTCCCTGTGCCTTGGTTTCCCCAGCTGTAAAACAGACTCAGAAATCATACTTACCTCACAGGGCTGTTATGAAGATTAAATTATATGAGTAAAGAGACAAATGGGTATGCAATTCCTGTTATAAAACAAACACCATTAAGTGTTCAAAACACTTGATTTCAGCATCTGTGTTAATAAAGTTTTAAAATAGACTGAAAAAAACTAACAATTTTGTCTGCCCCACTTCTGCCCACCTTCCTGAGGCCGTGTGCCGATCACCACAGTTCTATTTCACATCGGCGAGCAAGCTCTTCCTCTCCCTAAGTATGTTCTCTTCATCCTTTAATCCTGCCACCTTAAAGATTGTTAGTTAATTAACTCAGTAATTAAACCCTTCCTTAGATTTTCTTACTCTACTGCTACCATCCCTCTGAGTCCTCTCTTTCCCTCCGAAACTTCCCGAAGAACAATTTAAGATAAATACCCAGAATTCCTACTGTCTTTTCTCGCCCCGGACCCCCTATCTGATCTGGCTTCTACCGCTGCCATTCTACCAAAACGATTCCTCCCAAAGTCCATGACCGACTCTGCTTGCTAAAACACAGCATCAGCCCTTGGTCACTGGGAAAGAACTGGACAGCTAACCTGCATTGCTCTCAGTCAGAACCTCCTCTTCCCTGGGTTTCTATAACATCCTCTCCCTTTTATGCTTCTAGCCTGTGCTCCGGCCTCCTCTGTCCATTTGAGGTCTTTCTTCCTCTGCCTTTACTACTCTTCTTCCACTCCTCACTCTACGAAACAATCTTCCTTTAGGCAATCTCATCTTAAAATGACTTCCTTGCAGGTAACACTCAAACCCTCATCTCCAGCCCAAACCTACATTTAAAACGGTCTCCAAGATATTACAGCATGAAAGTCCCCACCAGCACCTGAGATTCAATAAGCCCCAAATCAAAGTTAACAGCTTCCTTTCCTAACTTCCTGAAGTCTGTTTCTTCTGTTTTTAATCTTTAATGTCACCAGCCGGACTAACAATGTTGGAGTTCTGTTCCCCTGCTGCTTCTCACGCATTTCATTCATGTTTACTGACTGTAAGAGGCACTTTTATCCATGCTAACTCTTTCAATCGTTACAAAGATCTTATGAGGATGAGGCAGAAATCATTATTCCCATTTGAATGAAGTAGAAACCAAGACTTAACACAGACAAAAAGCCTGGTTCAGGATCACGGAGCTAGTAAATGTTGGAGTCGGGATTAGAAGTCATGTGTTTTATCTACAAAGCCCAGGCTGCTTGTGACAACACATGGGGAATGTCTGTAAACCTGCATATTCCAGCCACAGCCTCTCCTTAGAGCCCGGTCTCAAGGAGACAACGGTGACCATGACAGGTACATCAAGACAGATATTCCTGCCTTCACGGTACTTGATACATGATAGAAATGTCAGACAAATTAAACAAGCAAACTATAATCGAACGCAGGAAGTTCTGTGATACAGGAAGCAAAGAGTTCAACAGCACCTAACGTAAAAGATAGGACAGGGAGCTCCTGAAGGATCTCAGATGGCAGAAGAAGTGACATCTGAGCTGAGAACTAAAACATCAGTAGGTAGGTGCCAGCCAAGCAGAGGGAAAGGTGGTCAAAGTGATCCAGAGATACTATTTCACAGCCATTAGGAGGGATATTAAAAAGAAAAACAAACAAACAAACAAAAAAAAAAAACAGAAAATAACAAGTGTTGGCATGAATGTGGAGAAACCAGGACCTGCATATCATTGAGGGGAATGTGAAATGATGTAGTCACTATGGAAGACAGTATGGTCATTCTCCAAAATAAAAACTGAATAACCGTATTATCCAGCAATTTCATTTCTAGGTATACTATACACCCAAAAGAACTGAAAAGTGGGTCTCAAAGAGATATGTGTACACGCATTTTCATAGCAACATTATTCACAACGGCCAAAAGATGGAAGCAACCCAAGTGCCCACCAACGAACGAACGGATAAAACAAAACGTGGCGTGCTCATCCAACAGAATAGATTCATTCTTAAAAAGGAAATCCTGACACATACTATAACGTGAATAAAGCTTGAACACTATTCTGAGTGACATAAGTCGGTCACGAAAGGACAAATTGCCTGATTCCACTTATATGAGGGACCAAGAACAGCTCGATTCATAGAGACAAAGCTGAAAGGCGGTTCCAGGGGCGGGAAAGGGAGAAAACTGGGAAGTCAGCGTTTAATGGGTACAGAGTGTCCGTGTAGGATGATAAAAAAAGTTCTGGAGCTGGACGGTGGTGATGGGTGCGCAAGAGCGTGGATGTACTTAGCCACTGAAACGCACATAAAAACAGGTTAGATAGTACATTTCATGTTATGTGTATTTTACTACAATTTAAAAAACAAAAATGCATTCCAGACACTATCAAGAGTACACGTGAAAGTCAGAAAGCGAAAAAGAGGATAGAGAATCTGAAGAAATGCCAAAGTTTAGGGAGTCTGGGGAGAAAAGACCACAAACACACACACACACACACATAGTTGACGTGAGTCTAAACTACATGTGACCTTAAGTGTCTGAGGTCTATTCTCCAAACAGAGTGACCGTGTATGATTTTTTGGCATCATGGAATTAGACCAGAAAAAAACGTTAACAGTTGCCTAATCAGAAATGAGACTCTTCTCCAGCATCAAAGTCAGGAAACTTTCATCAGGCTCCAAGGGAACTGTGAAGTTTTTCTAGGCTGAGGCTGCAGAGGAACCTCACTCATAGAAAGTTTAAACCACAGAGTCGTGGGGCTCCACGACTCTGAAAAGACAAGCAGGACTTGTTGCTTTTGGAGAACCACCTCGCTCGTTGCGGGGTGGTGGGACGCTTCTGCCTGTGTTCTCTGGGTATTCTGTAGCTCCTGAGCTCATGTTGCACGTCATGACAGCTCTGCTTGCTAGTTAGATTACAGGCGAGGTTAAGCCAGTGGTTCCATTGCAAGGGTGCCTCTCTCATCCGGAAAATTCAATTCGGGCTAAGATCTGGCACACCGAGTCCTTGCTTAGAGAATGTCTGTATGTTTGTATGCACGTAAATGAGCATACACGTACGCATAGATCTGTATTTATCTAAATGAGCACATACAGACAAAACACAGGTAATAACAGTTTTAAGGTGCACAACACAACCGATTTTATAAAGCTTTCATCGCTGCAATGTATTACAGCTTTACGAATGTACTACAGTTTTAAACTAAAATATTTCATTTCTAAAATGAAATCTGGCATGGGATTAATTTATTCGAACACCTGGTTCTTATTACTCACACGATATGTTTGGGTGGGAAAAGACCATGCATTGGCACACTTACTGATAGAGCACCGTGTACGTCCAGGTAGAAGACACATACCCAAGGCCTCCCTGCTCCCCAGGAAACTAATGAAGTACCGGTACCAAGAAGACAGGGAAATAGCGGTAGAGGGTGAGCAGAATAAGATCGATTCTGTATCAAAAGCAGAACAGCACGTAATTAGAGGTGAAAAGGATGGGAAGTAAAAAGCAAAGAAAGAGCGAAGATGAAAGAGAAAGAATTTACAGACTTTAGTTAAGATTCAAATCTGAAGAAGACGCGTCAGATTATGATTTCTCAGGAACCAGTGCAGTTCACTCCTGATTCGGCGTATGTGTCCTATAAATGCTAACACAACATTGCTTGATGAGAAAGAAGTGTGGCCCATTGTGCTTCTGGTTGATCTTCACATCCATTCTGCTAAACCAAAGCTTGGCATTGCTGAATACACACAATTTTTGCATTAAGGGAAGGAGGGAGACTTGGGTGGGACAGGAAGCGAAGGAGCCAGCTCTGGAATTACCCAATCACATGAAATCAGCATAACACATCCGTGGATTTGCTCTGTCATAAACCAGCAGCAATGAATAATTCAGCGTCCTTGGCTGGTCTGAACCACCACCACCCACCATGGAGTCTGCTCTCATTTGCCTTCTCTCTGATATCATATTTTTTGGCTTGATTTAACTATAATTTCACTTGACTCACCTAGTCTGCGAGGGACACACTACATGGTCTAAGATGAAAGATGTTTATACGATTAGTTTAATATACCAGACTTGCAGATGAGATAAAATAGGCGGGGGCGGGGGGGGGGGGGGGAGAAACTCAAAAGCTTAGGAAAAAAATTCACCTGCCAACATCGTATTAATCTCATCCGTTCTTACCACCATCATTCCCTTTCTGTTCAACACTGTCTCAAATTTAATCTGCCGAAACTACAGGAGTCAGCCAGTTTTCTCCTGCAGACAGCAATTCCTCCGAAACCTAACGCAACAGAAAGTTAAAATTATTTTTAATTATAGTTGCTCGATTTTCCTTGGGCCAACAGGCACAGGTCTAACTTCGTGTTTAACGTCAGGCAAACCCGAGTTGCTTTACGTATGGAATGTGTAGTAGTCGATGACCTCTATCCGGGGTCGCTTCCAAGGTGATCTTAGGACTGCCGAAGTCAAAATGAACTAGACAATATCGGCTGCATTTTCCACTAAGACGAAGCCCTTGTCCCACTTTGCCTCTCCCAACAGCATTAGCGTTGTTTCGCCTGACTTTCTACCTCTGATCCAGAGTGACGGGGTGGGGAGCAGGCTCCTCCACAGAGACACAGGTTGAAAGGAACACCTGTCTCGGAGACGGAAGGTGTAGACTGTTTATGATGACGTTTCTACAGAAGCAGGGCTTGAGTCTCACGTGGCCTCTCCCCACATCTTGTTCCAATGCCAGGTCGGGAATAACCGGCTTAAAGTTAACGGATTCAGGGGCCCAGCTATTAGCAATGCAGTTTGCTTTTACATTCTCTCACTCTGTTTCTGACTGTCACCTATTAAAACTTCCCAGTAACAGAGACTATCCAAGTGGATCACCGAATTCGCCACAGCCAGA
>NW_011888832.1:3052649-3055026 GCF_000151845.1 Pteropus vampyrus
CACACACGTAAGTAATACAGAGTCTCCGATAATGTCAAAAACCATAGCTCTGACATAAGTATTCAGAGCTGAGTATTGTCCAAAGTCTACTCAGTATGTATCATTCCTATCAGAAAAACACTTTGCTAACCTCGTTTACAGTTTCTCATAAATTACGACCCCTCCCCACGTCTCCCGGCTCTCCAGTCCCCACCTTGACAGAGCTAACTGAGTTCACTGCCACAGTTTTGAAGCAAATTTAATATGTGTGAACATATCTGTAATATCCGAATTCTCACTCCATAGATAGTCCAGTTTTTTTTTTCTTTAGTTCGGTTTTGTTTTTTTTTTTTTGACATAAGGAACACTATTTATCAAGTCCATGGCTGGTAATGAAACCTACTTGGCAATTACCTGTTAAATTTGTCACACCCAATTTAGCACTTCAAGAAATTGTAGTCAGTAAAGCCCAAATGTGAAATCATTTAAGCTCCTCTCTTTTTTGCTGGTAGGTGCCCCGAGTCCCACCCAGAGGAGCCTATCACGCCAACAACTTGACAGCTCACCTATTTTCAGATCCGCTCAGATATGCCTGTCTTTCTGCCAAGTCAAGGAAGAGGAATCCTGGAAAACCACAAACAAATCCATATCCCTTGTTCCACAAAAATTATTCACTCTTGAAAATCACCGTGTAGGCAAACCCATACTCAAGGTACATGCTGAATCTAGTCAAAGAGCTAATCCGCACACAGGAAAGATACAAGGAGAGCCAAATGGGGCTCTTAGCGGTTCAGGGGTTATTTGTTTGATGTTTCACGTTCATTTATCTACATGACTTCAAGGAGTTTTCAGAGTATAAGTAATGCAGACAGTAAACACACAATTTCAATGTGCAGAGCTCCCTGGAACGGAAACACGTACTGAAAAGAACATAAGAATCTTTGAAGAAGAGGAAGGTCCGGTTTCTAAGACCAAGTGCCCATGCTCAACACTCATAAAGCAGAGGTCTCTAGCTGACCCGGGCCGCTCACTACACCTGCCTGTGGAGTTACTGTTTTTCAGTACAGCTTCCAGTGCCCACCCAAGCCCGGCTGATTCAGAATCTCCCAGAGCGGGGTCTGGACACCTGTGTGCACGTCATTTCTAGAGTCCCTGAGGTGAAGTGGTCATCAACCGTATTTAAAAAATGACTGATCTACAAAACCTAAAACCAGAAGTCCAATGCCATCGGAAGCCGAGCACTTACATGAGCAAAGCGGGTGAGGAAGACACAGGAAGTAAGGCAGCACGCATTCAAATTAAAAAAAAAAAACGAAAAAAGAAAAAATACTGCAGGTCAAATCTGGTCCCCTGCTCTGGATTTTGCTATTTTTGAATCTAGACTATAACTTCTTGAAGCGAGGCACTGCATCTCATTCATTTCTGTGCCAGGTAGCGCATCTGAAGTGCAGGAGCTTTAACCAGCGTTTGCTAAATCCCTGAAAAACATGAGATGAAATGCCCACTCTTCCGACACTATTAAGAGAACGGCCAGGGGAACGCCGCCTCATTCGTAGATTCGACCAAAACTGATCACACACCTACTACGTAGAAGGCTCTAAGGATACTGACTTGAATAAAATAGGCAGGATTCCTGTCCGCATGGGCTTTCCATCTGGGGAGGAAGGAGGAAGAGACAGGGAATAAACATTCGTAAATAAATAAGTCGATTTCAGACAGTGATGTTATTCAGCACTAAAACGGCCGCATTTAGTCTCGCAGGTTAAACCACACAGAAGTCAGTGGAAGTTACTGGTTTCCGAGGAGCCGAAGAATATTCACTTGATGGGGGACGGAAGGGGAGTACAGGCTGAGAGTTCCATGCCCTGAGCTCTGTACCAGCTCAGTGACCTTGGACCAATCACTTAATCCATCTGGAGGAAGTAGATTAAATGATCTCGAAGACTTTCTAACCCTAAGATTTTTATATTCTATAGTAAAGACGCATCAGCAAAATTTCACATACGGTGACGGCCATGCCCAATCTAGTGTCCAAATACTTGCGGTACCATCCCTCAAGGGTTGGCTCTTGACATTTACACATTATTATAAACTGAAAATATTTTCCAAGCATTTCATGAGTCCACCTCTACAGTTTACCTAAGGCAAAACCACAGGCTCAGATATTTATTGCCACAGTGCAATGTTACTGGCATGCTCAGACTAAGTTATGAAGCTGGCACTGTCACACACGCCCGAGGGCAAAGGAAACCGAATATCAAGTTCAAGGTGATTAAGGAATCCAGAAATTAGTTAAATTCCCTCATTCAACAAACATTAATAAGAGACTGCAAGAAGCCAAGCACTAATCTAGTTCTTAAGGGAAAACACACACACACACACACACACACACACACAC
>NW_011888832.1:3055076-3065549 GCF_000151845.1 Pteropus vampyrus
TGCTCAACACTCATAAAGCAGAGGTCTCTAGCTGACCCGGGCCGCTCACTACACCTGCCTGTGGAGTTACTGTTTTTCAGTACAGCTTCCAGTGCCCACCCAAGCCCGGCTGATTCAGAATCTCCCAGAGCGGGGTCTGGACACCTGTGTGCACGTCATTTCTAGAGTCCCTGAGGTGAAGTGGTCATCAACCGTATTTAAAAAATGACTGATCTACAAAACCTAAAACCAGAAGTCCAATGCCATCGGAAGCCGAGCACTTACATGAGCAAAGCGGGTGAGGAAGACACAGGAAGTAAGGCAGCACGCATTCAAATTAAAAAAAAAAAACGAAAAAAGAAAAAATACTGCAGGTCAAATCTGGTCCCCTGCTCTGGATTTTGCTATTTTTGAATCTAGACTATAACTTCTTGAAGCGAGGCACTGCATCTCATTCATTTCTGTGCCAGGTAGCGCATCTGAAGTGCAGGAGCTTTAACCAGCGTTTGCTAAATCCCTGAAAAACATGAGATGAAATGCCCACTCTTCCGACACTATTAAGAGAACGGCCAGGGGAACGCCGCCTCATTCGTAGATTCGACCAAAACTGATCACACACCTACTACGTAGAAGGCTCTAAGGATACTGACTTGAATAAAATAGGCAGGATTCCTGTCCGCATGGGCTTTCCATCTGGGGAGGAAGGAGGAAGAGACAGGGAATAAACATTCGTAAATAAATAAGTCGATTTCAGACAGTGATGTTATTCAGCACTAAAACGGCCGCATTTAGTCTCGCAGGTTAAACCACACAGAAGTCAGTGGAAGTTACTGGTTTCCGAGGAGCCGAAGAATATTCACTTGATGGGGGACGGAAGGGGAGTACAGGCTGAGAGTTCCATGCCCTGAGCTCTGTACCAGCTCAGTGACCTTGGACCAATCACTTAATCCATCTGGAGGAAGTAGATTAAATGATCTCGAAGACTTTCTAACCCTAAGATTTTTATATTCTATAGTAAAGACGCATCAGCAAAATTTCACATACGGTGACGGCCATGCCCAATCTAGTGTCCAAATACTTGCGGTACCATCCCTCAAGGGTTGGCTCTTGACATTTACACATTATTATAAACTGAAAATATTTTCCAAGCATTTCATGAGTCCACCTCTACAGTTTACCTAAGGCAAAACCACAGGCTCAGATATTTATTGCCACAGTGCAATGTTACTGGCATGCTCAGACTAAGTTATGAAGCTGGCACTGTCACACACGCCCGAGGGCAAAGGAAACCGAATATCAAGTTCAAGGTGATTAAGGAATCCAGAAATTAGTTAAATTCCCTCATTCAACAAACATTAATAAGAGACTGCAAGAAGCCAAGCACTAATCTAGTTCTTAAGGGAAAACACACACACACACACACACACACACACACACACACAAGCTCTTCCCACAAGGACCCTGGTCCAATGCAAAGATTCTTCACCCGGCTTTCAGAGGCTCCCTGAATCCCACAAAATTAAATACCAAATTTTGAGTGTACGGGCATGTTTCTGGGGAACGGGCCCATAGCTTTTGTTAAATTCTCGAGAGGTCAACGATCCAAATTAGAGACACGACGTAAGACACTTCAGCCAGGGTCTCTCTTTTACTTTTTATCCGAATCCGCATTGTATAAACAAGGAAACAAATTTAAAGAGGCTAAGTGCTAAGACGCAACAAGGAAAGAGCACAGCAGAAATCTGAACCCGGATCTACCGATCTCCAGAGTGCGCATTTTTCCCTGTGCCATGCATTCTCACAGTTCTCACAGCTCACTGAAAAGAAAGAGGGGGGGCCGTTTAAAAAAGCGAGTCAGTGAAGCCCCCATGGACCAAGGACCGCTTCATCACGTGTCATCAACGACAAAGGCGGAGTCGAGCCTACTATTTCCTAGACGCTGCAAGGGCAACCATCCATTTCTCAACTTCTGCCTCCACCCCACGAAAATAAGACCGAAGGGGAGCAGGAGCCCAGATTAGGGGCTCATGACTTCAAGGATCCTTTCCATTCAGAAGTCAAAGCACATGGCATCCCGAATCCAAGGCAGAGGCCAGGGTAACTTAATTCCACGCCTTAAATTTGGTGGGTTTGCAGAAATCTCAATTTCTGAACTTTCCTCTGGGTCTAACTCTTGGCCTTGACCCCTTATAATCACGCAAATGGCTGTGCGACTCCATTTCATGAGTCACATCGGGATTTATATAAAAAGACAATCTGAAAATCATGCGTCAAACGTGACAAAATTCGAAGTCAAGAAATACCACTTACGTACTGTGGTGTAATGAAAAGAACACGGTTCTCTGGAATCGATCTAAATCCCAGGGTTATGACTTAGTAGCTGTGTAACTTTGGGTAAGTGACTTCCCCTCCCTGAAGCCCGATCACACAATTTCTAAAATAGGGATAATGACATTTCATATTTTAATAATCGACAAATTTTTCCTGAGTGCCTACTTACGTCAAGCACTATTCTAGGCTCTAGGGGTACATCTGTGCATGTGACAGATAAGGTTCCTTCCTTCATAAAGCTTATTATAGTCTAGGTGAGAAAGACAAGTAGCCATCTAAATAAGAAAAAATAAAACAATTTTAATAATACTAATTGCCTTAAAATAATAATAGCTAACAGTTTTGAGCATACCTAATGTGTCAGAAACTATTATGTAAGACATATGTATTAACGTATTTAATTCTCACAATGGAGGGATGTAATATTATTATATCCATTTTATGGAGGAGAAAACTAACGCCCAGAAAGGTTAAGGAAACTCACCCAAAGTCACGCAGCCAGCAAGTCACAGGGCCAAGGTTGAAACCCAGACTATCTGACAAGAGAACCTCACTCTCGACACTGGATGGAAGACTTTAATGAAAATGAAAGTAATGACATAATAGGAAGAGACTGCTGTGATCTGGCTGGTCGGGGAAGCCACACTGAGCAAGTGAGACACAAACCACAAGGAGAAGCCAGGCCCAGAGTAAGGACCTAGGGAGAGTGTTCCAAGCAGGACGAACGGTGAGTATGAAGGCCCTCAGGAAGAACCAGCCTGGTGGCTTGCCGGGACAGAAAGGCTGGAGCACGGTGGACGAGCTCGGGGCAGATGAGCCCTCAGAAGCAGGCAGGTGTAGCCCGCGCAGGGGCCTGCCGGCCAGAGCAAGGGTTTCACTCTGCGGGCGACACAGTCACTGACGCGCCTTCGGGGGGACGTGACACGAAACGCGTGTTGATTTACCTTTTCAAAATAGGGCTGTGAAAAGTCATAGTTCGGACACCAATTTGAGGGTGCAGAAATGCAGGCAAGAGATAATGGTGACCCGGCCTCTGCAGCAGTCACGGGGGTGGAGGAAATTACACAGGCTCAGGACACGGGGACTGGATGAGGATGGCCAGGACGGCCAGAAGAGCATCTCACACAGAACAGGCACTCACAGGTGGTAATTACCTTCCCTGTCCAACTCTAATTAATGAGACGCTTGAGATAAAACTATAAATCATACTCAAGATGACTCAGCCTCTCAGACACCCCCGCTCCACTTTTCTCCAAAGAAGCCCAGAGCCTGGAGAGTAAGTAAACTGGGAATGCACCAAATTCACAACACAATGGAGAATTGATCTATTAAAGGAGCCGGGCTGTTAAATTAAAACCGTTTCTGTGGGCCAAGCTGACACACAAAGGGACCAGTCTTCTTCAACAATGAAGACCAGTTAAGAGGAGACTCAGATTACACAATCTCCTTCTCTTCACAGTGAGGCACTTAGATGGAATTTTTTTTTTTAATAGAAAAGACAAACTCTTGAGTAAATGTAATAATTGTTTCAATAATGGGCCCCAACCACCCAAGAAGTTTAAAAAAAAAAAAAAAACTGGAAAATTGGGATTCTTCTATTACACGATCGGTGAATTGCTGCCTCGAGTCCAGAGTATGTTCACACCGGAGCAGGAACGATGCTTTGGGGGACCATCTGATGGCCCGACGGTGATTTGGGAAACTGAAAGATTCCCTTTGAAATAGGAAAAAAAATAAATAAGCAAACTCACAAACTAATAAAACAATCAAAGGCACGTAAACGAGGCCGACTAGTAGAACAGTTTTCACGTGTTGCCCAAAATAGGTTCTTTTCAGAGAAGCCCTTTCCTCACGAATGTCCCCAACAGGTGGTCCTATGCTGACCTCAGCCATCTCACGAACAGCATTCGTCACTCATTTCTAACAACAACAGAACTGCCATCCGTTGATCTAACTGAAACATTAATAATTACCAAAAGCAAAAAGGCAAGCCCCAGGAGTCAGACCCTCGGCTGAGGGCAGGCCCAGGATGGGAGAGACATTTGCTCCCAAGGGATGTTTCACTCAGAATTCCAGAGCGAAGAGGACACCGGCCTTGGAGACGTAGCCCATGAAACTCCTCCGCCGTTCTTGGAATTTTTAACTGGTCAAATCTGCCTCATTGCTCTCACGCCGCGGTGCAGCAAGACATCTGCAAGATCACACTGTTTTTTTTTTTTTTCATAACAATACCATTATTTGCTTTTTTTTTTTTCACGGTGCTGACATTTGGACTGACGGTTCAAAAGAATGGTGGGTAAACGGGCAGGTGTCCTGGCACAGATCAAGCCAGTCGCACCGCGTTGCACTAGAAGTCACTGTATTCTACACAATCTTCATTCCAGTAAAGAGAAAAAGAAAAAGGGGAAAAAAGTGCCCTTGACGAAGCAGTAAAAATTATTAATTTTATTAAATCTTGAATGTTAAGGAGCTGTCTTTTCACTATTCTGGGTGATAAAATGGGGAGTATGCATCGAGTACGTCTGATAAATATCAAAACGAAATAGTTGTCTCAAAGGACAGTGCTTGTGTGACTGAGCTGTGGACTGAACTAGCCACTTTTTTCATGGAACGCCATTTTTACTCGAGAAAATGACTGACAGACAAAGATGGTTAATCAGACTTTGTATCTGGCAGACATGTTCTCCAAAATTAATGAAGTGGGGCTGTCTCTTCGACCCGACCGTATTTGCTACTAATGCTAAAACTTGAGTTTTCAAGCAAAAAATTAGAAATTTGGAAAATTTATATTTTCCATCATGCACTGGACAGCTTCCTCATACTTCAAGGCTTTTCTGATAAGATCAGTGGTGATGTTAACAAGTGTGATTTTTGAGACTGTATAATGCAATGTGTCGACATTTGGAAGATCTGCCTTACTCAGTGAACTCATTTCCAAACGACTAAAAGCATGATGTTACAAAATCATGCATGAGTAAGGGATCCATTCAAAATGCAAAACAGATCGATAGATAATAATATAACAGAGTAGGAAAAGATCACTATTATGGTTCCACATTCTACACTGCAAATGAACCGTTACGAAACTCTCGACTTGTCGAATTTTGGGGCAACGTCAAAGAAGATCCACATTTAATAGCTGAAGAAGCAATTAAAATACTCCTCTCTTCCATCGGTGTCTACATAAGGCTGGATTTTGTTCATATATTTCAGCCAAACCAAGATATCGCAACAACTGGATGGCAAAGTAGGTAAGATAAGCCAGCTTCTATTAAGCTAGACACTAAAGAGATTTGCAAAAAATATAAAAACGATGCCATTCTTCTTGCTAGGTTTTTTTTTTTTTTTGTATTGGAACTAGTTACTTTTCATTAAAAAATTATTTATGTTAACATGTGGTGGATTATTTTGCTATTTTTAAATGACTTCATGAATGTTTTTAAACTCCTCAATTTTAATTCCTAATATGGTAAATATCGATAGCTACAGCTCATATAAACAAAAGCTTTTTGGGGTCCTCCACAATTTTTAGCAGCATAGGTATAAAAGGATCCCGAAGCCAGTAAGTTGGGAATTTTGGTTTAAAGCAAATACATAACAGCTGCCTTTCTCACACACACACACACACACACACACACTCTGCACGAACGAAAAAAGACAAACTGAATTTCTTTGGCCTGACTCTTTTGTGTAATTTACTTAAGGCCCATGGGCCTTGCTAATTTGCATGTCTGATTTACTCAGAACCCTTTCTTCCTCCTCCTCTCTGGCAAGCAACCACAGACAGATTCCATTACTATTTCTCAATGCCCTCTTAAGCAAACTGCAGTGCGGTGGTATAGACACGGAGCTCACGCAGCCCAGCAAACAGGGATAAGGAGCTCAGCTGTAGGGTTTTCCAGCCAAGAGCCCTTTTCAAACACTAAATCCACAAAACACAGCATTAGCTTGCTCAAAGCAAATAGTTAATTTGTCCTTTCACTAGAAATCAAAAGGACGAAATCACACAGCTAGAGTATTGCATCAGCCCCGACACTGACCCTCCGCCATCCTCTTTCTCCCAAGCAAGTAAATGTCTAAACCATGAAGAATCAACAAGTCAATCAAACCCATAACAAATATTTAGACTGTCTACATGAAAAAAGAGCGTACGCAGTCATAAAAAGAAAACTAACAATACAGGTAATAAAAAAAAAATGTCCGAGTAAACAGTGCTATCGAAGTGTGAAGAAAGGAGGAAAAAACTATGCACCAACGTGACCAAGGGCATGAATAAATGGGAAAAAGAAAGCAGAAAATCAAACACGGGTAGTTAAGGGTAGTAAAGCTAAACAATTAGTCAAGGACAACACACTCTCAGACATCAGCGAGTAGACGTGTTGGCTAAAATTCAGTTCCTACAGGGGGCAAACGGAAGATGATGCGAGAACGGGAGATTGTACCCAGATCGTGGCAGGTCTAGAAGTCAAGCTAAGTAGTCTAGATTCTATCCTAGCTCCAACGAGGAGACACAAAAGGCTTTCGAGAAGGACAGGAGCACAAAGGAACTGTGCTGTTTTACTGCTGTTTTGTATTTTAAACACTAGTCTATTAATAACACGGTTGAGATCAAAGAAACCAAGACTACAGGCCAGGGGCCCGGGTAAGGCCACTAAGAAGCCCAAGAGATGAGCTGGGCCTGAACAGGAAGATGGCGATGGCAACGGAGAAGAATCAAGAGCTACCCTGGGAAAGACAGATCCGGAATCTAACATGGGGTCGGACTGCAAAAATGACGGGACCATACACAGAAACTAAGGAGTCGAGGGCATTAACGACACATCTACCAAGGGCCTATGAAGCTTGTTGCCATGCTAGGCAGCACACGAAAAGACTGATTCGGAAGCTATGTGATTTTAAAGATCCTAAGAGAGAGGGCTGGATATGATGGACTGGCCCTCAGCATCCTTCCGATCTATTACTATGCCTTCCTGTGCTACAGAGGATGGACAGATTAAACTACATTTCCCAGACCCCTCTGCAGCTAGGGTTCTGGATGAGAATTAGACTCTACACATTAAATGGCTTCCCGTGAGATTTAGAAGGCGACAATGAAACAGAGGCCATCTTCCTGCTGTTTTGACCTTTTCTGTAGGCAATACAGTCACGGAAACGCTGGGGGTTTATGCAGCAAGATTCCAGGATCCGGGCACTAGCTTCGAGGTTGTATCGAATGCCAGTTGTAAAGGCAGTAACCTTCCTATTCCCCGACTGCAGATGCAGTGGTACCTTCTTAAAAATCAGCAGTCTCGTAATGGCTTCTGATTCCTCGCCCCCTTGAGTGTGATGGATTGGCAGCCCACCTGGCCAGCCAGTCTGTAGTCCTGTTTCAAAGGCCCGCCTCAAGGCGCCCAGCCTGGAGCCCATTTCTCCCGTCCTCCCTGGGACTAGAAGGATCTATTTCCCTGTCTTACATAGTTCCTGTTTCCTGCAACTAAATCCAGAAATATATGTGGGTCTAAATAAAGGCAGGAAACCAAGTGAAAATATTAGATACACAGTTAAAAGAATATAACTGAAACTTTGAGACAAAACTTCCACGACTCATCTTGGAATGGACCAAAAAAAAAAATCCTCTTTGGTTTCTTAAGTAACTGAAACAACATCTTACATTTATCTGGAGCTCTGAATGTGAGCAAGGCATCTTGAAGCATTCTCACTACATTTTGAACTTGGCACAGGATACCAAAAGTGTGGGTATCATAATCTTAATTTTAAAAAATGAGAGAACCAAAACACGAAGAAGGTAAATAATTCGCCTCAGGTCACAGAGGATAACTTCGTGGTCCAACTAAAGTATTTCCTGCTTTAAACCTATTTTCCCCTGTTTGGTCTTCCGTCAGTTAACTATAACCATGTTCTAAAGTAAACGTTAAAATTGTTAGTGTAGAAATCTTAGGAGCCTAAGCGAGCTTGTAAAGCCGCAAGGATTTAAATGGGGCCTGACTTACAACCATGGAAAAAAATAAAAATTCCATGTGTAATTTTCTTCTCCAATTTTAACCTAAAACGTGGTGCCCATGGCAGGCCCACCGTTCCAGTGACACGCTTCCAACACACACGGTCCGAGTAGCAAGTGTCATCCAATTATTTAGGCAGCTATTCATTTATTTTTCTGTCATTCTAAGTGTTGGAAAATTAACAGTGTTGTGTTTACAAACCTTCACTAGGCCATGACATAAAAGCTCAAATATGTTTGTATTACACACGACTCCAGTTTAAAGAAGCTCAACAGCCAGTTAATATAAACCTATTCTGAACAAACGTGCAGAAAGTAGCCCTGTTGGACAGAGGTTAAGATTTGACCTTCTCGACTTTTTCCACAGAATGTACAATCCATCACGTACAAAAAGCACAGTGAAGATGTGAGGTGTTGGTAAGTACCCCTGTTAGTGAGAAGTTCTGCTAATTATTACACCAAATAAGCACAGTTAACAGGTCATGGCCATGAGAGGGGCATGTTTCAGGGCACTGCATTGCTGCCTAGGGTGGAGATGAATAAATTACACTATGCCCTCTACCAATAAAACAATCTCCCTGACACCGAGAAACCCAGTCGGCTGGAGCAGGATGACGGAAGTGTTCCTCCGCTCCTCTGTGCGGAAGATGATGCTTCAGTGCCACCTAGTGACTTGCACGTGGTGACTTCTGCATTTGAACTTACAGAGGTGTAGGGCGACTGACAATACCACCTTGAACCCAAGCTTCGAAGCAGGGAAAGGAAACGGATAGAAGAAAGAATTCTGAGTGCTCCTCAAGCTAAATACTTGCTTTTTAAGGCATACTTACATTTTCTTTTCTTGATTTCCCCCACCCGTCCATTCCCGAATAGCCACAGAACAGGTGTGTCTCCTCAAAGGCTCAAACTTAATCAGCTGCTTACCAGACATTTATTTTATTTTACCAATCATCTTCTGGCAGAAAACGTCTTCGAAATTAAACCTTAAGAACACCCAAGGTAGAAAAAGATAGCAGAGAGGCAGGGTAGTAAATGAAGACTAAGTAGAAGTCAAGGCTTGGAGCCCAGAAGGCATATTATGAAAATTAGCAAACTGTACACAGTGTATCAGCATAGTGCAAATGGATTAAAGGAAAGTAGGGAAATTCACCAATCTAGAGCAAGAGCTTTCTGACTGTGACTCTGAGAAGTTCCATCCCACCCTTTGAACCAAAATGACTGTGCCCACCGAGGCTATTTCCAGGCCGCTCACTCCTAACGTCGCATCAGATAAGCACACGGAACATTCCGCACAAGGACAGTGCATCCCCAACACAGCGCTCGTGCCGCAGAAACCCATGTCCTTCTCATGCAAAGTCACAGCCTCGTGGAGCTCAGACTCGGACTCTGATGGAAGAAGGCAGACGGAAAATACATGTATCAGATGATGGCAAGTGACAGAGGAAATCAAAACAGGGTCAAGGGAGTGGAGAAGGCCAGTAGGCAATGAGACGGAGGGTGTTATTTCAGGGAAATCGGAGAACGCCTCTTGAGAACGGAATGCTTAAATGGAGACCTAAAGGAAGTGAGGGGACCGGCCATGCACGTATCTGCGGGAAGAAAGTTCCAAGAGAGAACAGCAAGTGTGAAGGCCCCGAGGCAGGAAGCACTTGCCTTGTTTGAGGAAAACGAGGGAGGCCAGTTTGGGGGGGTTAGAAAGGAGGAGGAGGAGCATTATAGGAGAGGAAGTCCCAGAGGAAGTCCCAGAGACAAAGACAGAAAGGTCTGTTTTGCAACAGCAGCTTTATAGAGATGTAATTTATATGCCACGCAATTGGCCCTTTTAAAGTATACGATTCAGAGTGTATATTCACAGTCGTGCAATCAGCACGACTTAACTTCAGACTTCAAAAAAGAAACCCTGTACCCGTCAGCAGGCATTCCTCCCTCCTTCCTCCTCCCTCCTCCCTCCCCAGCTTCTGGCAACCGCTAATCCCCTCCACGTCTCCCTGGTTTTGCTGATTCTGGATATGGAACCACATGATATGTGCCCTTTTGTCACTGGCTTCTCTCATTCAGCACGTTTTCAAAATTCACCCATGTTGTAGTATGTATCAGCACGTCGTCTTTTTTATTGCCAAGTAATATTCCGTTGTAAGGACAGACGGTATTTTGATCATCTAGTC
>NW_011888832.1:3066834-3092874 GCF_000151845.1 Pteropus vampyrus
AAGCAGCCAAAACGCGTCTACGTACACTAACGCCCAGCGACGGCACGACCTTTGTAAGCTGTGATCGCTGCTCCATTTGAAGGCCCCACTCGACATCAAAATAAACATATTAAATTGTACCCACATTTCACAATAAAAAGTTACTCTGCAATGGAAAAAGATGAGTGGATTTTTATAATTTGGCATTTGATTTCATTTGGCTTTAAGAAACGCATTGCGGATTGACTGTAATTTCTCAGCAATCGCCGGGCGTACTTGAGAAATCTTGAGAAATCAGAAAATCCAACTTCTAAATGAATCTCGAACGTAATAAGATTTTATGAAGACTAAATGTTGCAATTTATGTAAAGCTACAGCTTATAAACATTTAATTAAACGTTTCTTCATTTAAGCTCTACAATTTTAGGGTTGGAATTTGGAGTCAACACATTTTTTTTTTCAGGTCTCGTCCATTTTTATAGACTCCTAAAAAACTCTGGCCGAGACTGGTAGCTGCTGAGTTCTGGCCAGTGGAATGTGAACAGAAGTGACGAGGGCCACTTCCAGGTCTGGCCCTTACAAAATTCCTAAATGCGTTTCTGCCTGTGAGAACTGGTTGGAATAGAGATAACCTAAGGTGACCTTAGGGTACTGGAGTGGCAGAGCCTCCTCCGACTTGCATCCCTAAATGAATGCATGGAGGAATGCATTCCCACCGATCTGTTTACCTACTTGTTATGTTAACAAACCAAAAAATAAATTTTTATTATTTTCGAGGCAGTATAGAAGATTTTGACATGATTTTTGCTACAGTAGGAACCTACCTTAATATAAAACCCACGATGTCTATAGTGTCTCATAGATAAATGGCCCTGATTAATGATTTACACCTTCATTTTTTTATTTGTGCAATTACTAATTCTTAATAAAAATAATAGCTAACAGTGTATAACAGTTACCATGTACGAGGTTCGGTTTTAAATGCTTGACATAAATTAACTCATTTAATCCTCATAATACTCCTCAGTCGGAGTTACTATAATTATCTTCACTTGACACATAATAAAACTGAGGTATAGAGAAATTAAGTAACCTGTCCAAAGTTACACAACTCATAAGTGGCAGAGCCGGGACTCGAGCCCAAGCAGTAGAGATGTGGCATCTGTGCCTCTGTCAGTATGCTATAAATGTGGACGAAGACGAAAAACTTGAATTCCAGAAGGGCTTGGTTTTCTTCTTTCTTGTCCAGAAGAAGACAAGATAAATGGACATAATAGAACATTCAGCACTAATTCCCCCATGTTTGTGCAATAATTAAAGAGACCCTCGCTAACTCGGGACAGTTATGATGTTCCAATGAAATCCTGACTTTGAAAAGGCAGCCCCCGCCCATGTGGGTAGATAGGTCCAAAAGTCAGTGGGATTACAGCCTCGCTTTCATGAAAATGCAAACGCCTCTGAAAGCGGCTAATGAGTAAATCTGTACTTTTCCAGAGAAGCACAGACTAACTTCCTCGTGGGTTAAATGAGCTGAATATCGGATGAGGACATCCAAAACAAACAGTCACGGACTGGTGGGAGCCAGGGGTGATGTGGCCAAATGCACACTTGAGGATGAATTCCAAATGTGGTCACGAACGTTCTCCCGATTCAAAATAAACAAAGAAACAAGGCAAGTTTTGACATGGACAAGACATCTGAGATCATAAAAAAGCAGCAGCCTCACCAACAGGCCACAAGTCTAGATTAAATGCATATTTCAGATGACTCATAAACCACCCCCAAAATGACCCTGTGCCTGTGGGCCAAACAGAGGCCATTTCTCCACTCACGAAGCTGCCTATCCGTTCCACCGAGGTCCTGCCACACCGAGTTGTCCCTCAGTGCAACAACCGGTGAATCTGCAAGAAGCGTAAGATCCCCTTGTGTCATCTACTAGAATAAGAAATAACTATTTCACCTTCTATGGCAAAAGAGCCACAAGCCCATTTCCCGGCGTCATCCCTAAAGGCAGAACTGACTGGCAGTCACGATGCTGAGTCAAATGGCATTTACCTCTTCTGTGCCCGCTACTTACCAGAAACGTTAACATTTATCGTCTCTTCTAACTGCAAAGAATTTAAAACCTGAGCCCCATCTGGCAACTGAAGAAGAAGACAGGCAGATGTGGAAATGGTCAAAATTCATAGGGCCTCTTTTGAGCGTAACCATGTGAAGGATGCATGATTGAAGGATGTCAAGTCCTGAGATCATTTTAGAAAAGACATCAAATTGGCTCTATTACAACCATGGAAGGAAATCCCAAATGCTGGAGACATCGATCAGTCCCTGAGCATCTACCTAAATAGTATGCAGTGCCTAGACCCGTGCTGGGTATTGTGGCTGCAGAAAAGGAGCTTGCGGCTAACGTTGTCAGAGCAGCCAACAGTAGCCAACATCGGCCCAGTGTCTCCCAGGTATCAGGTACTATACATACCAAGCGCCTTAGCTCCTACTAACTCATTTAAACCTCGAATCCACCCCATGATCAGTCCAGCCAGAATTTCCAGGCACAAGGGGAAAATACATGAATTATTACAATAGAAAGTCAAACCTTTATATGAAACTATTATTTTTGAATGATTTCTGGGGATTCTTTATATACTTTAGGTCGGGAAACAATTTATCCCTTGATTGTTGTTAAATTGTTCAAAATATCCTCAGAACCTGACTTATAAATGTTATGACCCCTAACTTGTAAATGGAGTATGTTGAATGCATCAGATCACAATAACCACAAGGAAATTACTTTCCTTGATGCAGCATTAAAATTCAGGAGTCCCATAGGTTTAATGGCACCTTTAAAAGAGGTACCTTTCCTGTTTAAAAAAAAAAAAAAAAATCAAATCCATAAAGTGAGCCTGGCTCCAAAGCAGCACTAGAAAAAATTAAAAAAGAATGTCAGATTATAGCATTTTAATCAGAAGTTTCACAGCAAAAGATTCAACGTGAAACCCACTACTACTGATAAGAAAATAATTCTAAACGGTGTCAAAATTAGACCTCATATCTACTAAGAACAAATTAGTTCCCATCTTTAAGGTCACATGCAGGTAACAGGCCGGATTGAGCCATCCATCAGGTAAAACAAATGCGTCTGGACAGTGCCTAGACTAAACAGGGCCAAGAATTCCTAAGAAAAACACCACTTATGACAGCAGCGGTCAGCACAGAGGCCTGACCTGGCAGGGACGTGCCCTGTAGCTGCAGGTCTAGAAGGCTCCCCTGCAAATTCTCATCAGACGCTTAATCGATATCACGCCTTAGGACCTGAACTGCTACTATAAAATCAGTATTACCTTTATTTTAAGTAGCAGGAGGAACAATGAGATTATCTTGTTCCTTACAAGTCTGTCATGGAAAACTCTGGCTCATGGTGTGTGTCATCTTCTCTTTTTGCGTGGAAGGAACACGTGTGTGGGGCCTGGAGACAGTCCAGCACTGCAATCCAGGGACGGGAAAGGAAAAGGAATAACGCTTTAGCTCAGGAGAGCTGGGGCCTAAACATTCTTTACAAGCTAAGGATCTCTGTGCTGACGGCTCTCAAAACGGGTATCTCCAGCCTGGCCTCCAGGTTCTCCCTCCTCAACAGCCTGACTGACAGCCCCATAACTTGCCAGAAGCCACTCAAGAAAGTGGGAGAGGCGGGACTTAAAACCACATCATTCAAACTCTAAAATCCCAATTCTTTTCAAGACATTTTAGCAACAAAAATAAGAACTTAATTTGGGGAATTAATTTGAGGAATATATCCTTTCACAAATAGATCTGTATTACATTTCACCGATACTGGGTCCTTAGAGATGAACTTCTTTGTATGCAGTGGGTTCCTGTATCACAGATAGTAAACTCCTTTCAAAGGTCCCTGACTTAGAATCTGCAGACAAAACATTACAGCTGCAAAGGAGAGTCTCACCAGTTTCCCTTCCAATGTTATTATCTTAACTTTATAAGTGACAGAACCTTGTCAATTTAGGTCAGTGTGGTTATGGGGACAAATAATCTGGTTTAGCATAACACATATCAAACATCCAGGAAGCTCATGACAGATACCAAAAGCCACAAAGCCAGATGATCCCTATGACAGGAGAATATCTCTGGTCAATCTCAGCTTCCTGATTAACACATGGTTCAATTATTTCTACTACCACTAAAAAGCAAAATCAAGAACATTACATTAAAACACCATGCGAACACAATCTGTGGGATTTTTTTTTATGTAAATCACGAGTAAAATTAAATTTAAAAAATCAAATTATTTCTTGTCTACCTTTATTCATCATCAATATTGAATATTTTCAATGCTACATAATACCATGAAGTCTAAAAAGATTTATCACTATGAGAAAAAATTACATACAAAAATACAGGGCAACACAAACTGGTCTGGCAAGTATCTTCTGGAACATACTATTCTCTAAATACATCGGCTCAGATAAATATCTTTCAAATCTTTTCTAAGTAATCCAGACACTTCTTCCTTATAATTATTAAATAAATTCACTGCAAGCCAATTTAAAATCGCATTGCATGAAAAGTAAATTGCAAACTTTGTTTGAAAGTAAGAATATGTTAGGCTATTTGGTTCTTTGCTATTCAAGAATCTATTTTTACAGATAATAAAATGATGACTTTTAAGGCACGTTAAATCATGAGACATTGCTCAAATTGAAACCTGTAATGGCAAGAAACTATAACTTTCTAGTCTCTTTTAAGGACTGATTTCGACTTGGCTCTTAGTTGTCTACAAAAGGAGCCTTGCTTTTGTGAAAAGCTACCGCGAACAACAAAATATCACCAAATCAATATTCTTTCCCTTACTTATTTTCCGTTTCCTTCCTTCCTTGCTTTCCCTCTTTTTTATTTTGTTTTGCTTTTAAGATCATAGAGTAGAGAGTTGTATGGCATCGGGTTCAACCCCAAATGACAAAAACCCACACGCTCTCTTCCCCACCCTAGCACGCTCTATGGGTGTAAATATTTCATGGTATTACCATCATTCACTCGGTGCTTATATTGTCTGATCAAGCCTCTATTTCTGTCTGTTAGATACTCTGGAGAATAGCGTTTTTTCATGTCTGCTGCTCAGTCACATAAAGCCCTTGCTTCTCAAAGGTTCTTCAAAGTTCAATAATTTATTAAACACCGTGCTGGGGTCGGTCAGCACTCACAGAAATGCATAACTAAGGAATATGTGGCACTATTAAAGAGTTTCTTTAATAAAAAGAAAAGGTGACTTTAGATAAAATGACAGCATTGCTACTTATCCTAGAGAGGAAGACTCAGAACAGTTGAAGCAATCCTATGCTAAAAGGCAGGAGCTTAGATAAACGGAAGTACCTGGTTACAGGTAACAGTCATTAAAAGCAAATAGTGAAATAGGCAATCTACAGAAGCCTAAAATCAGCCTAAAATCAGAACTCAAGTCCCAGACTTCCCCTTCCTCAGTATAACATCTAGTCAGGTCTGCACTGCTCCTCCTTCTAAATACAATCGAAAATTTACCATTGCAATAAAACACTTTCAAAGCTGGAGACCAATGACGTTTTTAACTTAATGATATTCTTCCCAAAGTCTACTCATTATACTTACTCCTCCTTACTGATCACTGAGCAACGGGCTGAAAGGACACTAAGAATCACTTGTAATACATACAAAAGCAAAATGATAAAAATTTGAGTTGTATGCTTTGATCAGCAAGTATTCGTTGAACTTAGATTCATCAGGAGCCACAGGAGAGAGACTAAGTAGACTGAGACATCACCTGATGTTCACAGCCCACAAAATACCATTGGGTGACAAAGTATCCCCAAAACAGCACAGAATGCATTGCTAAACTGAACAGGAGCCTTCAAGAGCCTCGGTATTTCAGAGAAGGTAGAAACGAGCCAATTTGAGTGACAGTGGTCAAGGAAGACATTAAGGAACAAACTGTTCTCAACATTAAATTTTGTTTTCTTAATTTGATTTCTAAATAAACCTTAGGAAACGAACCTCTGGTACCCAAATTAACAAATAACACAGCAAGTTAACTTCCGTTTAAACATGGCAGATACAAATCAAGTACTTAGCTCCCTCCCAAAACCTAAACGAAATGCCTCTAAAGAAATGAAAATGAAACAAACAAACAAACAAAAAACCCTCAAACCTTCAAGGACAAAGAGAATGAGAGAGAAGATCACAGCAGTTGAAAGATGCCAACCCCACAGTCTGGAAGATGGATAGGGAGTGTTAACTAACATGAGACAGGAAACACCGAAGCCTCCTGGCAGGGCAGGGGTATAAGTGGAAAAGGCGAACATCGGTTCAGTGAGCTGATTCACACCTCCATCTACAGAAAGGCTCAGAGACCAGGTGCCCCTAAAGGCAGCTGGATTTCAGAAGTGGAGCTGAAAACAAGAAGCCTAGTGAGAAGTCTACGAACAAAGGTTAAATCCCACATCCTTTCTTCAACCCCAATAACCAGGCAACCAGCACAGCCCTGAGCAAGCAAAGGAGAGCTGACTGCACTTGGCCCAGGGAGGTCTGGCCCCTACAGCACCCAGCCCAGCTGAGGGCAGGAGTGAGAGCTGCGTGTCGGCCATTAGGACTTTCTCTTTCTCTGGGGTTCTATAATTTCATAAAGTGCCTCAGAAGGGTCATTTTTCACCCCTTCTGCTGGGAACTCGGTGGGTCCTTTTTATTTCAAACTCGTATCTTTTAGATCAAGGAAATTACCTCCTATTACTTCTTTGATAATCTCGTCTCTTCTGACATTTTGGTTCACATTCTACAACCCCTCGAGTTAAATATCAGACGACTTGAACTGGTCCTCTAATTATTTGTCTTATTTTCTATCGCTTTGTCTTTTTGTTCTACGTTCTGAGTTCTACTTTATCTTCTAATCTTAATGAAATTTTTATTTTTGCTGTCATATTTTTAATTTCCAAGAGCTCTCTTGTTCTCTAAATGTTCCCTTTTTAAAAAACACGTTACAGTGGAAAATTTCAAACACACAAAAGTAGAAAGATCTGTACAATAAGCCTTCATGTCCTCATCACATAACTTTAACAATTATCAATACTTGACTAATCTTATTTCTCAACTACAGTTGACGTACAATATTATATTAGTTCCAGGTGTATGATGTAGTAATTAGACATTTATACACCTTACAAAGTGATCATCCCGATAAGTCCAGTACCCAAATGACACCATACCTAGTTATTACAATATTATCGACTACATTCCCAATGCTGTATTTTACACCCCTGGGACTATTTTTATAACTGGCAATTTGCACTTCTTAATCTCTTCACCTTTTTGCTAATCTATTCCCTCATCCTACCTTTTTTTTTCTTTCTGAATTATTGCAAAGTAAATCTCAGACATCGTAATATTTAGACTATAATTCTTCGGCATGTATCTAATATACAAGGACCCCCTTTTTAAAAGTTACAATCACAATCATTATCACAATTAATAAATTAACAATATGAATGTTCCTTTTTATTAACATCTTGTTCCTGTTTCATGATCATAATTTCCCCTCATCTCTCTAAGAAAATTAATTATACTTTGTTTTGAAGTTTTGTCTTCTGCTTTCCAGTGTCTTATTTCTCTGGTTCTTTTTCTTCTGTTTTTGACTTTATGTTCTGTCATTCTTGTGGGAGGCATTCCTTAATGTTTGATGATCCTTGCCTGTCAGTTCACAATTTCAAGCGAAGCCATACGAATGGGACTGGAAGCTGTATGTGCAGAAACCGACTCTGTCAACTGCTGGGCTCGCCGTATGGCGCTATATGGAAGCCTGGCCTTTTCTATAGATATGTCCCCACATTTCAACCTAGATATTTTTCTTTGGGCTGGTCCTATCTCCTTCTCTGGTTTCATTAGCTATATAACCCCTCTAAATAACATCACGAAGGGCAGGCCCTCAGCTGCTTCCAGCCTGGGCAAGTAAATATGGTCTATTTGGACCACATGGCGTTTTAAATTTCAATTGGTAGACAGCTCTTTAAAATAAAGAGCTTTGGAATAACGAGCCACATTTTCAGCCTCTTTCAAAAACTCAGAGTATCTACAAACATATCTACCCGCTGAAGCTAAGTTTCGGCTGGGCCCCTGAGGCGGGATCTGTACTTTCTGTTTCCCCACTGGCTCCCAGTCCTGCTGTCTCTCCCACACGGAGCCAGAGATGCAGTTTTCATTAATCATCTTACCCCTGTGGGCAGGCAAAGTTTAAGGTTCCTGCTGAAATGAGACATGACTGCATAAAAGAAAAAGACATTTGTAAAATAAACTTTCATTTATTTTATTGTGGAAAAAGGGCAGAATAATCCAACGAAACAGTAAGGAAAGGCAAAAGACACCCCAGCACTCGGCAACGACAGAAAAAGAAACAGCGCCGCAAACCCCGAGCGCCCTCAGCACGACGGCCACCAGCTCCTCTCGAAGGGCCAGACGCCAAAGACCCAGATTTCGGCTGTAAAGGTTGGGGAGCGGGGGCTGGGAGGGAGAAAAGAGAACAGAGATGTGTCCTTTGCGTCCCTAAAGAGAAAGGAAATTCTCAAAAATGCTTTTCCTCCACCAAAGGGCAGGAAAATCATAACACTTTATGGGGATAAAGATGGATCAAGTTCTGAATTCATAGATTTAGAAAAGCCATAAAGGCTCTTTTCTTAGATAATGTACTTGGTATTTATATACACAGATACATCTATATATATGTGAATAACGTGGCCGAGCTTAGCAAACACATCAGGGAAATTCCTAGAAGTTTCCAAAGGCAGTTTAGATGTGTTCAGATAACTTTTTAAAACACAAAATAATCAGCCATCGAAAACATCCAGTGACTTTTTTTTTTTTTTTTACTTGTTGGAACCAGATTTTACTCAGACTTAAAAGTCCCCGCCGTGACTCGGGGCTATATACCTATTAGCTAAAAACAACAACGCTACCAAACCTGCTTTGGGATTAACAGCCCTGTCATTTATCCTTTAAATGTTTATCTCCTTTGGTCACAATTTTATTGTAGTTAAACAGCAACTAGTGTGTGACCAGCCGCATTTGAATGCTCTGAGCACACAAAGAGAGAGCACTGTCCTGCTTTCCAGCTGAACGGACATATACTCCCGTGAACAAAAGGCGAGATCGTACCATTCTTCAAATTAAAAGGCAAGAAACAGCAAGGAAAAACATTGCACAGAAAACCTCTCTCTTGGTTCGCTTTACAAATGCTAATGAGAACAAGTGAACCAAGTAACTGCTTTTCTCTTTCAAAAGTTTTAAAAATCGTGGAGAAAGAAAAGTCTCTCTTTTAAAAGGGTTGTGTTATTAATAACAATTATAGCTAAGATAGTACGTATTATGGAGCGTAGATAACATTACAGGAAGGATGGCCGCATGGAAACATCGAGACTGAAACCAACGAGTGGGCGAACTATAGAAGCGGGTGTCACGCAAGGGAACAGAAAGCACCAAATAGACATGACATTTGAAACCTGAAATTTTAAAAAGCTCCCCCAGTCCTCAAGAAAGCAGATGAACTTAAATCCCTGAGGCCCTGTAATAATCTAAGAAAAGATGCTGGTGCTGCCCCCAAAACTGGGAGACAGGACGCCCTGGCCAGACGCGCGCCTTGAGGTCGGCCCTGATGATCATCTTCCTAAATGCGTCAGTTTCTGTCCCAGCCCTCATGTGCCTCTCATACTAACATAGCTCTCATGTCTTTAGTTCTTAAATAATCGAATGCATTATCTTGTTTTGTAGATTGTTTTAATTCGTAGGAGTTGAAAGAAGGAAGAATGAGAAATATCCCCATTTTGACGTTAACATTTAGGATGAGGAAGGGAAATCTAAGGGCTCACGTATTATCTAGGATTACATGTGGCTGCAAGCGACAGAAAATCCAAAATGACGGCGGCTTAACCGGGCCGACAGGGTGGTTTTTCAGACCCCAGCCCCTTCCAGCTCACGAGTCTGCTACCCCTGGCCCTCACCCGCAAGATCCCAATGCAGCATTTCCACTCCGGGCAGCAGGAGGAGAGGAAGGGCCTAAAAAGGAAAGGGCAAAGGACGCACACCAGCTTCCGCCTAAGGCAACGTCCCGGGAAACACCATAGGTGACAGCCTCTTGCTCGATCACATGGCCACACCCGGCTGCAGGGAAGGCTGGGAAATGCAGTCTGTATTCTGAGCAGCTACTGCCCTGAAAATTCCACGACAGAAGGAGGTGAGAAAGGATCTGGGAGTTAACTTGCAGTCTCTACCACAAGCAGGTTTCCAAGTTTTATAAAAGGAGAAATGGTTGATGATTAGTGTCAAAAAATCCTCCTCAGGAAACTTGCAAATGCTTCAAACAGAAGAACCACTGAAATATATGGACTTGATGATGGAGCCCTTGAACTTCTCCCCATAATCCTTCAGGCACACCTCGATGCTCTGGATCAGCCATGAATGTCCTCATGGTCTTTCTCCCTCAGGAGTCAGTGTCCTGTTCCTATGACTCCCACAGACCTGGAGGGACTCGCCTCTGGGTCAGGTCAACTGTCCAAGGTCCTCAGCCCTGCAGCCCAATCGCCTGCCATCATTAAGAAAGAGAGAGGCCTTTCACATCCAAGGGGCAAATCTCACATAAATGACATTTGGCTGATGCCCAAAGGTGACAGGGATGAGAGCAGGATAAATAAAGAATAATGTAGAAGCCAGTTGGGGCCGCCTTTCATTATAGCCCTTTCAAGAGCTATTAATCTTGGTCATAGTCAGTCGGCTAAAAATAATTACTTCTCCTAACACATGTTGTACACAGCAACTGGCAATAGTAACAGGTCAGGCCTCTTACCTAGGAAAGACGTGGCTTCTGGCTTGCCTACAGCCGTGTGAAACGGTGTTTGCACAGTTGTTCTAACACAGGTACCTCTTCCAACTTATCTAACACTGATACTGAAAAGGAAGAACCACCATCAGCAAGACCGTCATGCTACCCCTAAGTCGCAGAAGTACCTGGAAGAATATTTAAAGACGATCAGCAATACTTCACAAGAAGATTTGCTACTTCCTTTGATTTATAATGAAGGTAAAATAAATACATAAGCATCATTTTTTCCCCCAAAGTATCGCATCGTTGAAGTATTTTAATGGAGTGCTGTTGGTCTTAATTCACCACTAATTTCTAGACTCCCCCTTCAATTCGAGGTATCTTTGAACTTGTACATTAGTTTATGGAAAAAGCTCTGGACCTGGAATTCTAAATTATGGGTTCAGCTCTGTAATTAAGCAGCTGTGTAATCCTGAAGAAGCCAACAAGCTCTCTGGGCTTCACCACGCCCCAGCTAAACTATGGGGAAGTCCGCCTCAAAGAAGGTTCTTCCCCGATTTAATGGTACAAGTGGTATCGCTTAATAACAACGGCAATAATAACAATCCATCTAAACTTGTCGAATTTGTAAAAGAACCAGAAAAAGGGTTTATAAGAGGATTCACAGCAGGGTTTAAGTCATAGACCCTTCCAAACCCAGTTCGCTAACAATACACATAAGATATAAAAATTAAACAAAGACGTCGATTGCGTAAAGCGAGGTGCCCTGTCATGCAAACAGATAAACTACAGCAGAAGCAGCCTCGGACTGTGGATCCGTAGGTAGCAAGCAGCAGGAACATGGAGAAAGCGGAATATCTTCTCAATGAAAACACGGCCACCAGATCTCCTGCAGGTGGAAAGACAGCATGGCGATCCTCGCTTCAAATGACAGCAGAAAGCTTCAGATGTAGTGGGGAAAGGAGCTGTTTCTACAATCCCACACTTCCCGGCTGTGGAAATGGTGAGATTCTGCCCGATTTCAAAGAGACATCTAAATTACAGCGGGGGCCACTGTGTCCACTACTGCGAGCAGAAACTGCTCACCTCTCAAGGCGGGAGTCCTACCTAGGACACGTGGGGACGTGCTCGGGGATTTGTAACGATTAGGAAAGACACAGACCTAAGTGGCACCAAATAATAAAATGCAGGAACCGAATCACGGGACCTCCTAGAACCAGGAAAAATTCTGGCAAATATTTGGTAAGTTGCAGGAAGTTGGTGGCACAGATGCAAAACTCAGAAGAATATTTTCAATTACGCCACCAATAAAAAGGTTTCAGTTCCTAGAGGAGCAGCTACAAATCTTAGAACATTTTCATACTTTATTCATCCTTATCAAGCTTGATGAAATAAAAACCCACACTGAAAACCTATCCCTGGATTTTTTCAAAAACCTCAATATAGGGTTCTTAAAAAAAAAAAAAAAGAAAAAGAAAAGTCACATCTGACAATGTGAATTTTACTTGCAAACTCTTTATACCTTGGGGAGAATGGGTTTACTTTTATTATAACTATAAACTTCATTTATCATATCACAGGAGACATTAAAATAATTGAGGGCAATCCGATATAGTTTTCTGCAAGCCACATTCTTGCCCTGCAGATACACTGCTACCACACAGCTGGGTTAGGAGACAGTGTAAAAATTACTGTGGAACCACATAATTGCTCCGTCATTAGCGGTTGGGGGCTGGGGGATGAGTCTTAAAACAAATTATTCCACATGGACTGAAAAAGGGTACGCACAAACAGATGCGAGATTGGTTGCTGAGCTGTAGTATAGAAATCGACTAAAAAAATTTTTTTTTAAGATAATATTTGAACATTAACTACCCTCTTGAGTTAAAATTCCTAAAAAAAAAAAAAAAGTGATTTATATTCAAATCCCCACTGAGCCAGCTAATCTACTCACGCAGGCCCATCCGCATGTACCACATTTGGTTCAGCAGCTGATAAACATTTGTGCTGTTTCCATTTTCTGGCTATTATGAATAACGCTGCTGCGGACCAAAAACAAGAAGTGTATTAAAAAAGTCTAACCCCGCAAAAGGCTGTCTTTCTCCCATTACTTAATCCACCCAAACTGTCCCTCCTAAATTACTGTGAATCTTTGCAGAGATATTCTATCTTTATGTAATAAGCATTTTACACAAATAGTAAGACAGGCATTCTGTACCTTGCTGTTTTAATTTAAATATCTTGAAGATAGTCCCATAGTTGAACACAGAGAACAGTCTCTTCTTAATGGTACAGGAGGAGCTAACTGGCTACGTTTTCCTCTATTTTTTGAATGTGTCCCCTAATGACGGACATTTAGGTTGTATCTTATGTTTTGCCACTACGAACAATGCCACGGTGAAATTCTTGGACATGACTTTGTCTACACACATCAGTATAAGAAGTGGAATAAACTCATGTGAGTAAAATAGCTCGGTCAAAGGAGATTGGAATGGAAATCAAATTTCGTTTCCGGGAGATTTTAATACAAAAAGGTATAATATAAGAGCTTTGAATCCTGACTATTGCTTGAATAAGAGGGTTTATAATCAGCTGTATCACCAGAAAACGAGCTTTCCACTGCATAACTTTTGTGAATATATTTATTGAGATATCATTCACATAACATCCACCCATTTAGAATGCACAAGTCAACGGTTTTTAGTACACTCACAGAGTTGTGCAGCGATCACCCCAATCTAAGTTTAGAACTCTGTCATCACAGCAAAAGAAACCCCCATACGCATTATCGGTCACACTCAGTCCCCACTTCACCCCATGCCCAGCCCTAGGCAATCACGACTCCGCTTTCTGTCTCTGTAGATTTGCTTATTACATTTTGTATCAATGGATTCATACGATGTGTAGTCTCTTGTGTTTGGCTTTCCCTTCAGCATAACATTGTCAAGGTCCATTCATGTTGGAGCATGTATCGGTACTTCACTCTTTATGACAGTATCATATTCCATCATATGGCTACATGACATTTTGCGTATCCATGCATCAGCTGATGGCCATTTGGGGTTGCTTCTGTTTTTTGGCTATTATGAGCATTTGTGTGCAAGTTTTTGTGTGGCCATGTTTTCATTACTTGCGGGTATGTGTCTATGAGTGAGCAAGTGAGTGAGTGAGTGAACTGACAGAAATGCACATAAAAAAATTTTTTTAAACAGGAGTGTCACCTGGGAAAAAAGAGAAAACAAAACATCGACACCAAAGAGATTAACAAGAAGACTTTAGCAATACTTTGAGGCCAGAAGACATTAATATTTTTAAAACCTTCCAAAACATGACATTTATTTGATAACAAAAGTGAATATGAAAATTAAAGAAATGTCCATACATACTAGGTTTAAACAAATCCAGAACTGTCACCAGCCAAGTGTACAGAAGAGGAAACTTTCTATTTGTTCCCACCTATGGCCTTCTACTTCTTCTCAGTTCTCATCCTCTGACATGTCTTACCTCCCATGTTCTGTGCGCAATTCACTATGAACTTGCTCTGAACTTGTACTATGTTCCATGCTCCATGCTAGCAGAAAGACACAGAAATTAGTAAAACCCTCGCATTCCTGTTCTCAAGGAACCCACATTTTAGAGAGTGTGATACTTTTTGATAATAGTATATGGAGACGCGAAGAGTACAAAGAAGAGAAAGCAAACTTTTTCCAATAAAGAGCAAGACAGTAAATATCTCAGGCTTTGTAGGCCACATGTGGTCCCGACTGAATAGTCTCCTTTTTTTTAAACAATCTTTTAGAAATGTGAAAACCATTCTTAGCTCAAAGGCCAGCCTCTTGTATAAACCATACACAAAGAGAAAAATTACAGGTTTAATCTTACAACTTAAAATTCACTAATACGAGTTAAAGAAGCCTCAACTCAATTCTGGCTCTTCTTACTAATTATTCGCTTATTTCCACGACCCTGTTTATACCAACATTGTTTCTCTCACAGATGCCTTGGTGATTGGTGAAACGACTCTTTTTCTGCCCCTAAATTACGTCTCCCCTTCAATTCCCAATGGATACTACATTCTGCAAAGCTAGCTGAAATCCTGTTGAATGCTAGGCCCTAGATCATACACACACACAAGCGCGCGTGCGCGCGCACACACACACACGCACACAATCTCTTCCTGTACTAATCCCTCTGTATTAGTGAGAATGGTCTGGGCTACACTGTGAATAAACTCCCAAATCTCAAGGGCTTAATACAACAAAGGTCGCCCTTGCTCAAGTTCCCTGTCCAACATGAGCCAGTGCGGGCAGGGAGTGGGCTCTGCTCCACAGTCACTCACAGATCCAGCCTAATGGAGACCCTGACTCCTGGACACAGGGCCCCAAAGGTCACTGTGGTTGAGAAAGGAGAAGCATGCAAGTGGCAGAGTAGCTCTTAGATACCGTAGCCAGGAAACAAGACCCAGCACTTCCACTTATGTCTCATTGGTCAGAACTGATCACATGACCCTACCTAACTACAAGGAAGTTGGGAACTGTAATCTTCCCAGATGCTCAGAAAGAAGAGCAAACACTAGGGGTTTGGACAGAAAAAGCTGAAATAGATACAGGATGCCAGAAACGACCGCGCCAAGGCTGGGTGTGCCTCACTGATCCCACGGTTATACATTATGCATGACTGCTACGGTAGGTATGCAGACCATCCAGGCACAAATAAATCCACATGCGTCACCCTTAGACTCTCCAGGCTAGTAAAGCCAGGTCCTCACACCACGTTCCTGACCTCGGTGCAGCAGAAATGAACAGGGTCACTTAGTCACTTAGCCACTCGCCTCTGGGATTAAGTTATCGGACTTACCCTAGAAGCAGCTCCAAGACTAATCAAATTTTAGGCTTATCTAAAGTAATTCCACCATTACCTAAACGGTGGTATTATTTTATCTAAAGTAATACAACACCATTAACGGCAAATATGCACTGAAACGCATCCCAGAGAACTTGATGAGAAACCGGTAACTGATCATTTTGACAGAAAGACTCTGAGCATCTTCCTGTAGGCGGACCCCCTTGTCCCCCCTATATGCCCTACACTTCCTTTGAGGACGCATCGCATGAAACCTGCCTATCCTCCTCATATCCAGAATGCTGTGCTCAGTACTTTGCGCCTAGTAAGGTGCTCAACAAACACTTCCTTATTTGAATGAAACAAAGCAGGAAGTGACTCGATGAATTACAGTGGAGCCGCGTCCTGTTAGAGCACTGCCCCTTTCACAGCGACATCTGAGGCCTGAAGAGCTGGGGCAGAAAGAGCTGCACGCTTCCCAGAGGCCTCGCAGAAGGTATGCGGAGCGGGTAGCCAAGTTGGGCTTTGGCTCGTACTGCCCCAAGGACACTGACAAATGGCCCAATAATAACCCATCTGAGTCTCAGAAGTCACTCCTTAGAGCTGCTCCATAAAAGCCAAAGGGAATTATTCATTAGCAAGTGTGAATAACACCAGATACCACCAGCAGACTGTGTTTGGCTTTGCTGAATTATTCATTAGCGTTTGTGAGAAATGTACAATCTGAAGGGTGTTAAACCGATCCAGACTGTTCGGCAATGTTTGTTTTGCTTTAAAAAGATTTAAAAAAAAAAAAAAAAAAAGATCACCTCCAAGCTACAGTTCTTATATTTAAGACCGGTTATAAATCTGGCTGAACGAGTAGGTGAAGAGTAGAAAGCCAAGTAAGAAGGGGGCATCGGCGTTCTCATTTCCTATTCCTCATTATAATGACGGGCAGTAGACTGAACCAATGTTTGTTTACCTGTCCACATCTTGCCTTTTTAGATGCCGTGTGGTCAAAGACAGGAAGAGCTGCACAATGAGATTCAGATGTGGAGAGGAAGAAAACTCCTTTGAGTCCTGTCACGAAGCAGATGCAAATTTAATTACTGCGCGTTAAGCTTTCCATCTTGTCTAGGTGTCCTTGGAAAGCAACTGTAAACAAGAGGCACACGGCAATCAGGTGTCAGGGGCTCATTTGATCTGCTCCGAAATATGTCACAAATCCCTGGCAGGAAGTGAGTTGGGAAGGGGAACAAAGGAAGAGAACTGACAGGGTGGGAGGCAGATCTTGGGGGTGCGCCTGTTAGCGCTGGGGGCTGCTTCCACTCCCAGCACCACCTTGCCAGAGGAAGTGCTGCCTACCTGACAAAGCCCTCTCATCTCACATTTGTTATACATTTTCCTGTGGTCCGCAGAAATCACCACCACGACTGGGGGAGTCAACTGGAGAGAAACTAAGCACCATTAAATTATTCGCGACTAAAGAGAACCTAGCACGAGCCGATTTTTTTTTAAAGGTGATTGGAGAAATCTGGAAATTAATGCAGAATCTAAATTCGGGTAAAAGAGAACATATCAGCCAGCAGTCTCAAAGAAAACCCTGGGCCAAGCTGTGTTCCCATCTCTTTAATGTACCCTAACTGAATGAGAAGAATGTTCCGTTCTATGAAACTCCGGGTCTGAACCGGAGCTGTCAAATGTCCCGCTGTTTCTATGATAACGGGGGCTGCGTTTGTAGGCACGTAAAAGGAAGTGATCCCTGGGTGTACACAATTTGTAATTCTGCAAAGACCCTATAGCCTTCCTGAAGGGAGCTCACATCCAGAGCACCCTGATCACATCTACGAGACAAGTGCAGAAAACAGATTTCTGTACTCAGAGCCAGGCCATGCTTTCTCCACAAGTGCTCTCTGCTGAATTAGTTTATAGGAATTTTACATTTTATTGACTTAAGTCAAACTCTCCCCATCGCTATAATGACACAACAGTTTCCAAATGGAGAAGGAAAAAAATCTGAGAGCGACCAAGCTCTATTAACCTGGAAGCAAATTAACCAATCTCTCTAAGCTTCAATTTCCTCAACTCTAAAATCAGGGAGAGAATGGCAAGCACATAGGGCTCCTGTGAGGATTACAGAAGATAAGACATGTTAGTTACAGCCAGCATTGTCAAAGAACAGCGAAATTAATATTAATAATGCAATCGTCATTTGCCTAGTAACACAAGTATTCCCGGGATAATAACTTGTATTAAAATTGTGGTTAAAATTCTCTGTAAACATGCTACAATTATTTCATCACCTAACATACCTAGATGAGCACAGAAGTTCTTCACCCCACTTTACTACTATTATGAATGAGAAAGAGGCATCGAACCCTCATCTCATTTCCAGAGGATTCATCTATGACCTGAATGCCAGCCCGTGAGCAGGAGGAACAGGAGTGGAGAGTCAAGGACACAAAGGGCAACTGGAATCACCAGAGTGCAAGTCCCATTGATTCTTTAACCTCACTGTTACCTAATCTTCCTTACATCCACCTTAGGGTTCTTCCCGGAGTAGGGCACAGGAGGAAAGCGAGAACCGAGAGGAGACACCTAGTGGTCAAGTGAGTTTCCATCCAGACGACAGTTAACGGGCAAATGATGTTAGCTTCGAGAACTTGATAATCCACGTGATAAGTACATTAAAAGCAAGAAAGAGAGAAACAAACATTTAAAAGAAATGTAGTACTTTATGTACTAAACGAAGCTGCGTTTTAACTCCTGTTTCAAACTAACTAAAAGTCACTGGTTCTACAGACTGGAACGGGCCAGTCATGGAGAGAAGGCAGGCTTCTGGGCTTACACACACCTGGGTTCAAACTCTAGCTCTTCTACCTTCTCATTGATAGGGCAAAACTTTCTGACCTTTTCCACATCATGGAGCATGTAGAAAACAAGAATTCTGCAAGGCGCGTTGGAGTAAAGAGAAGACGCTGCCACAGCAGGAGCTGGAGGGTGCCGAGGGACCCAGCTGCCCAGTCCCCACCTGCTCACTCCAAGAGCTAAGGGGAGCTAAGTATCTCCACAACCTATACGACCCACTCGAGGGACACCGGTGGGATGTGCTCCTTAAACAATCTACTTAATATTATTGGGCCCTAGTTTCTTCATATGTAAATTGGGGCAAATAATATCTACTTCACAGGTTCTTATGTGGATTCAATCAGATAACTTATGTTAATAAAATGCCTGGCACACACGAGGCACTCAGTAAATAAAGGTTTCTTTTCTTTCTTTTGTTACTTCTCTCAGCATCGATGCATAGGAATCCTTTTATAGCAACAAGCTAAGTTTCGAGCTACATAATATAATTTATAAGTAATAACAATAATCACAGCTATTGTCTGAGTGCATGTTATAAACCAGACAAGGGCAAGGTTGCTACCTCCCTGAACCCTTACGGCCACCTCAGAAGGCGGGTACGGCAGATGCTACCTGTTACCCACCCAGTGTCTATTCTGACAATTTTTTCTTGTCAACAAAGTGCTAATTTTGATATGGGCAACAATGGACCCACCCAAAACGCTTGCTCTCCCAGACTTCCCTGCAGTGGGAGTGGCCATGTGACAGTTCTAGTTGATGAAATAGAAGTGCCAGTTGGCTATTACTTTCCTAAAAAAAAAAAAAGCATTTCTCCCCTTCTCTTCCTGCCTAGGTCTCCAAAAACTGTCTGAGGTCTATCTAGCACCTTTAAATGACATCTCATGCTAACAGAAGCGACCTCTAAGAAGGCCCCCAATAATCCAGCTTGCTGGTATTCACATCCTCGTGTAATTCTTCCTCTTGAGTGAAGGTGAGCCTAGCGACACTTCTCACAAACAGAATAAATACTACAGAAGTCAGGGGATATTACTTCCAAAATTAGGTTACAAAAAGACTATAAATCTATCTCTCCCTCTCTCTCTCCCCCTGTCTCTGTCTCTCTCTCTCTCTCTCTCTTTCTCTCTCTCTCTCTTTCTCTCAGAGACACTGTGGGAAGTTAACTGCCATGCTGTAAGCTACCCTACATGGAGAGGCCCACGTGGCTAGGAGCAGATGTCTCCTCCAGCCAACAGCCAGCGAGGGTCTGCAGCCCGCCAACAGCCACAGAGTGAGCTTGGACACAGACCCCTCCACCAGGAGTCAAGTCTTGAAATAAAAGCAGCCTCGGCCAACATCTTGAGGGCATCCTTATGAGAAACCCTTAGCCAAAGGCACCCTGCTAAGCTGTATCTGTATTCCTGAGCCACAGAAACTGTAAGAGAATAAATATGTGTTGATTCAAGTCGTTAAGTTTTGTGGTAATTTGTCACACAGAAATGACAGTCTATTCGCCATCTCTCAATGAAATTACATGCTGAGAATGGCAGAACAGGATGCTGAAAGGATCTGGGGTCCTCGTGAATTCTTGGACAGTACCACTACCACTACCCATCCATGATTCAGGTGAGAAAAATGACCCTTTATCTCATTTAACAATTAAAACCAATTCTAAGTGATACCATAAATACCATTATTATTACTATTCCCTGGTAACATCTACTGGGTTTTTACATAAAAAGAAAAGTAGCGGTTCTCAGCTTTTAATTCAATGGAATGAATGAACAAAGAGAAAAAGAATTCAATAGAAGTTACTGGTGATAGTAATATTCCATAAAAAGGATGGATTACAATAGCACATAGGATAACACCGTTGTTTAAAAAATACACACACATACATTCATGCAAATGCACAAGAAAAATGTCTTAAAGGCTATCGTCAAGGGGTCAGCAAAGTATTTTCTGGAAAGGGCAGAGAGCAAATATTTCAGGCTTCGGAGGCCATCGGTTTGTCACGATTACTTGTCGAGTCTGCCATCGGAGCACGAAGGCGGGCATGTACAACATGTAAATGAGCAAGCTTGGGCGTGTTCCAGTAAGATTCTATTTACGGAAACCAAATTTTAAATTTCACGTTATTTTCGCGTGTCATGAAATATTCTTCTTATTTCTTTCGACCACTTGAAAATGTAAATACCATTCTTAGCTCATGGGCCACACAGAAACAGGTGGCAGGCCAGGTCTGGTCCACAGGCTGTAGGCGACGAACCCCTGTCATGGGCCACAATATTCACAGTGATGATGTTTGTCTGGGAAGTAAGATTAAGGATGACTTTTACTTTCTTTTTTAAACCTTTCGGCATTGTCTGAACATATGATCCCATATTTTATAATTACGATACACGGTGAAGTTCCTGTGAGACACAGGGATGTTGAAAAGCACTGAGCAAGGAAGAGATCCGGTTCCCACCGATCAGCAGTGAAAACTGTCAGCTAAGTCAGAGAGAGCATCGTCAGAGGCCCTACGCCGATTCTCCAAACTGGACAGAAACCGTGGATAGATGCTGGGAGAACCTACGGTGAAATGCGCATGTTCTCTCTCCCGCCCAAAAGAAAAATGAAACTATGCCACACTGAGCAGAATCACAAGAAAAACCTGAAAATATTATATAAAGCATTTCTTCAATTCTATATCACATTAGAAGTTTTGCATTTTCAGAACCTATTCTATTCGCTCAGCAGAAACGGAACATGGCAATATAATTTACTATAAAATTCTTATTTGCAAAGTTGTCAAAATATATGTAACGTTCTTAAGCATTATAAAACAGGTGTAACTGATGACATCCAGTCACTATGTCCAGCTCTTAAAAAAAAACCCACTTTACAGCTACCCAGGTAACTAACTACACATGTAATATTCAGCTTTGTAGGCACAATGTCATGAAGCCATTCTAGCTGTCACCGTTCCTGTAGGAAAACAGTAAGACAGGGAAAACACAAGTTCTGGTGTTTCTTGTTAACATTTACCTTGTGATCCTAGGGTTAGAGATGATGCTGCTAAATATTCATGTCAGATTACAAGGCAGGCACATCTTTCTAACTTTGAAAAGGCTGTATCTATAGTCTGAGAGAAAGTCGACATAATCATCTTAATTTCTTCAAAACAAGTGCCTCCCGGTCCTTATATTCTTGTTCCCCGTGTCCATCTACGATGGATCCCTGAAGATCAAACTCTGTATTTGTCCCTTTTTTTAAAACAAAACAAAAAAGGTAGTTTTAATCATATGCAAATATTTTTAAAGACAATATAACTATCAGAAGCACTAAGATCTATACATGGACAAGCGTTGCCATCTCATAACCTTTAAAAAATCATTGATTTTGTTATATGAATTATTCTTTGATTTTTTTTTTAAATGTAGGCAGAAGAAATACAATCTTATGAATAGAAAAAACGTGGGGACGGGAAATATGATCTCCAACACAGCTCTCTAAGTAGACAATTCCAAGCTTTCAAAGCACTTTTGGATGATGTGTTGTTTCGAACCATGGATGCCTCTTTCCCCCTGTTCGCACACAGACATCTCATCGGCCTGTTGACTTGGACTTTTCATCTACAAAATAACAGTAAGACTATTTTTCTTTGGCTAACTCGCAGAATTATGAGAATTAAATGAGAGGTACAAAGATGGACAACAGCAAGTGCTGGCAAGGATGTAAAGAAGTGGAGCCCTTTTTACATTGCTTGTGGGATACAGCGTGGAAGTATCACTTTGCAAAACAGTTTTAGCAGCTCCTCAAAAAGCTAAACATAGACTTCTCGTGTAACCCAGCAGTTCTACTCCTGGGTACATACCCGAGAGAAATAAAAACATGTCTACATGCAAATTTGTTCACAGATGGTTGCAGCAGCATTATTCATCATAGTCGAAAAATGGAAACAACTCGAATGTCCATCAAGCGATGAATGGGTAAATAAAATGTGGTATATCCATATAATGAAATATTATTCAGCCATAAAAAGAGAGGATTTATATATTCTACAAGATGGATGCACCTTAAAAACATATAGATTATGCTAAGTAAAAGAAGCCAGTCACAAGAAACTATATATTATGATCCCACTTATATGAAATGTGTATAATAGGCAAATCTATTACACAGAAAGTAGATTAGTAGTTGCTTAGGGCTGGGTGTGGGTGATAGGAGTGAATAAGGAATGACAGCTAATGAGTACAGGGTTTCTTTTAGAGAAGACATTATAAAATTAGATTTCGGTGGTGATGACTGCACAACCCTGTAAATATACAAAAAAAAAAAACCCACAAAACATTGAATTATATACTTTAAATGGGTCAACTATGTATGTAAATTATATCTCAATAAATTCGTTTTTTTGTTTTTTTTAAAAAGAGTGCTCATCTCCACTGGAGAAGCTGGGAAGAATAAGAGGGAGAGTCATTTTCCATTATAATCTCTCCGTACAATGCGATTATTTTTAACATACGAATGTCAATACGATGAACAAAAATAACTACTGAAAAAAGTCAGCGCAAAACTGAACGGATGTCACTGAGCGCACATTCTGCCCTCATAGTCCGTCTAAGAGAACGGACCTACGTTCCCCCAGCGGGTAGCACACAGGCAAAATAAATGAAGACTCGTACTGCAGCTGGGTAACAAGCAGCCGCCATCGCACGCATGTGTGCGTGTGCACCTACACATATGAATCTCCCTCACGCGGAGAAATGAGTCAAATGCATCCATCCTGCAAAGTTAAAAGTAGCATCGTGACAGGCCTTCTGTCGGCGAAAACTGCACTGTGCTCTGTAGAAAGGATGCTGATAGGGCTCTCGCTCTCCGAGGAGGCGCCATCACAGAGAACCCAAGCCCGCCAGGGCCGCGGGGACGTACAAAGTGATCAGAGACTGAGCTGATAAACAAGACATCGCGATGGAAGGATCTGCGGAGGCAGAAATTTTAGAGCTAAATCTTGAGAAGGAGCTGGATTCTCCCCAAGATGAACCAGTGGAAGGGAGGAAGACGGTGGGTTGGATGATGAAGTGAGTTGAAAGGGGCATAAGATATGCTGATATATGATATACACCGATATATTATAATGATAAAATAAATGGTAAGAGATGGGCTGCAAGCGGGGAGGTCAGAAGGGGCAGAGCTGGGAGGGGAAGGTTCAGGTAGATAGTGGCCTGGAAATAGGACACACGTGCACCTGTGGCTCTTGGATTTTATCCTACAGGCCACAGGAGCACATTTAACTAAGACCTCCAATGAATTAAGACCAGAGTCCAATAATAAGAAAAACCATTTTGTTAGCTAAGTAAAAGACAGACTGGCAAAACGGGTGCTGGGGAGCAGGGAAGAACAGGGGCAAGGAAACCAGTCTGGAGGCTACTGCGATTTTTGCTGGAAGGAGGCATTTTGAGATCGTCTAAATTAAAGCAGACGCAATGAGAATGAGGAGGGATCCGATTTTAGAGCCGCTGACGGACTGAGAAGGAGATGGTGAGAGGAAGGAAGAAAGACCCCAAGATCTGCAGAAAGGAAATCGACACCGACTAAGGAGGGAAAGAGATTATGAATTGATGGCGGCGTACTGCAAAGGCACTACGCTGGGAGTCTGACTTGATCTGCCCCAGCGTAGCAGAGAATAGAGAGGTGCAATCGACTTTCTTCAGTCCGATGGAGACCACCGACTCGGCAGCCAGACCGCTGTGTTCAAGCCCAGCCTTACCAGCTTTCAGCTGGAGATCTCCCAGTACATCATTTAACCTCTCCAGCCCCAGCTTCTTCATCTGTAAAACAGAGATAAGAAGACCTATTTTGTAGGGATAACGTGTGTATTAAATGAGATGAAGTGAACAGACAGTGCTCTGCACATATCAAGTGCCGTATTATCAGTGCTTGCTTTTTCTAGTATGGCATCTACGCGGGGATGGATTTATCTCCATTCTACAGGATAAGAAACTGAGGCTCAGGGAAACCATTTCTTACACAGTCAGTTAGAAGTGGAAACTTTTATCTGTGTGGCTCCAAAGGTGACAGTATTTACACTGTGCAATGCTGCTTCCTGAGGGGCTAATTCAATCACCCGCTCCAAGAAGTACATGAAATTCTCAGATTGCCACTGTCTCAGGACTCAGGCATGGCATCTCGGTCAGCTCAGGCTGCCGGGACAAAATACTACAGACTGGGGGCTTAGACAACAGAAATTTACTTCTCATAGTTCTGGACGCTGGGAAGTCTGAGATCAAGATGCTGCTGACGAGACAGGTCTCATTCTGACATTTCTTCCCGCGGTTTGAAGGCAGTCACAATTCACCATGTGCTCACATGACCCCTATGCATACGCGTAGAGAGAGAAAAAGAGTTCTCCAATGTCTCTTCTTAAAAGGGCACTAATCCCATCACGAGGGCCCACCCCTCTGACCTCACCTCACCCTAATTATCTCCCCAAATACCCATCTCCAAATACCATCACATTGCGGGTTAGGGCTTCAACATATAAATTTTGAGGAGACACAAACATTCAGCCCATAACACAGGTAAATCTTATTCCTTTTCACCAGGTACTAGATTTCCCAGCATCCCTTGCACCTAAGAATGGCCAAGCCATCCAGATCTGGCCAATGGGACATAATGAGGACTCTGCTGGCAGGCTTGTGGGAAATATTTGCCTCCTAATATAAAAACTCCCTTTTATCTTCTCTTTTGGCTCTGATACCAATTCCTAAGCAGGGGGCAGGGTGAGATTCCCACACCACTGAGTAATTCTCCAGACACCAGCATGGGAAGCAGGAGTCCAATTCAATTCTGACACTGTCCACCAGGAGATTGTGTCGGATCCTACAGGTTAAGGGGTCCGTCCGACAAGACTCTCCCCCGATATTTCATTTACCCATGCTTCTCGCCAAGTGGCTATAGACTGGGTGTTCCAACGATTCCTTCCTCGGGCTTCAGATGCCAGTCACAAGTCCATCCTGGAAGCACCCTGAATCCAGTCTGTTGGAGTTTTTATGGAGGCTTCATCACATAGGCATGATTGATTAAGTCATTGGGGACTGAACTCAATCTCCAGCCCCTGTCCCCGCCCTGGAGGTAGGGGGTGGGAGTTCCAACGCTCTAATCCTGTGGTTGGCTCCACTGGCCACTAGCCCCCACCCTCCAGTGCTTTCCAAAGGTCACTTCATTAACATAACAAAAGACACTGTTAGCACTCTCCACACTTAGGAAATACCAAAGGTTTGGGAGCTGTGAGCCAGAAGCCAGGGAAGAAGACCAAACATACATGAGAAATATATTTTGGTCATCTGAAAGAACAAATAGATATTTTTCTTATAAATCACAATATCGTATCTTCCCACCCTCTTCTTCCTGTCTTGAACACAGTTCCATGGGGACATGATGCTCAGCACTATTGTAACCATCTTGTGATGGTTGTCTTGGTCGCTAGGTTACAAGCCAACAGACCAAAAAGTCCATGTGCTCAAGATGGCAGAGCAAAAAACTAGAGAGTCCCAGCGTCCTGGATCATA
>NW_011888832.1:3093729-3120978 GCF_000151845.1 Pteropus vampyrus
ATGCCTCTCAAATTTTTTACAGAGAATTCATAATATGCAGAACGGAATAGACAGTACTAGGAATACAAATTATATCCTTTAAAAAGTGAGAAATTGAATCTCTTTTTCATAATAAGCCTAAATAACAGACATTAATCCAGAATCTGAAGTTGGGGTACTAGCCAGCGTTTTTAACCACTTGCGAATTATGTTAACAAGTACAAAACATCATGTCTTAAGGACAGAGAAAAGGTCTGGCAGGGAACTTCGTTGTTAGATTTGACCCGGTAATACCACTAAACTAAGAAATGTTTTTTTAGTATATTTCCGCCCTGCACGCTTTTTAAAAATGGTTTGTCAGAAGTTGGTTCAAATGAGGGAGTTAAATTTCCAAAAATACCTTCAACGTGTCAAATCTCTGTAGTTATATTATGTGGCATAAGTCCTGTTTTTGTTGTTTTGTTGTTATTACTATTGCTGTGTGTTTTCTACCTTCTTTCCAATCAGTTTTCCATTAATATATCATTCCACTATTCTGGCTAAACTAAGTTACATTTTAAGAGTTAAAATTGTAGAGGAAAACCTTACATAATATTCTTTATAATAACTCAAGAGTTGCCATAGTAGACATGAGACAACCTCAAGCCTTTTTTTGAGACACCTAAAAGTGTCACATACAACTTTTTTTTTTTATGTTACTTCCATCTGATTCATATTTCAAGATGACAGGTGAAGACAAACGATTACTGTCTCAAAAAAGACAAATTACACCAAACATCTCAAAATAACTACAACTTTTTCCAAGAGTTCTCAGTCTCTGTCCTCTGTCCTCAAGTAAATAAGTACATTTAACTGAAGAAAAAAATCCTCCTTTGTGGGTAATTCTCTTATTTTCCACACTGGCATCTCCTCAGAGACCATGAACTCTACAGCGAGCCCTGTATTTAGTTCGCCTTTAGCGAGAAGTCAGCCAAGCCATGTTACAGATCTTGGCTTTAAATAAATGTAGGTTAAATAAAAAACAGACTGAAAGAGGAGCTCCCCCCCAGGGTTTGGGGGGTATAAGGACCCTGCCAACAGACTGTTCTGCGGGTCTGATTTAAGTCCCTTCGATGTCCTCAAATCTCTCTTGTGAAGCCAGACTTTTTTCCCGCTTTTCCTTTATTCATTCCTTCCACTATTACGATGCCCACTCTTCCCCACACCCAGCACATCTCAGCAGAGGCCAAAAATGTCAACCCTTTCCGTGGGTAAACAGAAATCTGCTGGCCTTTGGGGTTTTTTCTTTTAATGCCTGGTGCTATTATAAGAGGTGACAATGTAATCTGCCTCAGGCACCTCTCTCTCCATCCGGTTGCCAGGCAGGCCATTTTTCTTTTATCAGAAAGAAGAGTAGGTCCCCGCATTTTACTGCACGTTGACACCACTGCTAATAAAAGCAAGATAAGAAGTCTCTGCCCTTAAGGTGCCTTAACCTCCACCTGGCCTAAGACACACTTCAGAGTTCCAATACTGGGTTTGGAACCGGAAAATGATTTGACAGCACGCTGTCTCACCCACACAGATCCCAACCAGGTAACAGGATGCCTGTAAAAGCCGGTGGGGATGCCTCACTCAGGAGGGCACCCCTCTCTCATTTCGGCTAGCAAGATGGTTCCTTTAAGAAGGCGACAATGATCTAGGACACTGACCTCTCAAATACACGGCAGAACTATGCGCAAGATCCATATTGAATCGTATGTCTGAAAATAGGACTTAAGAAATAGGGAACTTAAGAATCTACTCATCGGCAGCTTTCGAACTTCTCAAGTTGTAAACCATTAATTTGAAAGAAATCGTACCCAAAGGGAAAAAAATAGGAACTACATCAAAAGAAGCCAAGCCGTTCTCAGGCCCCCACCTCAAGCAGCAGAGTCCCAGGAGTTCCCAGGGCAGTAGACAAATCAGGGCACCGGGACCTACGCACACCCTAAGATGAGCAACGCGTGAGGTTCTGTTGTTCCTTCTTTCATCCTATCTTCTTTCCTCTCTGAAGAGCCATTACTCTCCTCTAGGTCACCTCCTACATTTAAAATCCCCACGACTTGCGGGTAATCTAAGAAATACACTATAGGACGAGAAGCTTTTTACGACCTACCTTGACGAAGATTTATACACCTTCTTCAGAAGGTAATTTGGCAAGGTGCATCAAAGGGCCTTGAAAAGCAGCCCTCTATTTTGACCTAATTATTCTACTTCTAGGAATTTATTCGTAAATAAATAAAGAATACACATAAAGATGCCTGAACCAACTGGTTCAACGCAGCATTATTTAAGCTAATAAAAATGAAATAAGCTAAACAGTCAACAATAGGAAACGGTTTAAATAAATCATTATATCCCTATGATGGGTCTACTGTGCTTTGGCACTAAAATGCTTCAAATATAACAATAAAAATGCAAAAAATCATGACAACTCCAAGGAGTATCATCTGGAGAATGTAAAGATAAATAGATAGATAAATCACAAAATTTACTTACTAACTGAATTAGAATACTAACTTTAGTACCATCTTTTCTGGCAAAAGACACGTAACATATTGGATCATAAAACAGCAATGGCAAAGTTTATCTGGAGCTAACCTGTTCGCTGATACTATATGCTGGTAGTACTGTAATTATTGGGCAATTGATACACTATTTCTATTTTCTAAAGTGTTAACATTGTACCCCCTTCCCTTTCAATACGATGCAGGTTGTGTGAGGTAGAGGCCTAAGGCATCTCGCTAACAATAATGGAATATTGTCACTGCGACGCTCTTCAAAAGGCAGATATCCACTCTCGTTATACTTAAAATCCATGTTAAACCTGTCCCTAAATATGTCTGTAGATTATGCCACAACAGATGACAGTTTATTGAGTGTCTGTTTTGTTCCAGACACCGAGCCAGATACTGAAAACACAAGAGACAAATGAAAACACAGCACTTGACTTGAAGGAACTCACAAGACCAGTCGGGTAAACGGATTTACAGGTACAGGGAGGTAAAAGCTAAGGAAGGGAGCGCATGAAGCCCCGAGGATGGCGGAATCCGAGACGCCTCAGCAGAAGTGGCATTTGAGGAGGTTGTTGAAAAATATGTCATTTTCTCATTTTCTGGGTGCCAGTGAGATGGGAAGAGAACAGCCCAGGGAGAGGAGGCCTGTGTAAAAAGCGCAGAGGCCGCACTTCCTTACGGCAGGAGGGTCAGGTGTGAAGTTCTGGAAACGAGAGGGTGGGGGTAGGGGGCTGGCACAGATAATAAATGAGACTGACACTATGGGAAGCTCATAAGACAAGCCTGGGGGTCTGAATTTTACCATGCGGCCAGTGGCAAAACTCTGAGAAATTTTCAAGAGTGAAGTGACATGGCCACTTTGTTTTTTCAAACGGCAAGAAAGATGTGCTTCTGTGGTATGAGGGCTGTTTTGAACTAACAGCAATTTTAGCTTCTGGCTGAAGAGAAACTTCTGCCCTTCCTTTTTAACCACCCAAAAGACCTTGAATTGGGGGCTTTGCCCATAAGAGATTCTCAGAGATCACTCCCTTCGACCTATCTATAGGGCAGGACAACCTTCTGTTTACTAAACATTTGCTTTTCTTATCATCCTGCAATGACCCTTGAAAGCCCCTAAGGCACGTTACGTCATCCCTAGCTCAGGACGTCTTCTATAGCCATGTTCTCTGTCTATCTCCGAATCACTCCTGAGTGTGGGGTCTCTGACTCTCTCGAATTTGGTTATTTTCTCTTGCTAATATGCCTTGTGTCTATTGAATGACTAGACCAGCCGGAGGACCTTGGGGGTAAAGGAAAGTTTGTTCCTCCCCCACAAAGGCCACTCAGATTTGTGGTTTGAGTGCTTGACTAAAATATGATATTATTGACTAAAATCAGTCCTATGTGTGGGGGAAAGAGCTGAAACACAAAGATGGGCTGTTTTTGAGTTCTAGAGTATTTTATCTGCCCAAGCATTGCCTTCTGACTCTTTAATAACTCTCTCCTGGTAAGCAAAGGACAAGGAGGAGAACGGAAGTGGCTATGGAGGGCCTACAGTGCCGACGAAGGCAAGAACTTTACAGAAAGGAGCTCCTTCCACCCTCGCCACAAACAGCATCCCTGTGTCTGCGTTTGAAGAAACTCAGACTGAGGCATTGACTGACTTACCCGGGGTGACTGAGCTGGAAATGGCGGAAGGAAAACTAGAATCCGGGTCCTCCAGATTCCCGCCCCACCTACTCCACAATACTAGACGCAAACCAAGTTTCGTTACTAGAACTTTTCAAATACTTTAAAAATACTGTCAGGCTTTCCTTCATCCTCCTCCACTTCAAGACGCTTTTTCATGCAGAGTTTCATATGTATAAGAAAAGATGGCTTTCACGGTCATATGTTTCTGTATTTAAAAACATTTGCCTAAGACTGACCTCCGAAATCTCCAAGACTTGATCACAACCAATTAAAGTCCTCGTGTCTAAACTTCTTTACCATGAGAGGGGGGAAAAAAGCTTTAAATGAGATGATAATCATACTCCACTAATATCCCTCCTCCACTGTGTTAAATTTTAATCCCTGCTTCACAATTCACACACACTGACCTCTCCACCCCTCTGCAACATTAAAGACCAAAGCGAAAGTCTCACCCTGTCAGCTAAGTCCAGGGACCGCTGGGCTAGTCTCTAGTCCCTTAACCCAATGGCCGAAAGCTGATGGACTCGTACAAGGCAAGTCTTGCATGAGGTGAACTGGCAGAGCTGCTCAGATCTACACTTTGCTATTTGAAACTCAGACCACGGGAGACGACAGTTCGCTTTTCTCTCCGTGGCAAGAGATTCAACCTCTTGGCCCCGTGAAAGTCATCTGAATATACTTAACCAAAAGAAAAATGAAAAAAAGAGAGAAGGAAAGAAGAGGGAAAAACTTCCTCTCTTCTGATTGAAGATATGCTCAGGACTCTGATTTTTTATGCACATTTGATCACGCTGTTGACAGCCTTGGACTGCTGCACAGAGGTTTCAAACCTTGATCGAAACCAATGGCAGGCTCCTTTGACAGTCAAATCATGACAAGCACGTTGCAGGCCAGTGCCCGTCATTCACCAACACCTCCAGCCTGCTCCGACTGCTGTGCCTCGACTAAGCGGAGGGTCAGAGGTTAAGCTCCAAGAAGCCAGCAATGAAGGGCAACTGTCATGCACCACTGCCTACTGTGAGGCAGCAAGGAGTGGCTGTCTCCTCCAGAACATGCAAAACGTTCTCATTCTGTCCAGGCAGAGACACATCTGAAGGTCCTAAATGAGACCGTTGCCAATTCATGAAGCCCCAAACTGACAGCGTGCCATTCAAGCTGTCTCCGATTTGACTTTCTTTCCTATTTCAAATCACAAATGCATGCAAAGTACACAGCTAAGCATAACTCTTCAGCCATGGTTTTAAGCATGCTACTCTTTTAGACACATATGTAGCCTCAGACACCTACGTATTCTTAGATCCTAAAAAAAGGAAAGAAAATTCAAAATGAATTTATTCTTCTTCAAGGAGTTTCTAATAAAGTATACAATTAAAAATGCGCCCCCACCCCGCCACCGATGTCGATTTTCTAGGAAAGTTTATAAGTGTCTACAGTAGAAAATAATCTTAAAATAAAATCATTTCATCTTAATGTTATCATTTTGCTATGACAGTGCAAGAATATAATCGCATGTCTATATAGAATTTTATTTACTGAAAGCAGTATAATCTTAAGTATACAGTAATTCATCGATAAATTTATACTTTTTTTAGTTTTTTACAAAAATATAGTTCACAACAGGTTCAGAGTTTAGCGCGTGACACAAATATATACATCTACAATTCTAAGTTTGAGATCTTATTCCTTTTCTATGTAGTGAAATTACATGATCCCACTCAGATGTGTGTGTTAACATATATTAACAAAGAGATTTCTTCTTTATCTTGAGGAAAAAGAAATGCCTCCTCTTATTTAGTTAGAAGCCATGATTGTCACTAAAAGTAACTGCCTAGGATCAAGAATTAAGTTGGACAGATCCTCTTATACCCTGTTCACCAACAATAGGCTTTCTATCCACAAACAGAGCCGTAAGTGGCCCTCATCAGAGACAGCCTTTAGTGGTCTGAACTTGAAAATGAACCTTATATAAAGGTGTTGGTCTACATCAACTGCAGCACTAAAGTCACTCTTTAAGCCCTGATCGCTATCACCTGCCCTTCCTTAAGGAAGCCTGAGAGAGGAGATAAGCTATCAACTATAAGGAACGAAGCTAAGACACCCCATTATTAAAGCTTGTACAGACAGAGGTCAACTAATTGCCCTATGCTGTCTCAACAAGAACACGGCTAGTTTCTAATACAGAGCTGCAGATAACCAAACATAAGTTATTTTAAGTAATGTATGAGCATTTATCAAGCTTCCGCTATCAGGCAAAGCCAGAAATTATGGTGTATAAATCCAGATTACTATATGTAGTTCAGATCAAGAAAAAACTGTCACAAGTCCTATTCACAAAGTATTGGGACAGCCACTTAAATAATATTATGCTTCACAATTAAGTAACTAAGTGAGCATTCTGCAATACAAGACACTTGATAAGAACCTGAATATGAAAAGACATCTTTTGCCTGAGGGATGGATAATTTCAGGGAGAAAATTCCTTACTTCATGTTCAAGCATACACGGTACACAAAAATCACAGACAAAAGGACTTTTTCCCCAATACCCTTTTTTTAGACCTAGGTTGCAAACCTCAAAGTTTAATGTGACCTGATACACGACAAATAAAAAGAAGTACTCCTTTAGACACCACGGACTCAACTAATGGCACTCATACTTGTAAGGGACAATACGGAACAAAAATTTAAATGGCTTCTAAAACAGATCAGCTTATTAATCAATCACAGATTCATAATGAGTAACAAAAGTCAACCAAGAATTGAGGAGAGGCAGATCCCTGAGTGGATTTCCCCCCAAAAAAAAAACTTCCTGCGGATAAGTCCAATGCTCAAATTATTAAAACATCGGTACAGTCTATACTATAGGAAAAAGAGGAAGAGGGTGTGGTGCCTGAATCTGCTGTCACCCCCAGATTCAAAGGGCTAGGCCACAGTCCCTCCTCAGGCCTTCCTGCTGTGTGACTTTGCATGAAGGGGTCCCCCCTTCCTCCTTTCATGCAGGTGACATACGGGAAGAGAAGGTGGCCGGACATCAACCCGTGCTAATATAACCCATCCTTTATTCCCCCTCTTCAAATATCTGAAAGGGGTGATTCGGCAGGAATAAGTCAAGTAGACACATTTCAGGTTGGTGAAAGCGGAAAATGACGGTTTTTCCATGAACATTCAAGAAGGGACGCTAGCCCTCACAGCCCCTCTCTCTCACTGAGGACATACTGCATTCTCAATAAAAGTCTGAGGAATGAACCAATCAATGAATTCCTCCGCACTCCTTGTCAAACTCTGAACTGCGTTGATGGACAAAGGAATACACCAAACCGGCATTTTCGTAGAGAGCAATCCATGGGATTCAAACCCTCGCAAGATCAGGATAACGGCTGTGCTCTGCTCTCCCCGCTCACCCACTGTCACCTCCTCCCACCTCTGCACGTGTCCCAAATTTCAATATCTAAAAGGTCCTTTCACATACAGATATATAGATATATAGATATATAAAAGATTCTGCAAGATTATAAAAATAAAATTTGTTGCTGGATTCAGCAACATCCACGAGCAGTCAAACTGGTGACCTTCCAGTTCAATGTTCCACAGATCAGCCCAGGGGAGCAGAACTCCCACGAGTGGGAGGAGGGCTGGGGCACATGGTCTCAACACCCCGACATTCACTCCAGCTGCTGACAGTAGCCAAGGATCCCATTAGACCTAGACGAAGGTACTTCCTCCTCCTCTTACTATGTGCCTTTTGGTTAGGTCCTCAGTGATATAATGACGCAGCATCTAATTTTGTTTATCTTTCTTTTGCAAATGAGCGCAGAAGCCTAGATGCTTATAGCTGAAATAATCTTAGAAACGTCGCTACCTGCTCATGGTGGTGGGAGCGGGGCATAAAGCTAAACGGAAGGATTGCTCTTCTCTCCGTTTGAGTCTGCAAAGGGAGATGTCTCACTGAAGCGCTTTGAGATCGTTGGTCTGGAGGTCTGAGCTGACCCGAGAAGGTGCCCTGTTCCCCTCTCGGCCGAACAAAAGCCCGACACTCTCATTTTACTCATATTCATTGTACACTGACCTGTTCAGTGCCAGAAGTACCAGTTGCCTCCAGGTCATGAAATAATACTAAAAACTTTATAATCATTCATTGATTTAGTTTTCAGCATACTATATCATTTGAATCCAATGGGAGCATAAAGAGCTATTTGTGAGGTCAACCACGGTACAGACAGATGCTGACATACTATTGATGGCAAGGTGGAAAGAAATTGCTAAATACAGCAGATCAATACCTCGTTTCACTGTTACAGCCTTCTGCAGACATAAAATATATATCTTTACAGCTACAAAAATAATAATAATGAAAGTGGGAGATAAATGCTTCCCTCAAGGTAAACTATTTGATTAGCTAAGGGCAAAGGTGACAGCAGCAGTTACACTAAAGTAACTTTATAGTCTTAAATAAAAACAGGAGGAAGAGCAGTAGATGAACTGGCAAAATGAATCGGGACACACAGATGGTGTAGATATGACTCTTTTAAAATACACAGTGATCAGTAAAGGGCCACCAAAACCTGAGCTATTCCTATGGTCCACAAACAGAGTTTCCTGAGACCTATTCAACCATATGGTTTTACACAAGACATTGCTAAACAAAATATATTCTGATGTTGATGAAAAACGAATTGAGAGTTGAGGATAATAAATGCTCTGTATAGTAAAAAAAAAAGAACAAAACACTCAACATTCCGTCTACGTAAGCTTCCACCTCACAAGACATGTTAAGAGTCAACGATGTCGTTAGCACCTTATTAGATATAGAAAATAAATTTATATTATGATTCTTAGCCAGAGAGAGCACACATCCACCTAGGGAAAAGAGAATTACATAAAAGAAGTATAAGCAATAATAAAACGCCAAATTTGATATGTACCACAGACCGAGAAGTGTACCATGTGCACATTTACTGCTGTTTCCATACATTTCGACGTAAGAAATAAGTTCAGTAAGGAAAGAGATGAAAGGAATAATCCTCAAAAGCTTCATGAAAGAGAAGAAACTCGAGACAACTCCTCAGGGATTGGTGAATCTGATACAACATCATCAAATTAGTTTTTATTTCTGAGATGAAACTTGTTTTGTAAATCCCCATAGTCTGAGCAAAAACAACCAAACAGAATTTACCATCAATTATCTGAGATATAAAGTTCCATCGGAATTTTTAAAAGAAGCCTAAAAGGGGTATCTTTGTTTTCAAAAAGTTATGCCTACTTTTTCCAGCTGCAATGAACTGTTAAAAAAAAAAAAAAAGGGTGGGAGGTACGAGAGGCTGACTGAACCCTCACACGCTCTGCTAGAGCCACAATACTGAAACGTCTGTGGTTCTGTGAAGTCCTTCGGTGAATGCTGTTCTAGGAGAGAATATTTAATAATTACATGGAAAAATACTATCACTCTGCATTTAGACGGGGTCTAGCAATTTACGAACAACTTGTGGATCTAAGGTTGACTCATCAGATGGTATTCACGTCCCCAAGGAACATGGGGAATCTTAGGTAGAAGAGCCAGCGATACAATGTCACCCCTCCATAGCAATAAACACAGTAAGTTAAAAATAAAAATAAATCTCAGTGCAAAGGGAACAATGAAATTGTGATGTAAGTATAACTGAAAGGGGAGAAATAATCATGGATTTATTTTTCCTCCAAACAAGATTTAAAAAAAAAAAACAAAAAACTGCTGAGACTTATGAAAATGGAAAAGAATTGTTATCGATTTTATAATTTGTTATCAATTTATGTAAATTACATTAGCTCTCTAGTCTGTGTTTTGGGCAGAGGGTAGTATGTCCGCAGCTTTCCTACGCGGAGAAAATGGGATTGAACCCAAAGGTTTACGTCCTCAAGCAACGCATGTCCATTTCAGTAACTGGGCGATGAGCCGCTGTCTAGGTCACCCCAACAAACTAGAAGCTTTTTTTTTTCCATGGTCAACTAGAAATTCCACTGCTGGATGAAGGGCTCCGTGGTCTTAGCGCACTTACAGATCGACCCCTAACAAGTGCTAAAAAGTGAGTCTCAGAAAACATTCAACCGACAAATATATACTGTGCATCTGTCAACAAAGCCCTGTGCTAAATGGTTCAGAGGACAGACGTCTACAGTACATACGGCATGTATTTCCAGTCTCTGCTCCAAGGAACTTGATCGTTTGTACACTGGGGAGTGGGGCTGGTGGGTGGCACATAAGACAATACTAAACTATTTCAAATCATAAGTGTATCTACACAACGCGTTTAGTGTTCAAAGTTCTTTTACGTTCTCTTTTGACGACATCTCTGATGAAGCAGAGAGGAGAGGTGAGGATTGTCCCCATTTTACTGATAAAGCAACAAGACCAGCAAAAGCCTAAAAGTGACAGATATACTCGAAGTTTAGCCCCCTCACTACCAGGGAAGTGCTCCTCCCACTCACTGCAGCAGCTACTATCACTAGTGAAGACCCAGTAGAAACAAACAGACAAAACAACACAATACAGACTCAGAAACAAAGAATAAACCGATGGCTGCCAAAGGAGAGGAACGGGTGAAAAGTGGAAGGAGAATATAGTCAAAAACAGTGTGAAAACTTTGCACAGTGACAGATGGTCACTAGGTTTGCTGTGCTGATCACGTGGTAAGACATATACATGTCGAATCACTCTTTTGTGCACTGAAACTAATAAAATATTGTATGCCAACTATACTTCGATCATGATCATAAAAAAGAAAGCGTAGAAGTCTACACAACGCAGTGAAAAGTTCTGGACGTGGTTAGTTCCTATGTGGAACTAGGTGGGTACGAATGTGATGGGAGGAAATGATAGTAATTCAAGAATGAATTAATTGTTTAGTGCCTACTGTGTTCAAGACTTGGAATGCACTGGAGTAAAAAAGATAAATAGTCTATAACTAAGGCGATGAGAAAGACATTAAAAAAAAAAAATCATCACACTACCGAGTGACAAGACCTACAAACACTTGCACAAATTGCTACGGGAACACATAAGAAAAAATTGTTTTTAAGATTTTGAAATGCTTTCCATATTAAAAAAGAATGAAAATAAATGAACTAAGTATTCATCGCAAGAATTTAGTAAAATAAAAACAAAAAAAGTGTAAGCAAAGCAGAAGGAAAGAAACAATAAGAATGGGTAGAAATTAATTAATTAGCATAAACAGACTGAAGAGCTAGTTTTCAAAAAAATAGACGACATAGGCAAATATAATCAATTTTTGAATAGAACACGTGAATACACAAAGTTATTATTAAAAAGGAAATATAAAAAGTGAATATGGAATTTTTTCATTATAAAACTATGAACAACTCTTAGTAAACCGGAGAATGTTATGCTCAATGCCGTATCAATAAATCTGAAACCTCGATATCTGAGAAAACATAATGAGCAAAATTTACTCAAGAAGAAGAAAATTAAATAAACAATAACTAGAAAACATATTGGAAAATTTATCCAAAATTTGTCTTCCCCAACATCGCATGAAGAGTTTTGCAAGGAATTTGGCTCAGGCTTCCAAGAGACAAGTAATTCTGATGCTTTATAAATGGCTCTGGAGTACAGGAGGAGGAAAAAGATGGGATTCGTATTTATGACACGGGCTCAACTACAGTATCAAAACGTGAGAAAAGAGCACAAAAAGGAATGTTTTTCAATATCTTTCCCCATTTACCTCCATCTACTGTTAGTTTATCCTCATCAGCCGAAAGAGCTTTATGAAGTTTTACTAACTGTAGCTCGAATTAGACTATGATACGTATATTAAATATATTATATTTATATCACTGAAGATTCCGAAATACCCTCCAGCTTCGCTGGTAATCACCGCTACAGATCCATCTTACTTTCCTAATTGAAATACCAAAAGGTTGAATTCAGCACTATGTTAAAAGGCACTGTAATGTGACCAACTAGGATTTATCCCAAAGAATATTAGAAACTATATTAACAGATTATATTCTGTCGGGAGACTTAGACATAACCATCTAAACACATGTCGAAGAAATATTCAATAAAAATTGAACTTCAGTCTCTAGGGCGAAAAAAGTGAACAAAGACGCAAAGATGAATACCAGCAACTACCATTATATTTTATTCTAGAACCCCAAAGCATAACTATTAAAGGCATAACTACCTGCTACCGCCACTATTTAGAGGTTCTAGAGAATGTAATAACACAGGTGGGAAAAATGGAGAGGACAGTGTAATTACCAAAAGCGAGAAATTCTTATTATACCCAGTATACACTTAGAAAACCCAAGAAAATCAACCAAAAAGTGTTAGAATGATAAGGATGCATTCTGTATTGTGGCCAATTACAAAAATAACACACACAAAAAAAGTTTTCTCATGTAACACCTAAAAATGCAATATAAAAATATCCCATTTGCAATAGTAACCAAAAATAGTGATCGAATATGTATAATACTCAGGAATAAACTCAAAAGGTAAGAAATAGTACCTAAATGTGGTGATAATATTGTTGAATGAGAAAAAGTATTTACCATAAATACTTCAGTTCTTTCCAAATTAAGTTATCGATTTAATATAACAACAATTAAAATACCAAAGGATTAGTGGGATACACAAGAGACCTTGAAAAAGTGGCTTTTAAGTTTATCTGGAAAAAATTTTGTCTCCTCAGCAAGACCCAAGGAACTTCTGAAAAAAAAAACATGATGGGGCCTTGTACTGCCACATACTGAAAGGTTTCATAAAACTCTGATAATTAAAATGTTATGTCAAGAATAACAGACAAAAGAAAAAGAATAGAAAAGCAGATCTGAGTACTTCAGCATTCATATTAGTCGATAAATGCAGTGGGGATAACTTATTAACCATTTGGGAAGAAAAAGTAAGACAATTACTCCATATGATACACCAACTAAATTCTAGATGCATTATGAGAATTATATGAAAAAAAATTAAAACATAAAATAACTAGAAGGACATATCATTGACCATTAATCTCATAGGTAGGAGGGAAAAATTTCCCTGTACATAAAGAAAAACTTTTGAATAACAAAAATATAAAAGCAAAAGATAGGCAATAAATAAACTAGGAAAAATATTTCCATCACTGATCCACGATTAAAAAATAATAATGTCCCTAATCTATGAAATGTTCTTACAAATCAATAAGAAATGATAAACATTATCAGCAAAATGAAGGAAGGCTATATGAATAAATCAATCACAAAAGAACTATATATGGCCAATAAACATGGTAGAAAGGAATTCAACCATCTACTTAGTAATTAAGGAAATACAAATCTGTTCTCCAATGAGCTCCAACTTCAGCTCTTCTACATAGGCAAATATTTATATTTCATGGCAATTCTCAGAGTTGAAGAGGATGTACCAAATATGCATTCTCGTGCACTACTTTTCAGAGTGGCAACTTGGTGTCACTACTCTGGGTGGTACTGGATAATGTAAACCACAAATCTTTACAAATCTTTACAATTCGCCTTTTTTTAATTTATCCTATGGAAAATATCAGAGATTTGCACAGAGATTTATGCACAATAATGGTCACCGAAGGAGAATTTATAATAGCAGGAAAAAATCCATATGATGAAATACTGTATAATTGTAATGACATGGAAAACATAGTCACAATAAAGAGCAAAGTACAAAAGATGCACATTATTATTCCAAGTTTTGTTTAAAATATTTCTTACATAAATGTGTCAAATATATTTTAGATAAAATCGGGATCATACTGGATATATTGTACATATAATAGGCATAATAATAATATTCTACGAAATATACCAATATGTATATAAGTAACACAGCAATTATCGCACATAATTTCAATACCTACAGCCATGGTAACAGTTATAGAGCACATAGCTATGCACATCACTATTCTCAACACTTCACGTATGTCAAATCATTTAATCCTCACAACTATTATTATCCCCATTTTACAGATGAAGATTGAGACTCAAGGAGATCAGGTGACTTGCCCAAGATCACACAGTAAGCACATAGGAGAGCTCGGGGGTGGGGAAACAAGGCAGCCTGACTCCAAAATCCATCTCTTAACCACGTACAGGCCACTGTCTCTCTAGATAAATGGTACTCTAAAGCAACGAGACTGATTTACAGGATAAATGCTAGAACATAAACAATCAAATAGGCGCTATCCCCTTTAAAGCAGTCTCGGTGGGAAACTCCATACGTACCCAAAGACATGGTCACTGATCAAAACATTTTTAGAAACCCTTCCTTTGACTGTCTCCAGGGGGCAGTAAACAAGCCTGCCGTGAGGGAAAAATGAGATTTCTGTCAAACAGCTAGGAATCATTCGGATGTGAGTCTGGAGGTGTGATTAAACTGCACATGTCTGCTTTTGATAACCGGGCAAGAAAACGTGATGATGCTGATTTTACCACTGTGATCAGAACAGGTATCTGCTCCCAGGAACTACATTCACAAGTGGATTTTAACATTTCCTACACTCCATTAGTATAATCGCTTGTTCCCATGCCTATCTTCCTACTGGGCTGAGGTCTTCAATGGCAAAGATCGTATGTGATCCATCCGTGAGTCTGCAGCCCCTACCACGATGCCTGGCACACAAAGAGGACTAATTATTTCTGAATGAACTCGACAGAAGATGCCACACAAACGCTTTAAGTGATGACGATCTATTAGAACGAAGAAAATATCACCAAGAGGATATCTGAGTGTGTGTCCAAATAAACATGTAATGTATATGGAGACTACAATGAAGGAAAATGGAAAATCTAAGGAATAATTCGTAAAATCCTAAATATTAAGGAAGAAAGAACTCAGTTTTTAACAGGTCTTCTTATAATAATATCTAGCTGTAGTCATTACTCATAAGACACAAGGGGAGAGCGGATATGCCTCATTGTCTAAAAAGCAATCTACTGAACCAAGGATGCAGAAATAACCATAAACTTTCTCAGACAACGATGCAAAAACCCATCTGCTACACAGAAGACACCGGGATGCGTCCTGCCTATGGGTTCAATCGACAAAGCACAACCTGGTGCCTGAAATATAAATCAAAGAACCTTACATCCCTGGTACTTATTGACGTTTGCTACCTGCAAATTTCTAATATGTGCAAGACGGGCCTATTTTTATTTACAGCACAAACCACAGGCTGAATGTAAAACAAGATGCTTAATAAATCTAGACGGCCATAAAACACCAGCATAACTCAGACAGCAAGACAGACACTCGCTCCTTAATTAAGTGGGTGATGTTCTGTTTAAAACAAAAAGACAACCCTGGGCTATAGCTAAGATTAAGCACTCAGTGTTGCAAGGGAAACGCCACCCATTTTCAGGGCAAAGGCTTTAAATCATGAAAAATAAACCATCTAATAGTCTGTCCTCAATAGTAAGTAGACAGTCAGGACACAGACTGATTTGGATTAACACATTTTCAGTTATAACAAGTAATTTTACAGAGGATTAGTATCTTGATGGTCTGATCAATATGAGGCACGGCTGCTATTACAGATGAAGAGAAAATTGCCCCTCTGGTAATAAAGAGTGCGTGTCTCCGTTCTCCTTCATTTGCTGAGTCCATTACTGTAATGGCTCCAGCATTAACAGCTGGGGCAATTTAAGCAGCAGGGGACTGATGAATTTAAAAGCCGGGCACCCCGGCCACTCATCCTTTTCTGCCTCTCAGTCTGCATATGCAACTCCTCTGCCCGACGGGTTCCAATACCAAGATCGTGTTTTATGAGAACAATGACTGTGACTGCCCAATTATTGTCTCATTAATAGTGTTACCAGCCAATACTGTGACTAAAACAAAAATCGCTCGCAGCATATTGGCTGCTGATTCGGCGAAAAGTTGCACACTATTTACCTAAATAACAAGATTGACTTGACAACAGGCTAGAGTCCACATAAGCGGCAATGTTTGCATTCGTTTGCCCGGTGCTGTTCTCAAGCAAAAAAAAAAAAAAAAAAAAAAAAAGCAGAATGTTCATGCTGACAGGGGGGGAAAAAAATTCATCAGCAAAATTTTCCATCTCTGTTTTCGAAATATGGCAAAGTGGAAAACAGTGAGATAATGGATGCTGTGCATAGAAATAGAAAATCCATATATAGGATTCAAGCCTTGAGACTTGAATCATGCCCGATTCAGCGGAGTGAGTTAAGGCTGCCACATCAGCCCACTTTATGTCATTATTGGAGAAATGCGGGCCCTTGAGGCTCAGCCTTGAATGATCCAGTCACTAAATGAAGATGCCAAAGGGCAGACTTAGGGCTAATGCAGAAATCAGAGTCCTGAATTTTCTGATCACAAACAGTTAGGAAAACAGTCATGCGCTGGCAGCAAATCTCGTCCTCAGACCAGAGGCAACATAATTGGGTCCTTCAAACTGCTTTCTTGGTTTTTACCAGCTGTAAAGGTCCCAGCTTCCGCTTATCCATATGGCAGTTCTTTTACATAAAGGAAGGCATGGTCTCTTTGCGAGCCGGTCATTTCAAGAACTACAGAGCAAAATAAATGATTAGCATGGCAACAGGGCAGATGCTTGTAGCATAAACAAAAACGCAAGCCTAGAGCAGGCATGCAAAGATCAGCTTTCAAACATGCCCCGGCCAGTGAGACAATTTTGTGAAATGAGACAAAATCATTTCATATAACAGAAGGTTGAAAGTGAATGATGTTAGCAGAACTCTAATTCACCTTCTCCAAACTGTGCCTTTGTAAGGTTCCAAGGTATCATCTCAACTCCAAAGTCCTGTTCTTCTAGAAGTTACAAAGTCACACTTTAAGAATCTACCATAATTAACAATCACAAAAATCTAAAAACATGGAGGGTAAACTAGCATTTTATTTTAAATTTGGAAGAGAACACCAGAAAACAATCGTTGGTAGTTGCAAAAGTATGCGCTGAAGTGTCTTGTTTCTCGAAATTAATACCCATTCCTATGGTACACTAAACAATTTATAATCCATAAAGCATTTAACCATTTTCCTTTATTCTCTTCAGGTTCCAGTTCCATCTCTCACTAACGGAAAACCTAACGACCAATAACAGGTGATGCTCTTGGAAATTCATTCATTTATTTGATAACTATTTGTGGAATATTCACTATGGACTTGGCATAATGGTAAGTGCCAGGGACAGAATGGTGAAGTAACAGAACAAAACAGACATGGTCTCTACTTTCTTGAAGCACACAGTCTGCCCAAACCTGCACTGCTAACCTCAGCCATGATAAGTCCAATCAGCAGCCAGGGAGCCTGTGCGAACATTGTCAAGCGTAACGTGTATCAGAGGCTGGAGGCTTGCTACCACTCAATCGTTCTTCAACAGAGACTTATAAATGTCGCTTGCTTGCAAGACCCTCGGCTAGGCACACTGGAGAGATGAAAGGATGAATTAGACGCCAATGCTGTCTTCAAAGAAGCCAATGGTTGTTCAAGTGTCTGAGTGTTAAATGTGTTTTAAAAGGTGTCTCAAGACTTTTTTCAAATGGCAAATTCCGTTTTCAAAACCAACACTTAACATGGTTAAGAAACAGACCCGGAAATAACAGAAAGTGACAAGAACTCACTGTTATTCACTGGGTTAGCTAATGACTTAAACTAAACTAACCCTTCTATCCAGAGAAGGCAATCAAAATATCCCTCAAACATTGCTGGTGGGAATTTAAAAACGGTACCTTCATACCAGAAAACAATGTCTTAGTCCCGTCGAGCCGATAAAACAAGACACCACAGATTGGGTGTCTTATAAATGGCACAAATGTGTTGCTTACAGTTCTGGAGGCTGGAGTTCAAGAGCCCCACACGGTCCTGTTCCGGGGAGGGCCCTCTCTCTCCCTGGTTGCAGACTCCCAAATTTTGTTCTATCTCACATGGCAGAAAGGGCGAGGGAGCTCTCTCTGGTCACTTTTATAAGGGCACTAATCCCTAATCACCGAATCACCTCCCAAAGGCCCCACCCCTAATGCCGACACCTTGGGGGTTAGGATTTCAACATTAAAATCCGGTGGGGGCAAAAACATTCAGCCCGTAAAAAACAGTATAGCGGCTTCTTAAAATGTTAAGCATAGATTTACCACGTGACCCAGCAATTACATTCCTAGGTATCTACCCTAAAGAAATGAAAACATCTGTCCATATAAAAACAGAATGCGAATATTCGCAGCAGCATTTTTCATAATAGCCACAAAGTGGAAACAACCCAAATATCCATCAACTGTTGAATGGATTAAACAAAATGTGGTGTATTCAGACATTAGAATACTATATTATTCAGTAGTAAAAAGGAACGAAGTATTGATATATGCTACGACGGGGATGAAAATCAAAAACATGACGCTGGGTGAAGGAAGCCAAGCACCAGAGCCCACCGCACTGTGATTCATTCACATGAAATCTCCAGAAAAGGCAAATCTTGAGAACAAAGAATAGATCAGTGGTTGCCTAGGGCTGGGAGGGCGGGAATGGAGCATGAACACAAGGTTTCTTTTGGAGATGATGGATATATTCCAAAATAAAATTGTGGTGATTGCTGCCGAACTCCGTAAATACACTACAAATCATTGCACTGTCTGCTTAAAACAGGTGAGTTTCATAGCATTTACCTCAAAATTATACCTCAAAAAAGCTTTTAAAAAGAGATACTCGACCTCAGGAGTCATCAATGAAATGCAAATTAAAACCACAATGAGATACCACTACACACCCACTAGAATGGCTGAAATTTAAAACACTGACAATACCAAGTACTGGTTAAGGATTTGGAGCAACTGGAACTTTCATACACGGCTGATGGAAATGCAATAATGTAGTGGGTTTGAATAGCATCCCCCAAAATATGACCAAGTCTCAATCCCTGGTGCCTGTAAATGTGATCTTATTTGGGAAAAGGGCCTTTGCAGATCTAATTAAATGAAGGACCTTGGGAATCTTGAGATTAAGATCATCCTGGATTTTAGGTAGGCCGTAACTGCAAAGATTGGTGTCCTTATAACAGAAAGGCAAGAGAGATCTGAGACACAGAAACGCCGAGAAGGTGGCAGAAGCAGAGACCGCAGTTCTGCTGCCCAAACCAAGGAATGCCAGGAGTCACCAGAAGCTGGAGGAGGCAGGAAGGATTCTCAGCTAGAGCCTTCGGAGAGAGTGTGACCCCATCAAAACCTTGCTTTCCGGCTCCAGAACTGTGGGAGAATCAATTTCGGTTGTTTGAAGACACCAAGTTTCCAGCAGCCCTGGAAACCAACACAAATGGTAGAATCACTTTGGAAAATTGTTTAGCAGTTTCTTATGAGACCAAACAAAGAAGCACCATGGGACTCAGCAACTGGACCCCAACAGAAATGAAAACAAAAACCTATACAGGAACGGTCGTAGCAGCTTTTTTATAATAGCCCTAAACCAGAAACAAAGCCCAATGTCCAAAAACAACTGAATAAACAAACAATATGTGGTAGATTCACACAACAGACGATAAAAAGGAACAAACTATTAATACACACGACAACATGAATAAATCTCAGAAACTATTACGCTAAGTGAAAGCAGATAAATCCAAGAACACATGGAGTATGCTTCCCTTTAAACGAACTTCTAGAAAATACAGACTCATCTACAGCGACAGGAAACATATCAGGGGTTGCTCAGGAGCCAAGGTGGGGGAAGAGGTTGACTGCAAATCAGCAAGAAAAAATTTCCAGACGGGACTGAAATGTTCTCTGTCAAGTCTGGTGGTGGTTTCTTACGTGTACACATCTGTCAAAACTCATCAGATTATACACTATAAACGGGGGCAAATTATTATATGGAAATTATACCTTGATGAAGTTGATGAGAAAATGAGCTGTTTCATGAGTCATTGAACATTTTCCATTTAAGATTTAAAACTTAATTGCTTATACTTTGTTCTAACCAACAATATCTTATAAACAAACTCTTTTTTAAAAAAATCAAAGAAAAATTTTAAGTAAATGGGAAAACAACTCGCTCTAGCAATTCGACATGTTTCACAAGCAGGAAATGGAAAAAAGCTTTGGAGTCAAAAGACTTGACTCTGATCCCTACTTCCACACAGCAACCACGTGGCCTTGGGCAAGTCCTGTCTTTGACAAGCCTGAGTTTCCACATCCGTAAAATGTGGGTGCCATTAAAAACTACCTCGCAGGCAATGGTTATGGTTTCAATAGAGGAAAAGCTCTCTTGTGCAGGGATTCTATCTAAACTAAAATTATAATCCCAATGTCCGGCAGATAACAGGTGCTAAAAAAAAAATCTTCGCAGAATGAATAACTTCAAATGTAAACCCAAAAGGTAAGACATCATACACAGTGCCATTGGGTGACATTTATTTGTTTCTTTGTGCACTGATGCAGATGAATGCAAGACCTTCCCACTGAACCCGTCTGTAGTATACTGTTCATATCACATGCAGATTCAAGCCTGGAGACTTCAGGTCCCTGGTGAAACCCTGCTATAAATAAGGTCATTATAAGGCAGATTTTATATTTTAAATCCACAGAAGTATTTTCCTAAGACAAACTCACTTGACTCTAAATTCTGACAGCAAGAACTGTGTGTTTTATTTACCATTGATCCTCACTTCCAATATTTTCCTAATACAGAGTAGGCAACAAAGTCTATGTAAAGGCCATGGGACCAGATAAAGCACAGGAAATGTGAGTAGGGCAAGGCTCTCAAGGGCTGGGCAGTTCTTATTAAATGCCATCCTTGCTAAATGTTAAAAACTAGCACAGTAGTTTGCAGATGCAGCTGCATGAGCTTGACCAGGAACCCAACTTGACGCGAAGAAATCAACATGTTAACTAACCAAGTAAGCTTGACCCTGAACCCGACCTGATGCAAAGAGGAAATCTACATGCAACTAACCAGTGTATGTAAGCAATGGCTAAGCCTCTCTTCGGGGAGATGGAGCTTTGGATGTGAACCCTTTCTCCTTTACTTGCTGCAAGTAAATAAAACCACCTAATGACAACCACATCTATTCCTTAAATAAAACACCCCAAGCAGCCACTCCCGAGTTTGCTAACAAATCTGGCGACTCAGGTGGGACTCTCCTAAAGGGATACCCTCTCGGCCTGGTGTGAACGCTGGGTGAAGCTGTCGGCAGTGGCTCATCGGAGCTCACTCGCCTGTGTCTCCACTGGTTGGGGGAGACGCCAGCTTGGTATGAGCACTGGAACGGCTGCCTGTCCCACGTCCGCAGCAAAGCAGGGCGACCACCTGAACCCGTTTCGTTCAGCACTTCGGATGGGAGGCAGGTAGGTCAGCCCTGTGGTCACTTTAGTGTTCCACTTCCGTTTTGGGGTACAAGGTTGTCGGAGGATAGTTTCATTTCTGGTGTGCACAGGTTGGTCTGGCAGGAACTGTCTCCGGGACCTGGGATTCAGGGCCTGACCTAGGTCTGAAGCGTTGGAAACGTCTGTGGAGCAATCCAAGACATCCTCCGCCGATGACCTCTGGTCTGGCTGTCTGGTTGCCAGGGAACCGTGGACCACCGACAGTGTCTTTGGTGGGCTGGAGGTTATGGGATCAGTGTCTACCACCCTTTGGTTTCTGCCCTGCAGAAGCTGGATTTTGTTCTTCGTGTGTACGTTTGCATTTGCCTTGTCTTACATGTAAATGTGCCAGCTATGGGAAACTCAAATTCAATCACCGAATGCAGCCCCTTGGGGTACATTCTCCAGATTTGGACCATGGACCCCAAAGAACTTTCCCAGTATGAGTGTAAGGTTCATTTGGTTGGGGGATTTCTCCTTTTGGCTGTCTTAGGCTTTGAGGTCTCTTGGTTACACCTGAAGCTTGCTTTGCCTTGATTTAGAGCCGGCCACTAGATCTGATTAATGACTAGAAATTAACGTTTTTTTCTCATACCTGTCTCGTGGTTAAAGAAATTTTAATATGAAATGTCAGGTCTCTGCTTTTGTCTCTCTATATGTGTGTATGTTTGTCTACCTTCAGAGAAAATAATTGTTTTTTTATATAAAAAAAGAGCTCTGACTTAAAGAAATTAAGCCCTTATATAAATTAAGAAATATAACATGCTTTTTAGGATCACATGGTATAGGACATTATTTAATATGAAAACTGACTTAAGTTTTTTGGGTTTTATCTGGGTTCACAGAAATAAGTTCATGACTTATACCTGCTTTTGGATTTTTAATAGAGAAACTAAAGACATGTGGGTTTGTTAATAAAAATGTCTTATGCTATATTAAGGAAATACATATTTCTAAAAATTATAAAATATACTTGCCAAAGAGCCTATAATTTCTAGAGGTTATAAAATGGTTCACAAATTTTACTTTTGGTTGTCACTAAAATTAAGGTTTATAAGGGTTAAAATTCAGAATAAAAAATAGGAAAAAGAATAATTTTGCCTCTTATGTATGAAGCAGGCCGAAATTAAATTATTATAAAGGTTCTTTTAAGAAATTAAGCTTTAGTATCAATGGATTACTTACAGTCAAACTTAATGTTATGTCTCCTGTATTATTGGTATGCTTTTAATAACAGATTATAGAGAAAGCAAAGGTATACTCTTTATCATCAGGTGTTTATCAATTATCAATCTTCTTAATATTGGAAAAGCTAAAATTGTAACAACTACTTGACGTTCTGTATTTGCCTGAAAAATCTGTCACTTTGGTTGAATGAATAACTTTTAAGTATTGTTACCTATGATTTTATAAAGACGAATGTTTCAAAACTTTTGATATGCTTGGCAAACTTTCCAAGATTCAAAATTTAAGGAGTCATTTTCTCAACCTTTGAGATTTTTAAGATCTTTGGGAGTTTTTCAGATGGATCCCTGAAACACCTCTTTAAAAAAAGGAGGAAATTAAAATAATTAGGCCGATTTTGTATGTTAAATCACACGGGAAACACTGTCAAATAAATGATGCTAAACCTTTAATTATATTTAGAATAGGTTGTATATTTTGTGGTGGAAAAAGATATGGGAAACAGAGATACACTTTTGTTGAAAAAATGGAGAATAAATGATAAGGACATAAAAGACATGGGTTTTATTGGTAGAGAAAAAGAAAGAAAAATGATTTTATCCCAGAATAAAATGATTGTTTCAAAATAAGGAGAGAAAAGATAGGACAAAATCGGAAACGTATGTAAGTTACAGAAAGTCTCTGCATACCGCAGGTTCATAGAAGAGGGATCTTAAGATGTATGTGTACGGACTCCAAACATGGCCATTTTTAAGTCTTTTGTCCTTTACAGACAATTACTGTTCTACTCTGATGCTTTTACAAAAAATGTTTCTACAAAGATGTTTCATCTTCAGAGAAATTCACGGAGAAGACTCTGACACTCTAAAACACAAAAGTTCGGGTACTCTTAACTAATCCATGTGTGACTAAATTTAAAGGTATTAACTCTTGGATATTTAACGCCTGGTGATGTCAGCCCCAATAAAGGTACCAAATTTAGCAGAAGCCAAACGATTAAACACAGTGCCCACTAACACCTCATGGTTATTTATTATCTTCGGTAAACTGTCCACAGGTATTGCCTGTTGGTTCAGATCTGTTCTTTAAACTGAACTTAACATTTTGTTTGTTATTATAAAAATTTTTGCTATGATAAATCTTTGTTTTGCATAGCTTGATGTTATAAAGACATCATTGATAATGGTTGCTCAATGTTTTGAAATGCTTACATTTTTCACATAAGAAACCCCAAGAAACTACAGATGCTTAAGCACGCTTTCCCTTGGACAGGGATCAGGATGCCCACCACAGCATTACTGGACAAGAGATGCTCTTGAAAACATTCTAGCTAAGCAAGGTGGGGTTTGCTCTGTTGTTACTACCTCTTGTTGTACTTGGATAAAACACCTCTAATAAAATGAAGTTAGAATTATATATAACCAAGGCCCTGCTCTTAAAGAAACATGACAATAAAGCCTTCCTGTGTTCTGCTTCTCCTTGCCTAAGGATCCTAGGGAAAGAACTTATTTTCTCTTCTCTGTGGGACATGATATATTGGGAATGAGCCTTCCTGGTGACGAGGGACTGACCATGGCATGGCACACTCAAAATGAGCACCTGACAACAGAGGACCAACGATGCTTTCAATAACTGATCAGTGCTGCTTTCTGATAACAGGAATGCTTTCAAGGAAAGACATTGACCAAAAAAGGGAAAATATAAACAATAATATAAATGGAGCTTCTTTAAAATAGAAAAGCTGCCATACCAGAGGAACTGCCTTACACAAAATGTTAAAAGAGGAAAAGGATTTATAACTGCTGGAGTGGTTTCAATCATGGGGATGATTTAGGGGTTGGCAGGAAGCATCGGTCCTCCCCAACGTAACTTGGTTTGTCCCATTCCTGGGACCCTCACTGCTATAATCTTACTTCTAATTGTTGGTATCCACCTAGGAAAGGTAACTGAAAACCTAAATAAACATGCTAATCTGATTTTACCCACACCGACAAATACTAAACTACACCCATATAACCTAGGGAACTGGGTATATTTAAAAACCTGGAAATCAGGATCCCCGCAAGATCAGCAGAACCCTATATGGATAGCTCTTCATGTGGTGTTATTAACAACTCATTCTTTTCTTAAACTACAAGATATAGCTTCCTGAATACATCTTTCTCAAGTGAAGCCAGCTATACTGCTCAGTGAGAAAAAGGAACAGGACCCAGAGTACTCCCGAGAACCCATCTGACTTCAAGCTGCTACAAGATTAAGCGATGTCCAATATGTCTGCTCTTACTCCTAATGGTTTTCTATATTTTGTCTCTTTATGCACTCCTGTTCTGAGGAATCCCAGAACCTAGGGGACGCCAAGATTTCCATAAGTCAGGCAGCCAGAGAATTTCACTCCTCTAACTCAAAGATGTACTCCATCCACATTCAGGAGGAAGCCGTTACAGAAGTGTGACCCTTCGCTCCATTCCCTCAAGAATGAGGAATGAAAGATCTCCAGAAGGAATTGTTAGATAGGACAAGGGTCTCGGGTTTGGGCTGTTCTTTAGGGCAGTTCTGAGTAAATGTTATTCTTGCTAAACATTAACATGTAGCACAGTATCTTACAGATGCAGCTATAACTGGATGAGCTTGATCAGGAACTCAACATTATGCAAAGAGGAAATCAACAGGTAATTAACCAAATCCAAGTAAGTTTAGCCATCTGCAAAGAAGAAATCAACATGTAATTAACCTAATAGTGTATAGGAGCAATGGCTAAACCTCCCTCCAGAGCGAGCGAGCTTTGGATGTGAATCCCATCTACTTAACTTGCTGCAAGTAAATAAAGATATCTAAGGATGACCACCTCTTGTTCTTGAACAGAACACCCCAAGCAGGGAACCCCTTGAATTCATTAACAGAAAGAAGGACTCTAAAGAAGGCCAAAGTGGCTGATGGGCAGAGCAAAATGTCATGTCCAATGAGACCGTAGAAGCAAGCAAAGTCCACACCATGCAGGACATTGTAGGCCACGCGAAGTTTTGTCTTTATCCTAAGAGCAACAGAAAGTCATGGAAGATTTTTAAACAGGTGATTGGCAGAGGAGGAAGGAAGGAAATGGACATGATTAGATTTGCATTTGGAAAAGATCACAATCCACAGTGTGAAGAAGAGACTGTTTAGGTGGGAGGAGGGAAAGAGGACAAAGTATTAGGGTGTAGAGTGAGTGTAAATCAATAAGGAGAGTATTGTAATAATCCATCAAAGATGATGGTAGCTTGGTCCAAGGGGGTGGAGTTGGGGAAAAAATGGACAGATTACCAATATATTTAGACAAATAAATAGGACTTGATTTGGGGAATGACAGAAAGGAAAACACTCAATTCTTCCGAGCCTCAAGTCTTCATCTGTAAAACAGGACTGTTGATACTCCATCTGTATAATATCTATCTTGCAATCTGCTGTGGTAAGAATATGAGATAATATAAATATCATGAACTTAATGCAGAGCCTGACATGTAATAAATGATATATTCTTAAAAATCGCTATTGCTATTATTATTTTCATCCCATGGAATGGCAACTACCAGAGGCTGAACCCCGAAAGGAGATAGTAGAATCGTAGTCAAATTTTCATATCCGCTGTGCTGAAGACGTAGAGCCCATCAGCCGGCCACAGAGCCAACTGTTCCAAATAAACACACCTGAGCGCACAGGTACTTCACCTAAACTTGATCTCAGTCCTCAGAGAGAAAGCACAGCTGGTATAATCACAGTTATCTGAGAGTCCGGTAAACTGAGGCACGAGGGTAGCTACAAATTTACCCAAGGAATTAGGTGCAGAAGCAGAACTAGTAAATGAGTGTCTTCTCATTTGTGAGTTGATCCAAAGGGACTAGGCCTGCATCCGGAGCAGCACGAATGTATAACCCCAGTGTTTCTGGCTCCCTTGCTGACAAGGCCCTTTCGTCCCTTGGCTTAAGCCCGTGCGGCCGCTCGCATCCAGCCAAACCCTCCTGGTTCCCTGCCCCGAGTTCCCAGTGCACGAAAGATCCCCGACTCCGGAGAGCCCCACATACCTTAGCTTCGCGTTCTCGTTCCTCGGCGGTCGGGGTCCGCTTCATGCTGCCGCTACAGCCTCCTTCGCCACGGCTACCCTTGTAGATCCCTCGCTCTGGACCCCGCCCCCTGCGTGTAGTTCTCTCGGCATCCTGCTTCCGTCCAATGCCATTCTCCCCCAGAGCCGCGAGAACTACCACTCCCAGGATGCACGGCGGCGACGTGGCGCGCTAGACTTTCCCAGGTCCGACAACTGGCCGAGCGTAGCCTGCTACGCAGCGAGCAGGCGGGCTGGGCCCCGAAGAAAACTACATTTCCCAGGAGACCACGGGGCCTGCCATGTTTTTCCCGTGCTTCCCTCGGCCAGCCGCGGATACGCCGTCGGCGCTATAGCAACGGTTAACTAGCGGCAGGGAGAGAGTGGCGGTGAGTACTCTGGGGGGAGCCGAGGGGGATGGAGGTGGCCCACTCCCTACCTGCAGCACCGGCCGGGGTCCTGGGGACTG
>NW_011888832.1:3121028-3142784 GCF_000151845.1 Pteropus vampyrus
GAGCCAACTGTTCCAAATAAACACACCTGAGCGCACAGGTACTTCACCTAAACTTGATCTCAGTCCTCAGAGAGAAAGCACAGCTGGTATAATCACAGTTATCTGAGAGTCCGGTAAACTGAGGCACGAGGGTAGCTACAAATTTACCCAAGGAATTAGGTGCAGAAGCAGAACTAGTAAATGAGTGTCTTCTCATTTGTGAGTTGATCCAAAGGGACTAGGCCTGCATCCGGAGCAGCACGAATGTATAACCCCAGTGTTTCTGGCTCCCTTGCTGACAAGGCCCTTTCGTCCCTTGGCTTAAGCCCGTGCGGCCGCTCGCATCCAGCCAAACCCTCCTGGTTCCCTGCCCCGAGTTCCCAGTGCACGAAAGATCCCCGACTCCGGAGAGCCCCACATACCTTAGCTTCGCGTTCTCGTTCCTCGGCGGTCGGGGTCCGCTTCATGCTGCCGCTACAGCCTCCTTCGCCACGGCTACCCTTGTAGATCCCTCGCTCTGGACCCCGCCCCCTGCGTGTAGTTCTCTCGGCATCCTGCTTCCGTCCAATGCCATTCTCCCCCAGAGCCGCGAGAACTACCACTCCCAGGATGCACGGCGGCGACGTGGCGCGCTAGACTTTCCCAGGTCCGACAACTGGCCGAGCGTAGCCTGCTACGCAGCGAGCAGGCGGGCTGGGCCCCGAAGAAAACTACATTTCCCAGGAGACCACGGGGCCTGCCATGTTTTTCCCGTGCTTCCCTCGGCCAGCCGCGGATACGCCGTCGGCGCTATAGCAACGGTTAACTAGCGGCAGGGAGAGAGTGGCGGTGAGTACTCTGGGGGGAGCCGAGGGGGATGGAGGTGGCCCACCCCCTACCTGCAGCACCGGCTGGGGTCCTGGGGACTGCTCTACTGCCTGGAGAAGGCCCTGGAGTTCTGCTCTCGTGAAAAAGTAGCCCAGCACGAGACCCCTCCACACCCTCAGGCCTGAATCACAGCCGACCCGGTACCCCCACGGCCGGCGCCGGCGTGAGACTTTATATCCCAGACCTAAACCCTGGCTGGTGAGAGTTGATGCTGATTGCAATGTTTGTCCAAGTCCTTATTCAAGCAGAAAGTGATATAAACACAGTTCGCTTATTTGACCTGGGTTAGGAATTCGTTGGTACACCCTTAAACCTCTTGAATTGCCTGCTGTTTGCTTAATTATTTGTAATTATCTGTTGATCGTCTTATTATCCCATAGTCTAATAACTACATAAAGGCAGGGTCTTTGTTTACCATTTCAGTCTCACTGCCAGATACTCATTTATTCAATAAATATTAATGTTGGTGCCCACATTGTGCCAGGCAGAGTTCCCGACCAGCTGTGAACTGGACAGAAACCCATCTCAGGGTGCCTATTTATACGTTATTAGCAAAGACAAACTAGTAATGAACAAATAAAATAATTTCAAGTAGAGATGATTGCTATAACAGAAATAAACAGTGATGAAATTGGGAGGAAAAGTAACATAATCAGGGAAGGCCTCTCTGAGGAAGTGATATTTAAGCTGAGCCCCAAAGTATGAGGAGCCAGCAAAAGCCTTGAGCAAGACAAGGATGCTGTGGCTTTCGTGAACCTAAAAGACAACAGTGTGTTTGCAGAATAGTGAGCAAAGAGGGGTAGCATAAGGTGGGTTTTTTCTCACCCTCATTAACATTTTTGGCCAGATATTCCCTCATTGTGGTTCCAGTGCCCTGTGGGATGTTTAGCATCCTCTCTGACTTCTAGATGCCAGTAACCCCCCCTTCCCAGTAGTGACTATCAAAACTATAATGAGACAACTGCTTCTGAGAGGTGTGACCTCAGGCAAGTTACTTAAACTATGTCTCAGTTTCTTCATTTGTAAAGTAGGACTCATTTGAGGAACAAACGCTCAAGGATATTGTGAGATATTTAAGTATTTCATGTATGTAGAGCACTTAGAAAAGTGCCTGGCACATTTGAGTATGCAGTAAATGTTAACACCATCATCATCGTTATTGTTACTATTATAAAAGCTACCATAACTCTGTCATGGAAAAATTACCCTTTTTACAAGTGTCCTGTGTTTAAACTTCTTGAGAATTTGGTTCCTAAAATTGACTGTTTCTGTAGCATCGTTTCCAAAAGAAGATGACCACCCAGGCATATGTCTGTGAGCTGTTTATGTCACAGCAAAATGCAGTAGTTCTCAACCTTTGATGAGTTACAATAAAAGTTATTAACCCTCTCTAAAAGGTATTGCATATACACATGGGCATATAAGATTTTGTAAACCATCTCTGGGTCCACAGACCCTGATGCCCCATAGACTCTATTCATTCATTTAACAACTATTGAGTGAATGCCCGCTATGTGCCCAGCTCTGTGCCAGTCTCTAAGAATACAGAGGTGAACAAGACAGATAAGCTTGCTACTCTCTTGGACTTCGCATTTTAGGACCAACATTCTAGAGATTGAGAACCTCTGTCTCAGGGCATCTTAATTGGCAGTTTGCATTTGGCTTGCTGGGTAGATCAAAATGAAAATAAAAAAAAAAAAGAATTTTTAATTGACATACTAGACATTGCATGAACCACTCACATCCATATGCAAAAACTGCCCTGCATCTCTGTAAATAAGAGAAATTATCTAAAAATGCCAGAATTAGCTGGACATCCTGTATGTTGAAGTGGGAAGTCCTGATACTTAGGCCTCATGGCAACAAAGGCAGGACACAACAAAAATGAAGCCAGTTGGTGAATTTATAAAACCTCTTTCACAACTCTTAGAAGAACTACTCACTTGTTTGTGCACCAAGCTGAAAATTAATATTCAAGTAACATTGACCTCCCAGGCAAATCTACTAAATGCTTTTAATGTACCATCTCACATACCCTTATAATCATTGTGAGATAGGTATTATTTTTTTCCATTTTTAAATTAAGGAACTAAAACTCAGTGAGATTAGGTGACTTGACCAGCTAGTAAGTAACATAACAATCATTTGAATCAAGTTCCTGACTTGAGTTGTTTCTGCTTCCTTTTGGAAGCAGAAAAGGGGTAGGAGGTAGAGAGGAGGTATTTCTTAAATTTGGGTGAGTTTCCCCCCCCCCACCCCCACCCCAGAGGATAAGAAAAAGAGAAAAGGAAGAATGATAATCTTACCTCATTTCCTAAGCAAACTATAGGAAATATACTGTTGAAAGGAACACTGTCTCCAAGATTGAATGTAGTATTACTTTTAAAATAGAAGCTTTCATCTTCCTCAAGCTGCACATGTGGGCAATAAGATGTCCATTAAAGTTCTAGTGCCTTATTCATTTTATTTGGTTCATTCCGTTGCATAGTTAATGTTATAACTTGGAAAGATTTTATTTGAATTTTCTTTTCTCCACAGATAGGCCATGTCTGGTCCGGCCGATGAGACTGCAGGAGACCTGCCTGTGAAAGATATAGGTCTAAACCTCTGTGGAATGGGAGGGTTACAAGGTATGGCCAGCTGTTATTTATTACAGTTATGAACTTTGATCAGTAACTTCTTTACTTTTAATTTAAAGTATTTTTGATATTCATACAAACGAAGCCATTTAAGTAACTATATAGCTCTTGATTGGACTAAACAAGAAGATGGAGTGTTTAGAACAACATATGGCATTTTACTGCATGCATCAATTATCAACAGCTCATAGAAAATGTAAAATCTCCCTCTGTTCTGATAAAGAATTGTTATAAATCATCTTTTTAAAATTCCACACATCAGTAGAAACTACAGAGAGTATCAAGCCTCCAAACCAAATTGCCTGGCTTAAATCACATTCACCATTAAAATGTTTCTTTATGTTTAAATTTTATGTGGGAGGAAATGCCATATTTAAAATTTTTTGTCTTTCAAGTAGAGTATCTCAAAATGGTTTGTTTATTCAAGGGATATTGAGTTTGTTTTATCAAATTAATATACATTAAAGGTTTTCTTTATCCTTTTATATCTTAGCGGTTGCTATAGAGCTGAAAAGCACTTTCAAATTGAGAAAGAAAAGCACCTCATTAAGGAATAATTTAGAGTGTAGAGCTAGCTATATTTTTATTTGCCTGTGCTATGTGCTGGCCACACTGTCATGCCAACGCATTTGTCATTGAGAAGGCTGTGGTGTAAAATGTATTCCACTAAGACATCTTCGTACACCTGCTAATCAGGAATGATGCGAGTGGCCACCTTGAACTGCCACAGAAAGGTGGTCAGTGTATTGTTTGTTGAAAAAGACAAATTTGTATAGCTTTATGTTAAAAGTATGTATAAGCTTTGATTTAGATTTTTGGCAGAGTATCAGGAATGCAAATACAAATACATTTTAAGTGTGCAGAGTTCTTTATTGGGATTCGATACCCTAAGTTTAATTCTTCCCCTCAGTAAATAAAGCTTTAATCTTGGTTCATTTGTTCTTTTTTTCTTTTGGAGGATTTTTGAAAATCTACCTACTTCGCAGTGATATGAAAAATACCAAATTTAAGCTTAAGTCAAAAATATCATGCACTTGCTAAAAGGTATAAAAGTTCTTTAATAAGCTGTGAAGCTTTTTTTTTTTTTAGTTTGGTCTTACAAATTCTACAGTTTATTTTCTATTACTCAACACTCATAGCTCAGAAAAAATCTCAGTCATATTGTTTCGCCAAATTATTGTTATAACTCTTGCCTTTGCAAAAAAAAAAAAATACTTTCCGATAGGCAGACTTTTAGTTTTTTCAACAGTCAGCATGTAAATTGAAAAAAGTTTTTATTGAATCAGAGTGCCAGCTTACATTCTTAAAGAGCAGTTATTTGAATTTATTTTTGAGTAGATACCATCTTTGTTCAAATCATTCATGTTGTAGATAAAGCATTAATAGTAAAGTTTTTCATTTTCACCTCCAATGTGAACAATGCTATAACATATTCTAAAGCAATCTTAATTGTAGGTCACAAAGGAAAAAGTCTGAGATGAGTGCATCAGACTTTATATAAATATCAACAATTATCATTTTTAGAGACTGTTCGAAGTAACCCCACCATTAATTACCTTGCCATTTTTGCAGAAACTTCAACAACACGGACAGTGAAGTCACGCCAGGCAGTGTCACGTATCAGTCGTGAGGAACTGGAAGACAGATTTTTGCGTCTGCACGATGAGAACATTTTGCTTAAACAGCATGCCCGCAAGCAAGAGGATAAAATTAAAAGGTTATGATAAAAAGCTTTTAGCTTTTTTTCCTGACTCTGTAAAGTTTGGAAGATATGCTTTTTTATAAACTTAATTGAAAGCCCCACCTTGAATCTTTTTTTGGAACGAGGCAGGTTGTAAATAAATACAATTTTTAAAAATGGAAACTCTTACAAACTAGAATAATAAACCAAAATGACTGTGAGTGTTTCTCATGTCTGAAGTTGCTATTTGAAAGAAAAAACTAATAGCTAAGTGCCATGAGTGTATCATATCTATAAATAACTTTCGGGTTAATATTTATAGTTTAATAAGCAAATGGCCAAAGCATCTGTTTTTAAATGTCTTGATTTTAAAATGAAAGTTTTAAAAAGTAATTAGCTATTTTAACTTGTTAGAACGCATGTTTCCTTAAAATTTAGAGTTTACTAATGAAAACATTACTTCAATATCTGGAACATATTTAACTTTGCTTGGGTTAGGCTAGAATCTATATTTATTTCAAAGAGTCTCAGCTATTTCTGAAAAAACATCGTCACTCTTGATTTACGTGCAAAATTTTCTGCAGAGATGATTTCTTAAGAATAGCTATTTAATTTTTCTTCTTCAGAAACACTATGACTATCTTCTGAATGGGTGGCATTAAAAACAAAAAAGTGCGTTCACATCTAGAATCATGAACAGGTCTGTATTTATATTCATGTTCTAGGTTTAATGGAAAGGAGAGACTTCCAAGAAAGAAGGTAGGGTTTTTTCTGCTTAGAATTTATCCTAAAGGGGTGATTCTAGTTCAGTTTTCTCTGAGGACTTTATTTTAATGACCTGCTGACCAGCTGTGTGCGGGGCTTTTACTTTGAGTTGGTCCTTGAGTCATGATGTCTTTTTTTTTCAAGACATGCGACTCACTCGCCTGATTTCTCTTCTGACCAGTGACACACATGTCAGCCTGTCAGTATGAGGGATGTAGTCTATAACCACGAAACAATTTTTTTTTTCTTTGTTAGCCTAATTGGTCAGTAAAAGAATTGAATTCACAGCCTTGACCTCATTAGTAATTTGTCCTAGCCAGAAAATATAAAACAACTTAATAAGCCATGTAGTTTAATGGAAAAAGGACTGGGCTAGGAGTCAAGTTGTGTGCATGTGTTCTATTATCTCTCTTCCACTAGCCTATAGTGTGTTCAAACCGTTTAACCTCCTGGGATTTGATTTTACTCAGACTTGAGAGTGGTGATCTAATGACCACAGTGACCCAAAGCCCTAAACTCCTCAATTTCACACCACTGACACCTCCTAGATACCTGAGTAGAACTGCCTTTAAATCTATCCTTAAGATGTAAGTAATATCACTTACTTCAGTATAAATGTAGATTTGATAAGCCACATTTAGAAGTAAATACTCAACTGATCACTTAACGAGTTTTTAACATCATACAATAATGAAATCAAACATGACAATTATTGCTATTACCGGAGAAAGAGATTCAATCTATGATTCTTGACAAAGTTTACTTGAACATCTTTGAAGGAATTTAAAGGCAGTCTATCGATGTGCTTTCTTTGCCTTCAAATTTGAGGTCATTTATTTTTCCCTAGATTTTGACTGCTTTTTTGTATTAAATCTGTATCTTTCTTTTGAATGTAATCACAATCAGTGTCCAGATCTCTTCTGTAACAGAAGGTTCAGATATTCAGGTTGACGTCTCACTTAGTTGGCTACCATATTTCTATGGATAAGCCAGTGGCATGGGGCTCAGAATCCTAAACTCATTAAAGGCCTAGGAAGAGTGTGTGTCTCTGTTCAGCTGTGATACCTGCCCAGATTTCCCACTGATCCATCATTCTCTGGGTTAGGTGGAAAAGGAACTAATCCATTGATTATTTTACTAGGGTGTTTGTAGTACTCTTGGATCTTGGTTTTTATTATGCTATATCCCTTATAAAGCATGTTTAATGGATGTGCCTCAAGGGAAAGAGAAAACAATCTTAACTGATTATGTTCTGCATAGCTCTCCCTGATGCCACATGCTGGAGGCCAGAGAAGCCAGAAGTGTAGAGAGACATGTATTACTACCGCTTTTACAGAGGACTCTGCTTAGGGCAAAAAAAGGTTGTTCTGTGACATCCCAAAGCTATTAAGGATTTTTTTTTTTATTTCACTTTTGTTCTCTTAAGTAAAAGCTTCTGTCCATAACCATGCTAAAATAAAGCGAAACCCGTTTAAAGAAAAATGAAGTGAGTTTTTATTTTCAATCTCCTGTCTGGGTCTTTATAAAAATAGATTCACTATAAACTAGAATCAGCTATTGAAGATGTGCGACCAATTTTGTAAAGTCTTGAACTTGTGTCTCTCATCAAAGCCACCTTTTCTTTCTTGTCCTGCCAAGATTTTTCCATTCACTGCCAGGCATGTTTTCCGTACGTGTATATTACATCACCCCCACGTGCCCTTTCTGTCTTTTGTTCTGTCTAACCAGTTTTTATCAAAACTTAAAAGAATCAGAAGTATAAACTCCCGAGATGTCAAAAGCACGATTTATGTCTCAACTTAAAGGTGGCATTAAAATAATACTTTCACATCTAACTATTTTCCGCCATTAAACATGCGTGTTTCTTGAGCACTAAGCAACCTTTAATGGTGCATTTTGGTTTCTTTTGACTTTTCCATTGCGCTTTTTATTGTGTGTATCTATACATTCTAACACTTTTATATTTGTAGTATGTCTTAATCCTAGAGAAACCGAAAACAATATATCACCTAAATGCTGCATAGGCTTAACACTCTTTTCAAAAGTTTTAACTTACTGTGGCTTGCAGATATAACCCACTACATCCACAATCTGTAGCTACATTTAAGTGCATACAGCATTCCTACATAAGGTCATGCGTTAAAAATTGCATTTGAGGAACATATGGAGTAAATATGTGTCCTCTCTTTACTAACCTTAAATGATAAGCCTTAGGAAACTGTTATTTGTCAGTGCTATAAAGCAGATTGTTGCCCAGTGGTTTCAATTATCATCAAAGGATTCTTCACAGGCAGTAATAGTTACATCAAAACCTGAAATTTATTATTCAGGTTCTGCACTGAAGTCTTCACAGTGATTATGTTCCTTTCAACAGAATGCATTTTATGCTGACTTCTCACATTCCTTTTCATCTTTTTATTATTTCCCTAGAATGGCCACCAAGTTAATACGACTAGTTAATGACAAGAAAAGATATGAGCGGGTTGGTGGCGGCCCCAAGCGGCTGGGACGAGATGTGGAAATGGAAGAAATGATTGAGCAGCTGCAAGAGAAAGTTCATGAGCTTGAAAGACAAAATGAAGTCCTCAAAAACAGACTAATTGCAGCCAAACAGCAACTTCAAATCCAGGGTCACAGGCAAACTCCATACAATTATGTACAATCTCGTGTGAACACTGGGCGTAGAAAAGGGAATGAAAATGCAGGCTTAAAGGAATGCCCCAGGAAAGGTAAAATAAAGCTTACATTAAATCCTAAACTTAAGTCTTTTAAAAGGTAGTTTTACACACACACACACACACAGTTTTATTTCTGTATGCATGCTTTTAAGTGTCTTTAAAAAGAAAAAAATAGTTTCTTGACTTTTTGATAAAATTGTTAATGTTAACATGAAGATCATTTTATTTAAGAATCACCAGATCACACTCAAAATTTAGTACAACACTGAAAATAACCATTCTATTGAAATGAGACATGTATGAAACTTCATAAAATATGAGTTGAGTTTGCAGGGTTTTTTATATTATAGAAGCTAATCACATTGACTCAGGCAAATGGGGAAACGAACTACTTTGCCTGTATGTGATCAAACTTTTTGTTTTGAATGATCACGCTTAAGCTCTTTGTGGAAAGACCTTTGATAACATTTGCAAAATTGTTTAAATCTTTCTCATCCTGTGGAGCCAGTGGAATGTGCACATAACTACAAGTTTGAAAAGTTGTGTTTCTTACTCCTCTACTCTCTGATGACCTTGGACAAATCTTCTAATCATTCTGAACTTGAGTTATCTTTACATATAAAATAAAAGGATTTAAGCAAGTGCCCATAAGGGTCTGTCTTCTCCAGAAGTGATCATAAGCTGATCACTTTCCTCATTTTGAAAATGAATCACCTAAAACCTACCCAGGTTACAAAACAATTCAGTTGCATAGAGAATTTTCCACATCGAAAGAACCTAAACATTTCTAGTAAAATCCCAATTCTCTCCTCTCACAGACAAATTTTATTTATAATGAAGCAAAAATCAGTCAGTATTTTAGGTAACATGTTTTAGTTTCAGCTACTAGCAAAGGAATCTTAGCTTTAATTGATCTTCGTTTGGAATTCACATAAAGACCAAACATTTTTAGGGATATAAAAAATGATGTAAAATCTTTATTTCAATTTATTGAGGAAGAAGAAAACACCATATGAACAGAAAGGGAGAAAAACGTGTTCTATTTTTTTCTCCAAGCCAAAATGTTAACACTGCCTGTTCCCTAGTCAGAGTGCCTTTGAAGTCAGGAAGGCCCCCACACAGGCAGGAGGCAGCTGCAGGATGAAAGAGCGTGGCTACCCCTAGCTATGTGAGGTTGGCAGTAGACTTTGAATATAACCAAAGCCATCGCGATGAATTATACATGAGAAAATACATTCTGGCGCTAATTGACTTTTTACATGGAAGAGAGAACTCGTCCTCTCATGGCCTCGTTTTCCCCATCTGTAAAATGGAGCGATAGCACCAGATGAGAAAAAAGGGGCAAGAGATGCTAGCGCCACAGTAATGCATTTTGAATTTAAAAACCCACTTGTCCTCTCTGAGCCTTAGTTTTGTCGTCCGTGACTGTAGCTGGGCAAGGTGATCTCTAAGGTCTGCAAGGTCTTTCATCCTAAGTGAACAAAGGCCCACATTTTAGATTAGCACGGTGAGCTAATCTACTGCTGTGAATTGCTGTTGAAATAGAAGAGTTTGATGGAAGTTTCTCCCTATAGAAAAAATGAGCCACAGAGCAGTCGTCTTTTTACTTTTTATTTTTTACTTTTTTGAGTTTGTATAAGAGTTTATTTGAGCCAGTAGTCCTTTGAAAATATGACTCCAATAGATCTAATAGTTCCTTTGGCGATGTATTTCTAATTCTCTGTACCATTAGCATATATCTCTCAGTACTTAAGACATTTTATTATATTACAGATTTCCTTATGATAGCAAATCAAGGGTCCTCTTTTCTAACTTCTGTAATCTTATTAATTTATTTTTAGGTATTAGATTCCAAGATGCAGACGTAGCAGAAATGGTACAACCCATGGTTACGAAATATGGCAATAGTTTACTTGAAGAAGCCAGAGGAGAAATAAGAAATTTGTATGTATTCTTTTTGTGGTCATTTTAGAACTTTTTTTTTTTTTTTTTTTGAGCCCTCTCTTTATTTTAAACAAAATTGGGTTACATACAGATAATTTGCTCTATTACAATACAGCTAGATCTGTGGGGTAAGAATATATTATTAAACGTGTTTCCATTAAAATGAAGAAAAGGAACAACTTAACCAACTGAATCGACGAAAGGATTTATAGAATAGTCCTTTTTATTATAATTTCCCCCCAAAGGGATGGCTCAAAGTCCATTCGTTTAAAATAGTATAAGCTTTAGAAGCAACATTTTCATTCTCAGAAAAATTACAGGTATTTTTTTTTAATCCTGAATTAGCCTTTTTGTGGTTAAAAATAAAAAAATTAGAGGGAGTGGCTTAAAAGTTTGGAGTTATCAAATACATATGGATTTCAGATTTTGTTTCACTATAATTCTACAGTACTGCATTCTTCATCATACTATGGTTTCAAAAAAGTTACTTCTGCCACGTTTGGCTTACTTTTCCAGTTAATCAAAGCCTCATGGTTTCAGTGTCTGTGAGTCACACAAATGAAGATGAGATTCTACCTTATCTATAGGCCTTCACCTGGATCATCAAAAAGTAGCAATTCTGAATGAGGAAAGAAAACATGAGGCAAAGAATATCATTCTTTATATAGTTGCTTAAGAATAATATGGGCTTCAAATTTTTTCTTTTGAATATTTTAAATACCAGCTACAGTAATGATTATACTGTAAGAGAATAAAACTCAAAGACTAGACCTAGTCTTGTTAACCGGTCAGTCAGCTGAAAAGCCAGGTCCTTACACTGGGATGCCGCCAGACAGGGCGGAGGTAAATATGTGCTAGAGACTGCTAAATTAAGTTTCGCAAAATTTTTGCCATCTCTTTCTGAAGGGTTGATTTGGGTGATATGGGTGGATCTGCATAGGAGAGAGCAAAGGGACATGACTTAGCTGAAGAGAACCAGATTGTGGAGTGCATAGCAGGTAACCAACAAATACTTACAAACTGAATTGAACCAAAGTCCAATCTACTGTCTAGGACGCCATCTTACAAAAAGCTTATCTTGAATTGTTGCGTGTGTACCTTTAGATCATCACATTTAAGCTACTTCTACTTTCCTGTGTGCAGAGGCACTTAAGCTAAAATTTTTAACTTTCTTTGTACTGATCTTAAATACCGAGGATATCTCCTCAAACTGCAAATTAACATAAAGATTCTTTATTTCAGAGAAAACGTTATTGAGTCGCAGAGAGGCCAGATAGAAGAGTTAGAGCACTTGGCTGAGATCCTGAAAACTCAGTTGCGGAGAAAAGAAAATGAAATTGAGTTATCTATTCTTCAGCTTCGTGAACAGCAGGCTACAGATCAAAGGTATGTTAAAACTTCCTATATCACTTTGATAAGGTCAAAATTAGTTTAAAATACTTTACCATATGCCACAGAAGGATAAGTCTAGTCTATTTTGCAGTAGACTAGAATTACAGTTTTGACTTAACCTTCTTCATATAAGCCTGCTGTAGACCTACTAACTGCCATCATCAACATTCCAGGCTGAGGGCAGTGTCCCTACCTACTCTGCCTCGTCTTGTTGTCACCACTCATTTGCCCCATTTACCAAGACCGTAGAAAGTTCTGACACTATTTGATTATATCTACCAAGAGAAATATGTGTGACAAGGACTCAGCTGGTGGCGTACCTTGTGAATAAGTCCAGCCTTAAGTTTTTATCAACTTTAAAAGGTAGTAAATTTCATAAAATGATACCAATTTTTTTATTCCAAAAAGGCGTCACCTCTCCCAGTATTCAAAGTTCGCGTGAAAATCTGTTGATTATTATGGATGACAGAGGGGCCCTTTATTAGTCCCCTTGCTGCCTCCTCATATTTGACGTTTTATAATGTGCAGTATTTTCTTTCCCGTCCTCCTTTGTTATTATTTCATTCCTAAAACCTTTTCTCTCTCCTTTCACATTATGCTTCCAACATATTTTTTCTTGAATTGTTTTCTTCTCTTTATGGCTTTTCTGTTTTCATTTCTTTTCTTTTGTCTTGATGTTCGTTTTTTTGGACCAAGCATACCTCAAAGTAGAGAGAGTAGCATATTGAACTCCCACGTCCCCATCCCCCAGCTTCAACAGTCTCAGAGTGTTACCAATCTCACGTCATCTGTCCTTCACTTTGCTTCCTTCAGTTACTTAGCCCCAGCCAGATATCGTGTCATCTCACCTGTAAATACTTCAGTATATATCTCTACCTGATAAGGAAATTTCTTCTAATATAACCACCATGCCATTATCGCACCTAATAAAGTTAAGGGCAATTCCTCGATATTATCTAATAACCAGTTTATTAGGTGAGTTTTATCAGACTTCCCCGAAGATGTCTTTCTACGGTTTGTTTGAATTGGAAGCCAGCTGAGGTGTACACGTTACGTATGATTGTTATATCTCTTTTATTTATCTCTTCACGTTTCTCTAAACCAGACTTAGAGCCTCTATTTGTTTCTCCGCTCTCCAGTTGATGTGATATCATGCGTATGTGGCTAAGTTTTCATTTAGAGAAATCAAGTATGATTTTTCTAATTTTTCATTTCAGAGTCAGAGTTTAATTCTCCTTTAACAAACTAACCTGACATGGTAATATTTGAAAAAGGTACGAAATGATGCATAATGTGAGACTCGTTTAAAAAAAATAAAATGGGCTACAAATATATGAAAAACTTTATATTTCAGAGATTTAAAGGATTAGTATTATCTCTAATAATTTCTGTTCTTGAAAAGTTATGTGTAAAATTAAATTATGTAATGAAATTCTGTATATTTAGTGACATTTATATATGCTTCTTAGTGCAGGGCAAAAGAAACATGAATATTTTTGAGAATTATATGTTTACTAGGGAATGTAATTTGAACCGTGGCTTGGAACCACCTAGAATACCAAGGAGTCACCATGTTCCCCTAGGAAGAACTGATGTAGACTTAGCCTTCTTGGAAATCCAAGAAATGGCTCCTGTGAGAAACTGCTAAAGGACCAGACCTCAAGACCGAGTATGGTGATCTTAGTAAATTGCCCACAGGCATATTTAAGATATTATCTGCATATAAGAATTGTACCCTTAGGTCAAGCCCCACCTTGGAGCCCATCCCTATCAGCTTCATTTCCTCCTTGGCATTTCTGAAGTCCCCAAAGAGCAGCATGGGCACTGAGTCTGCTGTCCCTTCTTCCAAGGGGGATGTGATCATCTGGGAACTAGAGCGTTTGATGTTAATTGAAAGGGAAAACCAAACATCCTTTAATCCTGAGACTAGAACAGCACAAGAAACAGTAATAGTCAGCTACACGTATTTTCTGCTGTAAATATGGTCAGCCAGAGATACCAACATATACACATAGAAGAGTTTACTTCAAAAACTAAACTGCTGCCCTCCTCAGGGGCCCGGATTATTCACTCCATAGCAGTCTGTGTATATGTTATTGTGGTTGTTTTTTGCTCACATCAAAAATTAGAAGTAGAGACAAAATAAAAATTACAGGTAAAGGCACTTTTGTTGCAGAGCTCAAGGAAATAAGCCAATTTGTACTCTACCTCACTGATTTTATAAAATTGAAAATTACATGTTATTTGCTTAGGAGGAAGGGTACCCGTAGTGAATAGCTTATTGTTTCTTGAAATACAGTTGTTGAAAACTGAAGAAATGGCTTCAAGTAAGGGACTTTAGGTCTTTTTTTTTTCTTCTTATATGTTTACACATAGCTCAGAGTTTTATGTGTAACAGCAGTTTTTTTGAGACTAATGGAAAACTTTTGAAAAAGATGTTGGGGAGAATATAAAACTTAGTATAATTTACTGTAGAGAAAAATCACAAAAATGGAAAACATATTTCAACTTGTCTTTCACGGATACGTTCTTTCAGATTTGAAATTCTAGAAGTCTGATCTGGATGTTGGACTCCTTGTTCTCAAACATGAACCTAACATAGTTGTAATCTTCAGAGTACAGTGCTTGATATTTATGGCAAAGAGCCTTTTCATAGAATATTATAGAAACTCTTCGTAGTATGTGTTTAATAGACCAGTTTGGTTTGGCATCGGTTTGACATACACTTTTGGTTATCCAAAGCCCTTAATTGCTTTGAAGTGAAAATCCAGTGCTGCTCTTTTTTATTAAAATCATGTTTTTTCCTGTTATTGTGGTCTATTTTGGAAGACTGAGTTGTGATTTTTGCATATGTTCTACATAATGCCTCATTAGCAAAAAATCTTGTATCATTTACAAGTAGCCTGAATGTCTGTGCTGTTTTGAACAAAAATCCATATTAAAATTTAAACAATATAAAAATGCACATTTTCTGCTTATTAAAAAGGCCGTCTTAAATGCAAAGCAGTAACCAGTGAACACATGTACAAGAACATTAAAATCAAAATGATTTTACCTTTTATTGACTTTTTCAACTCTCAAAATATTTATGCTCTTACCAAATGTGTAAGTAGTTTGTACTATGTTTTTTTAAGTATATGTTAGGGTGTTTACCTTCTTAATTAAAAATCATGTTAAGTGCCGTAATGTCTCAATGGAGGAAATTTAAGCTGTAAATGTTTTAGACATTCTGACCTGCCCTCTTGCCTTTAGTTGACAGCAACTGTCAAACCCTAACATAGGCCTTTTCCGGCAGGAGAAAGCTTGGCTTGGGGGGCTCCATCTTTCCTCTCTGCACAGACGCAGGACAGTTACGTGCCTCCCTAACGTTTCTTTTTGAAAAATTGCAAACCTACAGAAAAGTTGTAAGAATAGTAGTGTGACCACTCACATACCTTTCACTCTTTTGCATAATTGTAAGTGACACAAGCCTGTTCTGCATTCTGCATGGTCATAGGCGATCCCTTCTCCTTCTCTATCCTTTCCCCACCCCCCTCGCATATCTGAGAGTTAAGTGTGTATATCACTTCCCCCTATGGACCCTTCTCAGTCTCTTCTAGGAACAGGGACATCCTCCTATATAGCTGCAGTGCAGCCATCACGTTCGGGACATTTACCAATGAATGATACAGTAGCATCATCGAATACACGTCCATATTCAAATTTCCCTATTGTCCCAATAATGTCCTTTATAGCTGTTTTGTTTAATTAGCTGTTTTTGTTTTGTTTTGCTTTGCTTTGATCTGGTATCCAGTCAAGGCTCCTGTATTGTATTTAACTGTCATGTCTTTCAGGTTTCCTTTATTCTAAAGTGATTCCCCAGTCTTTTCCAGCCTGCTGATTGCTATTTACAGAATGTCCCTCAATTTGGATTTGTCAGATTGCCCAGCCCCCTAATTTAGAGGGCACATCTGGTTCTCGAGCGGAAGGGTAACTGGGGCCAGGGATAACCATGCAAACATTATTATTACACAGGGAGGCGATCTGTCTTTTTTAAAAAATTATACTCACTAAGCTCTTACTGTTGTTATGAATACCGTAAAATGTGCCCAGTAAGAAGCATCACTCAAATACCATATTTTATCCCTGTGCTTTTTATTATTAGTATTACGTAAGATTTTCTGTGATAGCGGCTTGCCGTATTTTCGTAGCATTTTATATAAACCACAGCAGTTGTCATAATTAATAGTAAATAACATGTTAGTGTGTACATACACATCAGAGTGGAGGGAAAGCCAAAACCCAGGAGCATCTCAGTAGGAGGGAGCAGATCAGGAGAGGAGCAAGAATTTCTCTCTTAGAACTGGGTCCGAGCGCTGGCTCCCTCACTCATGGACTCGGGCCAGATGAGAGTCCTCCCAGCCTCCGTTCACTACCTCAACTGTGAAACGAAGGTCGACAGGATACGTGCTTCCCTGCCTTTTAAACAACAGCCACTTTTATGCCTAGGGACCTTGTGTTTCTGCAAGATTTTGTCTACTCAATAAGCACTGTTTATTAATTAAATTAACTCTTTTTTTATTCATCGAAAACGATATCATACCAATCATTGCTTCTGATAATTGTGAAATAACCTCTGTTGTTACTGACTTAGTGTAATTCTATCAAAAAAATAAAAACAATACAAGACCTTTAGTTCACTTTTGCAACTGAATCACCAATAAATCTACATTTCCCATTGGGCTTTTTTAATATATTGAATATAATTCTGTTTCCCATTACTAATTGGAATCCATTAAACTTGATCCTCAGAATGGACTCCTTTTGGAGATGAGTCAGGATTTGGGTTCTTCCTGTCCCCGCCCAGTCCTTTGGAGTGTACCCGCCCCATTTTCAGAAGAGTTTGGTTATATACATGTCCCCCGCCATTCCTTGTCAGGTGTTGAGAGGAAGAAAATACTGAGTTCTGATTTGTATTTTGACCCAATACCAAAAGAAAGATATACTCGAGAGGCAAATAAACATACAAAGACAAAAATTTTCCTCTATACAGTCTTAAATCAAGAAGCATTATTTTCAAGTAGCAATTTTGAGCAAAACCATTACTTTTCAAATAGACTTCCCTCAGCGCTTTTAGTGAAGCTTATTCCATTTAATTTACTAGCGACCTTCTGTAATCCTCTTCAGAAGGGGTATCTTGCTAGTGGCTGTTATCTGCGTGTCCCTAATAAGAGCTATGAATGACCTACATTTCTTTCAACAATACACTTACAGAATGTCTGCCACTGTTTTTTTTTTTAACTGTAGAGTTTTTTTTTTTTAATCCTAAGGTTTTTTCAGCTTTGTCCTCCAAATTTAGACAGCCTAAAACTATTACCCAAAAAGAGCCTCTCTATTCTTTCTCGTAAACATTTGACCTGACTACTTTCCAGAATCTCAGCCTCGCTTCTGTACTCTAAAGCTTACTCTTCTAAATGGTGTTAAATACTATAACATTTTTGCCTCAAAAAAAAAAACCAAGAGGCTTTTTTTAGCATTCATAATCCTTACTGCAGCAAAGAATGAAATGTCAGTAGGGGTTGGGGGTGGGGGAGTTGTGTGCCTGGGAAATGAAGTATAAGAAACTCGCTGGAGCAGAGATTTTTGCTTCTTAAGCTTTCATATGAGACTATACATTACATAGCTCCACTGAAAGATTTTCCTTCTCCAGTGTATCTGAGGTTTTAGGTTTCTGGATTTATTATGGCACCCAGTAGCAAAGCTGGAGTCAAGTGTTTTCAAGGCTTCCATTAGAAATTCCTTTTTCAGAGTTTATTGCTTGACTGTTTCAAATTATGAGAGAAACTTGGCACATAGGTTGTTGAACTGCATTACTTTTTCAACATAAAGTCTAATTTATTTCAGTTTGTTTTTAATCTAGAGATGGGCCAACAACTCTTTTCATAGTTTTAGAAGATTTAATCATAATTCTAAATAATGTCTTTTTAAAAAAGAAAAAAGAAAAGAAACTGTATTTTCCAACTTAAATGTTCATAGTTTTTTCAAAATCCTTGTTGAAAAATTTGAGAAATTTTTTTTTTACAAAGCATTTAATTAATTTGCTCGATATCTGTTTTCAAATCATTTCGCCACGTGTAATACATGTATAGATTGGTGCATGGCCGTCAGAGTTCATCTGAATGTTTTTACTACGCATTGTCCTTTCTGTCAGAATGTCATCCTCCTGAAGGTTTGCCTTTCTCATCACAGGGCATGGAACGGGGCGGGAAAATATAATGTGGAAGTGACTTAAACTATTGCTCATTGAATTAGCCCTGTCCCTGTTCCTCAGAGGAACCAAACTGAGGCCTTCGTCCACACGCATAGAGGTCTGGGACAGGCCACTTACCAAAGACTCTCAGCCGCCTCTTACTGCCAACATCTTTCTCACGTTCCTTGCCAACTCGCTGTGACGTGGCCTTCCAGTCTTTTCTCTCTCACTTCCACCCTTGTCCTTGTTCCATGTTTCATCTATGTAAAAAGAGTTGAGTTGATTATCACGTCTGAGATGATTCTTCACTATACACCTTCCTAAAGGCCAGGCCACATTTATCACATTGTTAATTTTAACTTTTATACACTTTATATTATTGACTCAGCACTTTCAGCTTGACAGCTAGTCAGCCTTCTTTCTCATTGTCACCCCTCAAAAGTATCCAGTCATAATAATGACTATTATGTAGAAAGTCCCTAAAACTGACACTTAAAAATAATTATTAAGGACTTGTAGGTGTTGCATTTTGTCTCAGAATATTTGTCCTCTTTAACAAACTGACTTTTTATTTAAAGCACCGCATCATTATTGCTGGTTTCTAAATACTACCTATGCTATATTTGTGTCCATTTGTTGGGCATTATTAGAATAAAATACTCACTGACTTTTCCTGGCAGTCTTTTGAGAAGTCTAAACTCCAAGGAGTTTAGGAAAATAGTCAAGAAAACATCCACCAATTAAACCTCTGAAAGTTTTTGAAAGATACTTACTGGCCTTTTGCCATACAAAGAAAATTCAAAATTAAAACCTGTTATTTCTATGACCTCATACGGCAAATGAGTTATAGGGACTTAATTCTTTATTAGTATCATTAAATAAGTTATTATTTAGATATATCTGACATATATATCTTCTTGAAATTATTAACATAAGAATAAGAAAAATAAACTATCAGGAACTGAAAATATAAGAAACGATTTGAAATTATTTGAATAATATTCTTTCCTTCCATGTAAATAAATATCATTCATTGTTGAACGGTCAAACCAAGTAATTTTAGGAAAAACAGAAAAATTAGATTTTGACTTCTAAATATGAAAAAAAGGAATGTTTTCTTTAGATCTATTTAAAATGTTTTTTCCATATTATAATTTTTTTTGGTGAGTAAAGATAATAACTAAGGGGAATAATAGTAAACGTGCTATTGCATGAGTGCTCAGAACTACTAGATAATATGTTTTAGACACATAATTATTTTAACATTGTGTTAAGACTGTACCCTGGGCAAGATCCAGGTTCTTGGACTTGTTTATCTTCTGTGTGAGGACAACTAACTGTCCAATGCCAAAATACAATGAACTTTCAAATATCAAAGAGGAAAATTAAGTATTTCAAGTCCTCAGCTGGTTTACAGATGTGTGAGCTTTGTAGTCCATTTTCTGGTTCCAGTAGGGCATTGTGACAATTTTTCCAATATGTGTACACTAGATAAGTTTTGGAAGTAAAACTACTTACTTTGAATACTAAAATGATTTTCTGAATTTAAAATTTTTGTGTTTATTTTTCTTATGAAAAATGAAGCCTAAAACCGAGCTTCACAATCTTAAGATACTTTTGAATGTAAAATGTATTAAATTAAGGAACCTTTCTCTGTCAGGAAAATAAATGCCTTTTGAAAACAGGTATTCATTTAGATCTATGATTAACCTTTAATAAGATCTTCCTGTTAAATTCTACATTTGCTTTAATCTCGGCAGGAAAAATACAAACTAGTATTGCAGCATATAGAGTTTCTATATACCCTGTGGACGTTAAATGATCTCTTACAGCTAAAGGCACATCTGCAACATATTTAAATGCCAGCTTTGGGTATTATTAGTATAAAACGCTAAGTCACTTTTTTTGGAAATATTTTGAAAAGTTCAAACTCCAGGAGGAAACTCCAATAAATGGTAATCTTATGATACCATTTGTTTCGAGGGAAAGGTGGGAAGATGAGGGGCTGTGTTGCATATTTTTCATTTAGGGGAGAGTAGTATGACGGTCCTTCGGAATCAGTCTGCAGTTTGGTGACGGGATAATTTCGTTGCTAAAGGCTGATGTCCTTTTGCGCCATTTTCAGGCCACTCAAAAATTATTTGAGGTCCCTATCATGAGTCGTTGTGTGGGGACACAAGTCATTAAATTTGGGGCTTCTTTCAAATTCTGAGAGTCTGTGAGTTTATGAAAGTTCAAGAATGATTTGTTGGTTTTAAATGATAACTCTATCCTAAGTGAATAATAAACTGAAAACCTCGGTGACTGATCTGCAAGTATGTAAATTTTTTCTAGGTAACATTCAATGAAAAATTGTGATTTCATCACTGATTCTTTTTCTCTTGCCTTACATTTTTTACTTTGTCTTTTTCTTACACACATCGTTAAAGGTCAAACATTCGGGACAATGTAGAAATGATTAAGCTTCATAAGCAACTAGTGGAGAAAAGCAATGCTCTTTCAGTGATGGAAGGAAAATTTATTCAGCTTCAAGAGGTACTGCGATCATTTATTAGGTGATACATAGATACAAATGTTCAAAAATAGTGTTCAAGTTGTATTTTATTTTAAGTAGGATGGTCATAACACTAAAAAATAATTTTTAAAGATTTCTCTTTATTCTCAAGTGTGTATAATTTCATTTCATATATTATTTGTTATTTGTAACTTAATAACTAAAGAAATAAGCAACTGCTTGGACTTTTTATAAATATCTGTGTCATCTTAAAATAATAAACATTTATCATAAATCATCTCATGCCAAGAAAATTTATATTTAACTTCTTTTATCTGAATTTCTATGAGTACATAGCACTGAAGGTTTAGATGTATTTGCATATATCTTCAGTTCTAAGCATTTATGAAATGTCCAAGATAGACCAAAGTTATGAATAGGCCAATAATCAGGTTTCGTTAAGTCTTTCCTTGATGTGGTATTTTGCTTTGTTTTGTCATTGCCATTATCAGAAATGTTTGTGTATCCATCACGTCAACTATCGGTGTATTTATTTTAAATCTTAACCATTCAGGTTGACAATCATTTGGACTCTTCATCCCCACGATTGTTTTAATGAGGGCTATGGCCCCACATGAGTGCCATCAGAGGGCGCCTGTTTATTGGCACTGCATGATTAACATAGGTTCTGGAATTAATGAATTCCAGAACATTCCAGATGAGCAGAATTTATAGTAAGCAGCACAGTAGCCCCCTCTTATCTGTGGTTTCACTTTTTGTGGTTTCATTTATCCACGGTGAACCACAGTCTGAAAATATTAGGCAGGAAATCCCAGAAATAAACAGTTCATAGGTTATAAATTGCATACTGTTCTAAGCAGCGTGATGACATCTTGGGTCGTCCTGCTCTGTCCCACTTGGGACAGGAATCATCCCTTTGTCCAGCGTCCCCACACTGTATTCCCTGCCTGCCCGTTAGTCACCTAGTGGCCATCTCCATTATCAGAGAGAGAGAGCCTACATTCACATAACTTTTATTACAGAATATTATTATAATTATTCTATTTTTTATTAGTTATTGCTAATCT